>NW_006408531.1:3149912-3161771 GCF_000296735.1 Chrysochloris asiatica | reverse complement strand
AACTCCATTGTATAGTGTTTTGATACATTTTATAATCATTTTTCTGAATTCCTTCTCAGGCATTTCCAAAGCCTGCCCATCTTCCAGTATGGCATGTAGGTCTACTTCCAGTTCATTTGCCTCAGTCTCTTTATCTCATTTCTGGACATGTGCAGATATGGTCATCTGCTTCTGTTTTTTGGACATATTCAGGGGTTATCTGTGACCTTAATACTTAGATGGGTATGTATTTTGGTATTTTTATGCTTTCTGATTGCCTCCTGGTAGATGTGATCAGGAAATGGGCTTCCCTTTTCACTCTTCTTCTTGAGAAATTTCAAGAAGCCACTGTTGGTCATTTTGTTGTAACTTAGGATTTAATTTTTGGCCTTTTTAATTTTTTATCTGCTTGTCCTGCTCCACAATTCCTGTTCAGGCCATTTTTCTAGTTATAAACAGTTCAGGCTCGCTGTGGCTGTTTGGTTTTAATTGGAAACTGTCTCTTTAAATTTCAAGGAGATCTGTGTGTATGCATAATAGAACCCTCCAAGGGTGGGCCTGGGGTGTCCAATAGCTCAGGCAGCAAGGGACCAATGAATAGATACCAAAAGGAAACAATGTCCACACCTTTATCTCCTCGGTTCTGCCAGGCATCTGTGGCCATTCCTATCCTTCCCCCACTTGGTCTCACCCAAGATGGTGGATCCCGGAGCAGCTGAGCATCCCAAACTAGAAAGCAATGGATTTCTTGCTTCTGCCACAAATTCTCCCAGCTGTAAGCCTTCCAACCTGATAAATATTCCTTTATATGTGGTTCAGAGTTCTGGGATCATCCCCTGAGCCTGCTTGGTCCTGTAGTCTGTGTTGTTGCTGGTGGAGCTTCTTACTGCACTTCCACCCGATCTGCCATCCTGTTTGTTTTCCCTCTAGCTGTATTTTGAGTGTCTTCCAACCTGAGGGGTTCATTTTCTGGTACTGTATCTGACAGTATTCTGGTGCTCTTCATCGTGTTTCAATATTCAATATTCTGGTGCTATCAGACAGTGTTTTATTGCTATCCACATGATTTTCAGTGTCTAAATATTTGACAGTAGTCCATCTCTCCTTCTTCTTAGTATTTCTTAGTCTGGAAGCTCATCTGAAACCTGTCCACCATGGATGACCCTGCTGGTATTTAAAATACCGGTGGCATAGCTTTCAGAATCACGGCAACATACAAGGTATTACAGTACAGCAAGCTGACAGATGAATGGTGGAATAAAAAAAATAAAAATAAGAAAATTAGAGAATTCAATAAAAGCTGTGATCTTCAAATGTGTAACAAGAAGATAACCAGATTTGTTTTCAAGCCACCCTGGAGGCAGTTAGAGATTCATTGGGGTATTATTGAAAACCACAGTTGACAATAGCCCTAGGAGAGAGTTTGTGAAAGGAAAGTCATAAAATGCAGTTTAGGATTCCTGGTGTGGTGCTGTAGGATCAGCACTGGACTTCAAACCAGAAAGTCAGCAGTTCAAATCCACCAGCTGCTCTTTGGAAACCCTATCATGGTTTCTATGAGTCAGAACTGACTCGATGGCACTTAGCCACAACAACAACAAGCCTCAGGCTGATGGAGGGGAAATCTTAAGTAATGGAGAGTCTGCAACCTCCTCGGAGTCCTGGTGCTGAATGCAGAAGTATAGGAAAGATGGGCAAGAAGGAAGTGAATTCATCTGTTAATGCAGCCTTTCAACATTGACACAGTTGCATTTCATCTGTATAGCAACTCTGTGTGTAGCTGTGTTCAGCTCCATGGTGTAGATAAGGAACCTTGCTTTCAGAAGGTAGAGCAATCCAACCAAGTCCCACATGTAGCAGGGAAGTGGTTGGACCAATTCCTAAATCTTCACAACTTCACAGTTCACACTCTTTTCCATACCCAATGAAAAAGAGCCCTCTCAGAAAACAACTCATGCATTTCCCCAACAACAGGGAGAAAAATGCCAAGCTTGCTTTGGAGAGGATCTCTCACCAAATACCATTTGATACACCTCCACAGAAGAAATATCTCTTTCTGCCAAAAGCTCATTTATAAGGTCCCAGACTCCATGGTCATTAACAACAGCAACAAGTATAAACAGCACATTTGGGTTAATTATGGTGGTTTTCTGCCAGTATTTTCAGTCCAGCAACATGAAATTTATTACTGAGGGATGGTCTTTTAACCTCAAACTAACACTTGGAGTCATGTCTATAATCTTGCCCAAGAACAATATCTTGTGTCAAAGTGCAAGTGTAGTTTCAGATAGAGTGACGCTCAGGAAGAAACACGGAAGCAGTTTTAGTGTTTTTAAAATACCATGCCGTGTGACTCATTCATTATCTTTGATCACACTAGCTGAAATTTCCACAAAGTAGTTAGCACCAGCTTGCCTTACCCAGGTTTCTGATAGCTAGCTCACTTAGTGGCCTGTTGGCTAAGACTTGACATTTATGTATCTTACTTTGCAGTTTCTTGATGCTTCTGTGAAGTCTTAAGAACAGGTACCTATTGCTTATCCCTTATAACAGGGCAAAATTTGTGACCTAGAAAAAGTCTGTTATCTCTCCCCAGAGAGCACGACTGTGGCCAGGACAGAAATGCCATAGGTAACTTATACTTCAGTCATGGATCAGCAGCTCACATTGTTTAAGTGACAGGCCAGATGGGATTTATAATACATGGGCCAGAATCAGCTCATGGATGTTGGTCTGTAATGTTCTTTTGTCTTCATGTATATTTTAACCAACATGAATGCTTGACACAGCTTCTTTGCTGTTGTTGTTAAGTGCCATCAAATCAGTTCTGACTCATAACGACCCTGTAAAAAGTTTCCAAGGAGCAGCTGGTAAGTTTGAACCGCTGTTAAGGTTCAAACCAACCTTGTGGTCCAGTGCATTATCCTGCAGCGCCACACCACTTAGCATTAAGTAACCTTTTCAGTGATAACATTTATTTAACCCCTCTTTTCCAACCAACTGGATATTTATAAATCCTTGGTTTCTACTCTAGAGGACTGGATAAGAGGGACAGAAAAATGTGAAGATGATAAACAATGTAACACATTTAATAAATGTAATAGAACTAATGTATTTAAAAAAAAAAAAAATTGGACATCATGAGGGCTGAGAACCAGGAATTGACAAGATGCCTTTGGTGAAGGAAGCCACTCTTTCTCTGGGGACATTTGCCCATCTATATCTATTGTCACCACATCATTGTCAGTATGTTGTACTGTGGTGGCTTACATGTTGCTAGAATGCTGGCAGCTATTTCAAATACCCACAGCATCACCCATGCTGGTGGAGAATGTTGTGTTTGGTCAAGTAGAAGACCAGTGAGGATGAGGGAGATCCTCTGTGAGGTGGATCAGAACAACAGTTACGATGATGGGCTGGACATGCCATGATCATGAACATGCTGCAGGGCTGGGCAATGCTGCATTCTGCTGCACACAGGTCACTGTGAGTTGGAATCAATTCAACACATATTTTTTTTTCCTACTTTCCTTCCTTCCTTCCTTCTTCCTCCTTCCTTCGCATTCACTCATTCATCCATTCACCCATCCTTCCATTCAGCCACCTTTTCATCCATCCATCCATTCACTCATTCAGTCACCCATCCATCCATCTACCCCAGAGTTTTCTGCTGCTGTGAGCACATAACCATCCCACACTTCCATATTTACACATCTTTAGTTCAGGCTAGCAGAGACTGTTTGGTACCCTGGGACCCCAGTTTCAAATGCCAAGCCTAAGTCAGCTATAACCTAGATCCCCGCATTCCTGTAGCCACTGAGTGGGCTAGTGGGGTTACTTGTGGTGTGGAGAGGACAGTTTGCTGATAATAGGTGTGAAGACTGGGAAAACATACATGAAGTATCTTTTACCTCATTGTAACAGGGGAGTGCATGGAGAGACATTCCTGGGTTTCTGAGAAGCAGAAAATGTCACTGAGAAAACACAAAGGCCTGTAGGTAAGAAAGAAGGAAGAGGACAGGGGAGGAAAAGATCTAGAATAAGAGAGCATTTGTCTACAATTAAATATACATTCCATTTACAATGGGGTGTTTTGGAGTTATAGGGAAGCAAACTAGAAGGAGGACTTTCCTGGGGAACAAGGTTAAGACTAATAAGGATGATGAAAGCCATAGAGGACATGTATGTGTAAGGCCAGGGACATGCTGGAGGGGAGGGTCACAGTGGAGTGAAGCAGATTTCATCCTTTGAGGAGTGTGAAGTCAACAAAGGATTTTGTCAACAAAATCAGACATTCTTTGTTCTCCCCATAACTACTGTCAGTCTGTAGGTGTCATCTGGGCCCGTTTTGTTTCCACTCAGGGTGGTCCTTAGTGGTCATTTCCTTTATGGACATTAATGGTTGACCTCACCCAGCAGATTGACCCTTTGCCTCTTTCCAAAGGGAACAGTGTGGTAGTGAGGCCAATTCAAATGCTCTCTAACTGGGGATTTCCCTCCTTGAGTTGGTGACCCTGATTCTGGGCCCTGACTGGAATGGCATTCCTCTGCCCTGACCTGATCAGACTTTTCTCAACAAGGCTTAGGAGGTCATTTGTGATTATCAAGATCAAGATTTGGTGTTTCTACTGGGATGACTGCTCCCTAGGCAGTTGACAAATTTCCAGTGGGCAGGGATCTGGAAAGAAAAAATCTGTGACATTGGCAATAGCAAGATGGGAAACTCAAGCACAGGCTCAGCTGAGAAGCTGTTAAGCAGTTGCATGAGGAGAAAGAGGTGTTTTGTGTTTTCTGGTACTGAGAAACTTGAGTCGTACATTAACATCCGTTTTCGAATGTACCTGTCCCACCTCCTCCTTTTAGATTCTGGCTGCCTGGCAGCCACTCCTCCTTGTATATGCCTGTTTAACTGCTGTTCTTTGAGCCTTCTTCCTCTAAAGCTTCCCTGGATGTTCATTTTTAAAGGCCCTCACCTATATTAAAATATGACTGAGGAATGAAGGTAGAGTTCCTCCCTATGATTCAGCTAGTTCTCGTTCCCCATCAAGGAAATCCTTAATCCCAGGCTGTGGTTTTCAGCCATTATCAACATACTGCTCTGTTAATCGTTAACAGGCAACAAAAGCACACTACAAAGGATAAAAATAAAATATGAGAGTCTAGGTCAGCCCCACCAGAAAGTTCCACATCTGCTATTTTATGCTAGGTAGTACAACAACAACAACAACAGTACTAGAGTGCTGTTTCAATACATCAGTGGACTACTCAAATGAACTGAAACGGCCAATTTCCCAGAATTCTCAACCAGAGTTCACATTGATTAAGGTGACCGAATCACACTGTCTGTTGTTGTTGTTGTTGTTAGCTGTTGTGGAGTTGGTTCCAACTCATACAGACCTGATGCACAACAGAAAGAAACACTACCCACTCCACTCCTGTGCCTTCTCATAATGGTTACACTTGAGTCCATTGTTGCTGCCACGTATCATTGGGAGGCTTACTCTTTTTCGTTTACCCTTCACTTTACTTAGCATAATGTCCTTCTCCAGGACTGGTCCTTGCTGATCACATGTCCAGAGCATAAGAGATGAAGCCTCATCATCTTGGCGTCTAAGGAACACTCTAGGTATACTTATTCCAGCACAGACTTGTTTGTTCTCCTGCCAGCTTATGGTAGTATTCTTCTCCAACACCATAACTCAAATGCATCAATTCTTCTACACTCTTCCTTATTCATTATCCAACTTTCACATGCATATGAGGCTATTGAAAATACCATGGTTTGGGTCAGGCACACCTTAGTCTTCAAACAGATATTTTTGTTCTTGAACACTTTAAAGAGATCTTGTGCAGCAGATTTGCCTAAAATAATACGTCATTTGATTTCTTGATTGCTGTTTCCATGAGCGTTGATGATGCATCCAAGAAAAACGGAGCCTTTGACAACTTCAGTCCTCTCTCCATTTATTATGATGTTATTTATTGGTCTAGTTGTGAGTATTTTTGTTTGTATTAAAGTGCAATCCATAATGAAATCTTTTAAACTTTGATCTTTATCAGTAAATCTTTTAAGCCCTCTTGGCTCCCAGCAAGCAAAGTTGTATCATCTGTGTTTCGTAGGTTGTTAATTCTACCCCCAATTCTGATGCCACCTTCTTCTTCATATAATCCAGTTTCTCAGATTGTTTGCTCAGCATATAGTCTGAATAAGTGTGGTGTAAGAATGCAGCCCTTGTGCACACCTTTCCTGATTTTAAACCATTCAGTATCCCCTTGTTCTGTTCAAACAACTGCCTCTCAGTCTATGTACAGGTTCCTTATGAACACAATTAAGTGCTCAGGAATAATTATCTAAAGTAACATTTCTCAAATATTTACATATTTATGAAACCCCTGGGGATCTTATTCAAAAGCAAATAGGTTTGGGGTAGGAATTGAGCTATGTCCTTTCTAACATGCTTCTAAATATTGCTAATGATGACGGTCCACTACACTTTAGGATCAAGGTTCTATGGGTCATTTTTAATAGATTTGGCATGCATTTTATGAACTGATTCTTCATAGTACTAACTCCAAATCAAACCGTTGCCATTAATATACCTCCAAGTTGCCTCCATAGAAACTTTCATGCTACTTAAAAGTCTGCACTTGCTTTCCTGTTTCGCAAGCCTTGCTATATGTTAGATTATGTAGCAAGTTCTGAAGGGTTTAGAAAGAAAGCGAGAGAAACTTCAGCACTCCACCTACACAGAATATTTTGTTTTAACAGTACCCAGGTGAAAATGCTAGTGAATAGCGGTAAATAGTGTTAACTGACGGTACATGGAGGGATTTGCAATCATTGTAATGAAGCAAAGTGCATGATTTGATAAATGTACAACTGATGATGTGCTCTGTAAACCATCACCTAATTTCCAGTAAAAAGTTTGAAAAAAAAGAGTACCTATGTGAATTGGTTCTGAGAGTTTTATCTGAAAGCACTTGTGAGGGTTTTCAGTTAGAAGGATTGAGAGGTGAGGGTAAATAAAATACTACTAGAAACTCTAAACCCAAACTCATCTTTAAAATGATAGTGGTAGTTAAGATTTTGTGTCAACTTGACTCGGCCAGGATTTCCAGTTTGGCAGTTGAGATGTGGTTATCCCTATCAGAGATCTCATAAAGGCATAGTTAACTCTATGATGATTGGCTACGAGCAGCCAATCAATTAAGAAGATGTTTCTTTGGGGGTGTGGCCTGTTCCCAACATAATGGACACAGAAGGAAAGCTTTCTTTTTCTTTCTGCTGGGGCTGGGTCTTGCATCTGTGTTCTTCCTCCAACCTCTAGTTCTTTGAACCTGAGCCAGTGACTTGCACTCTTGTCTGCTTGTCTGCCTACTGGACCTGCCCACCTATCTTGGTTCACTTGATCTGGACTTGGGACTCCTGTCTGCTCTATACCTGCCGGGCCCACCTGCTGATCTTGGCTCAACTGACCCTATACAGTGTCTACAATTGTAGGCCATTTCCTTGATAGAAACTTCTCTTTACATATATGTTGTTGTTGTTGTTGTTGTTATGTGCCATTGACTCATAGCAACCCTGTATGCGGTTTCTGAGGAGTGACTGGTGAGTTTGAACCATCGACCATATGGTTCAAACTGACCTTGCAGTCCATTGCATTATCCTACAGCATCATGCCAGGACACTTTATATATGTAGATATGTGTACATATGTGTTTCACTGGGCTTACTTCTCTAAAGAACCCAGTCTAAGACAATGGCATTACCAAAAACATAAAAAAAGTAAAAAGAAGAGTAGTAGAATAAGCACTGGACTTCTAATTACAATTTCAGTGGTTAAAACCCATCAGCCACTCCTCAGAAACCATATATAGGGTCCATATGAGTCGTAACTAGCTCGACAGCACTTAACAACAACATGTGGTAAATGTGAACTTTTTCATATGAGTCTAGACGGCCTTCTCCTTGAATGCACCATCAAGTATTAGACTTTATAACCACTGGTGCTTCATCCCAGTGTGGTGCTGTAGGATAAGTACTAGATTTCTAACCACAAGGATGGAGGTTCAAACCCACCAGCCATTTTTTGGAAACCTAATACAGAGTCACTATGAGTTGGAACCAACTCAACGGCACTTAACAACAAGTGTTTCACCCAAGGATCTCTGGTGGCACCGTGGGGTAAGCATTTGACTGCTAACTGTAAGGTCAGCGGTTCAAGCCACCACCACTCCACAGGAGAAAGATGAGGCTGTCTGCCCCTGTAAAGCTTTATAGTCTCAGAAACCCTAAGGTGGAGTTTTACTCGCTGTACAAGGTCTGTGGTTCAAACTCACCACTTGCTCCTCAGAAACCCTATACAGTGTCGCTATGGGTCAGAACTGACTTGACAGTACTTAACAATAACAATAGAATAGGGAGTGATTGACGTTGCAGGCCAGGAGCAGAGGACCCTGGAACCATCAAAGAAAAAGAGCGGAGTGCAGGACTCTACCCAGTGAAACACGGATGCCAGAGATGGAGGGAGAGACAACGACGTGGAAAGATGGAGTGGCTGGGGACTCTAGGCCCAGAGAGGGAGAGGGGCTGTGTGCTGATGACCCGGGGGCAGGCTTGCGGAGTATACCATTTGGTTGGTTGATGATGCATGGAGGGGATTGTAACCATGTCAATGAAACCATATACGATAGGATGAATGTAAAGCTAATGTTCTCTTATGTAAACAATCACATAATTCACAATAAAACAGTAAAAAAAAAAAAAAAAAAAAAAAGTGATAACCTTTCATTTGGGAAACTTCCTGCAAGAATACACCATATATGCAGAAAGTTATGTACCCAGCATTCTCTAGGCATCATTTGTAATAGCAAAAATTTTGGAGGAGGAGAGAAATGGGATGTTTACTAGTAGGGAAAAGCTTAAATAAAATGTGATTCTGTATAAACTAGAATTTTCTGCCATCTTAAAATGAATGAGACAAGACATGCATATTGGAATGAAAGAACATTTGCAATAAGTACGCACAGCATACTCCCCAATCTATGAAGAGAAAAACCTTATTTCTGTTTTTTAATGTGTGTTTTCACAGAAGTTGTATGAAAAGATACAAAAAGCAGATGCTCAATATGACCACCCCAAAAGAGTGGGGTTAAAGGAATATGAGAAGAATGATGTTGTTTATTTTATGCACATCTATTTTTTGTTTTGTTTCTAGCATTTAAGCTCATATTATTTTATTGAGGAAAAAAAAGGCCCTGAGTTTGCTAACTAGCAAAGTAGGTAATTGGTGCAGTTACTGTTCAGCCTTAGAACTACATCAAGACATGGAAGCCAGTCTTAGGGGTTGTCCATCAGTTTAATTACTTTTACATAGCATGAACTTTAGAGGATCCATTAACTAGATGGAAGAGAGGAAGAGAAGGCAGATACCATTGTGCTACCGTCTGTTTTCTAGTGTCAGGAAAACTACCATCAGAACATATCATGGATACATTATTATGTTGATGCCGATACTGGAATGAATGAGATCGTTACCTCCCAAACGTTACTTCCAATATTTACTTCATCAAAGAACATGACATCCCTTTGCCCAAAGCCACTCACTGGCATCTCATCTCACTCCCCAAATGTCAAAATCCTTACAATGGATTACAGAGGCCAGGGGACTCAACTGCTTGCCTTGATGTCTCCTGGGCAAGCAACTTGCTTTTTCTTGTAGTAGTCAGTCGGACTGCCATTATTGTTTTGTATTTTTCCTGTTGGTCTTTCTTTCAAGAAGTATCTTCTGTTCTTTTAACCATTCTAGGCTGGTCTGCTTGTCTTTTCCAGTGGAAATTTCCCGCCTCAGAAGATTCTGGATGGAGTTCAGGATTCCACCTATGGTCTTATTTAATTCAGAGGCTCCACAGGAAACCTCCTTCACTGGGCACATTGTAGCCTCATTTTAGGTATTCCAATCAGTTATAGGCAGAAGAAGGACTTACAAGCATTCTCTGGGGATATTTCTGACTATTCCTTTCTCTCCCCCTTAAGTATCTATTTTACAATGATATGCCAGGGAAACCAAGATTCAAAAGATAGCCAAGCATCTTAATATTATTTCCCCCCTTTCTGCCCATTCCAGCCAAGTCTCGATCCCTGTATCCCAGAGTCCTGTTCTTCCAAGGTTGTACATGCATCATTATTTACCTCTGTCCCACTTAGCCCATGTAAACCTACTTAACTGTTCTCCCATCTGCTTTGTTCTTCATTCCCCTCCCCCTTCTTATGTATTGCCTCCTCCCTAGCGCCCAAACTATCCTGTGTCTATTCCCTACCCTGTGGTCCACCTTCCCCTCCCTCCCCTCACCCTACATCCCAGTAACCAGCAAATAACAACCCCCCCACCCCTTTAGTATGGATTATTTTTCTCAATCTTTTACAGTAGTTGTCCTATGCAGTATTTCTCCTTTTGTGACTGACTAATTTCACTTAGCATAATGTCATCAAGGTTCATCCATGTTATGCGGTGGCTTGCAGCTTCTTTGTTGCTTTTCAAGGTAGCACAATATTCCATTGTGAGTATGTCCCACAGTTTGTTTACCCATTCTTCCGTTGATGGGCACTTTGGCTGTCTCCATCTTTTTGCTATTGTAAATAGTGCTGCTATGAACATTGGCATGCATATATCTACTCGTGTTATGGCTTGTATTTCTTGTGAATAAATACTAAGTAGAGGAATTGCTGGATCATAAGGTATTTCTATTTCCAAACTTCTGAGGAAGTGCCATATTGCTTTCCAGAGAGATTGGACCATTTTGCAATCCCACCAGCAATGCAGGAATGTCCCAGTCTCTCCACATCCCTGCCAGCATTTATTGTCCTCTACTTTTTTGATCTTTGCTGTTATTGCCAGTCTGAGATGGTATCTCATTGTTGTTTTGATTTGCATTTCTCTAATGGCTAGTGATCATGAACATTTCTTCATATGTTTGTTGGGTGCCCAGATCTCCTCCCTGGTGAAATGTCTGTTCATGTCCTGTGCCCATTTTTTTAATTGGGTTATTTGTCTTTTTCTTGTAGAGGTGTTGTAGTTTCCTATATATTTTAGAAATGAGGCCCTTGTCTGATGTGTCATTGCAAAAGATTTTTTCACGTTCTGTGGGTTCCCTTTTTTACTCCTCTCGTGAAGTCTTTTGATGCACATAAGTTTTAATTTTTAGCATGTACCAACCATCTATTTAAGGAGCTTTGGTAGCATAGTGGTTACGAATCAGGCTGCTAACCTCAGGGTCAGCAGTTCAAAAACAACCAGCTGTTCCATGGGAGAAAGATGAGCCATTCTGCTCCCGTAAAGATTTATAGCCTCAGAAACCGTGTACAGGGTCCCTGAGTTGGAACCGACTCCACAGCTCAAAACAACAACAAATCATCTATTTGATCTACTTTTGTTTGTGTAGTTTTAAAAATGTTTGGTAGTCTGTGTATTCCCTGAATTGGAGCCCTCACATTTGTTCTTGTTTTTTTGTTGATGGCCTTCATAATTCTGGCATTCACATTTAGGTCTTTAATTCATGTTGAGTTGGTTTTGTATAAGACATGAGGTAAAGGTCTTGTTTCAAACTTGCATATCGCTTTCCAGTTCTGCCAGCACTATCTGTTGAAGAGACTATCACCTCCCCATGCAATATACCTAGACACTTTGTCAAAAATCAGTTGGCTGTATGTGGATTGGTTAATTTCTGGATTCTCGATTCTGTTCCATTGATCAATGTAGCTTTCATTGTACCAGTAACAACCTGTCTTGACCACTGTAGCCGTGTAGTAAATTTTGGGGAGTGAGAGGTTTCCAACTTTATATTCTTCTTCTAAAGCAGTGCTTTGCTTATCCTGGGTCT
>NW_006408531.1:3120604-3143007 GCF_000296735.1 Chrysochloris asiatica | reverse complement strand
GCTTGGTTTTGCCATTTGTTCTCACCCAAGCTGTCCCCTCCGGGCCACTGAGCCCAGCAGATTCAAAAGTATGCGATTTCTTACTTCCCCTACAAGTTCCACTAGGTATAAGCCTTCAAACTTTTTAAATATCACTACCTATGTGGTTCAGAGTTTTGGAGCTCTGCCCTGAACCTGCTTTGCCTGGTATTCTGTGGTTTTGCTGACGGAGAACTTCACTGCACCGCCACCCTATCCACCATCAAGCCCTACCTCCGGTTATCACTTTCTGAAATCTAATTGATACTGCTAGATTTTCATCCAAAAGTCTTTGCTGCAACTAGTCCAATGGATATAATGCAACATGTGAATATCAGTCTTCACGACTCTGAGACCAGCAGAACTAGATGGTGAGCAGCTGCTACCACTACCAACTACTTGAAAGGGAACACATTAGAAAGTTCTGGGTAGAGTGGGAGGCATAGTGGGTTACAAGTTGTGCTGTTAACCACACGGTCAGTAGTTTGAATCTAACAGGTGCTTTGCAGGAGAAAGATGAAGATTTCTGCTTCTATAAAGATTTATAACCTCAGAAACCCTGTACAGGGTCACTGTGAGTCAGAACCAACTCCATGGCATGTAACTAGTACCACTGCTGGCCAGAAAGAGACTGGATGAACCCTATAGTACTATGGTACTCAACCACCATTCAGGTCTGGACTGGAACTCACCCTTGTGGACCAATTTCAGCCAAGCAGTAGATAGGTATATAGGGAACAACAACATTAGTGAGATATGTTCACCATGGAATGGTCAACCAGTCAAGATCAAAATGGTAACATTTACATAAGGATGAAGTTCAGAAGGGTTGGGAAGGAGCGTGGAATGAAAATAAGATTCACTGGAGGAAGTGGGATAACTGTTGTTGCCTAGAGGGGATTGCAATCTTTGCTATGAAACAAAGTTTACGATTAGTTGAATGTAAAACTGATGAACTGCTCTGTAAATCTTCATTCAGTTTATAATAAGCTTCACAACAACAACAAAAGTGTACTAGTTTATACTCCCATTAGAGTGTGGAAGTGACTGCTCCCTTTGCCAGTACAAGTGTTGTTGTTAAGTGCCGTCAAGGCAGTTCTGACTCATGGTGACTCTGATTTTGGGTTTCTGTGGATTTGAACCGCCGACTTTGCAGTTGAAACTAACTTTGTAGGCAAGTGCTTATCCAACATTGCCACCCCAGGACTCCACCACTTGGAAACCCTATAAAGAGTCTCACTATGAGTTGGAATAGTCTCAAGAGCATTTAACAACAACAGCTTTAAAGTTCTATTTGTAAAAAAAACTTAACTTTACCCAAAGCCATCGAATTTCCCCCTTTGTTTCTTGAGAAGACAGTTCCAAACCTCTGGGATTTCCTGAAGTTCTTTGGGTATGTTTGTTGTGTGAATGAATGGGGACTGACCAGGACACAAGGACTACCAAGTAACCTGATCCTCACCTCAGCTGTCTTTACAAGGGGCCAGGATTCAATCAAACATGCTCAAATTAGCCAGTGGTCAGTTTTCACTGTTTCCTCCTTAAAACCTTATTATGTTGTTGTTAAGTGCTGTTGAGTTAGTCCCAACTTATAACAACCCTGGATAGGGCTTCTGAGGGGGAGTTGTGGTTCTCAGTCCAGTGATGATCCTACAGCAGTCTGAAACCCTTATTATAACTATCTGAAACCCTTATTATAACTGTCTTAAAACAAGCCCCTTGCATTTTTCTAAACAGAGAGGTTGACCTGTATGCATACATATTGTTGTTGTTAGGTGCCATCAAGTCAGTTCTGACTCATAGCGACCCAATGTACAACAGAGTGAAACACTACCCAATCCTGCGCCATCCTCACAATCATTATTTCACATAAGCCATTTGGTGCTGCCACTGTGCCCATCCATCTTGTTGGGGGTCTTCCTCTTTTTCACTGGCCCTCCATTTTACCAAGCCTGATGTCTTTCTCCAGGAACTGGTACCTCCTGATAATAGGTGCTAAGTAAGAGAGACAAAGCCTTGTCATCTGTATTCTTCCAACACAGATTTGTTTGTCTCTCTGGAAGTCCAGGGTACTTTTAATACTCTCCTCCAATACCATAGCACAGATACATCAATTCTTCTAAATTGTCTAACTTTCACATGCATATGAGGCTACTGAAAATACCATAGCTTGAGTCAGGCGCACTTTAGTCCTCAAACTGACATCTTTGCTCTTGAGCACCTGAAAAAGGTCTTGTGCCGCAGATTTGCCTAATGCAGTATGTTGTTTGATTTCTTGACTGCTGCTTCTATGAGTGTTGATAGTGGATCCAAGCAAAATGAACTCTTTGACAACTTCAATCTTTTCTCCACTTAGCATGATGTTTTTTATTGGTCCAGTTGAAAGGTTTTTTTGTCTTCTTTACATTGAGTTGCAACCCATACCGAAGGCTATGGTCTTTGATCTTCATGAGTAAGTATTTTAAGTCCTCTTTGCTTTCAGCAAGCAAGGTTGTATCATCTGCATATTGAAGGTGTTACTGAGTCTTTCTTCAATCTTTGTGCCAGGTTCTTCTTCAGATAATACACCTTCTCATTATTTCCTCAGCCTACAGATTGAATAACTATGGTAAGATAATACAACCTGACATACGTATTTCTGGATTTTAAACCATTCAGTGTCCCCTTGTTGTGCTTGAATAAACCCTATATGCCTTCATTCCTTTGTGTTTTGTTTATTTTGACACTACATATCCTTTGTCCATTTTTCTGCTGCATTATATCCTTGTTGTTGTTGTTAAGTACCGTGGAGTCGGTTCCAACTCATAGTGACCCTGCACAGGGTTTCTGAGGCTGCAGATCTTTACGGGAGCAGAAAGCCTCATCTGTCTCCCGCAGAACACCTGGGAGTTTCAAATGGCCGATCTTGAGATTAGCAGTCTGATTTGTAACCACTACGCTAGCAGAGCTCCTTATATCCTTAGCTATGTTAAAGTTAGTTATCCTTTTGTATAGATAATTACATACATTAGAGTATCTTGTATTGAGTTCCCTTGATTTTGTTCTCAGCACCTTTTGTTTTTGGTGGTGGTGTTAGTTGCCATCCAGTTGGTTCTGACTTACAGCAACCCCCGTACAAGAGAATGAAACACTGACAGGTCCTACACCATCCACATAAGCATTGCTATGGTTGAATCCATTCTTGCTGCCACTATGTCAATCCATCTTATTGAGGGTCTTCCTCTATTTTGTTGACTCTGTACTTTATTGTGAGTCCTGGTGTGGCGCTGTGGGTTAATGCGCCAGACTGTAAAGCCATTTGAACTGCAGTGTTGGCGGTTCAAGCTCACCAGCTGCTCCTTGGAAACCCTATACAGGGTTGCTATGGGTCAGAAATGACTCAACAGCACTTAAAAACAACAACTACTTGATTTGATTGAGCATGATGTCCTTCTCTAGAACTTGTCCCTTGTGATAATATGACTAAAGTGCATGAGACAAATTCTCACCATCTTCACTTCTAAGGAACATTCTGGCTGTATTTCTTCCAAGACATTTGTTCATTCTTCTGGCACTTCATGGTATATTCAATATTGTTCACCATAACCACAATACAAAGACATAAATTCCTCTTTGGTCTTCCATATTTGCTGTTCAGCTTTTGTATATCTATGAGGTGACTGAAAATACCATGGGTTGAGCATGCGTTAGTCATCTAGACTATTTAATCATTTAGACATCTTTGATTTTTAACATTTTAAAGAGGTGTTTTGGAAAAAAATAATAAAGAGATCTTTTGCAACAGATTTGTCCAATGCAATACATCATTTAATTTCTTGATTGCTGCTTTCATAGGTGTTAATTATGGATCCAAGTAAAATGAAATCCTTGACAACTTCAGTCTTTTCTCTGCTTTTCATGATGTTGTCTAATGGTCCCGTTATAAGGATTTTGTGTTTTTTTACACGGAGGTGCACTCCATATTGAAGACTTTTAGTTTTTTATTTTCATCAGTGATTCAAGTTGTCTTGGTTTTCAGTCAGCAAGATAGTATCATCTGCACATTGCAGATTGTTAATAAGTCTTCCTTCAAGCCTGATGCTGTTTTATTTTTCATAAAGTCCAGCTTTTCAAATTATTTGCTCAATGTACAGATTGAATCAGTATGGTGAAAGGCATCCCCTTGTTCTGTTTGAACAATGCTCCTTGTTCTGCGTACAGATTCTGCACGAGCACAGTGAAGTGTTAGGGAATCCCCGTTCTTCTCAATGTTATCCGTAATTTGTTATGATCCACATAGTTAATGACTACATAGTTAACAAAACATAAGTAAACAGGTTTCTGGTGTCCTGTGCTTTCAGCCAAGAGCCATTTGCCATGAGCCATTATATCATCCATTCCATGACCTTCTTTGAATCTGGCTTAATTTCTTGCAGTTCCCTGTTGATGTACTGCTGCAATCTTTTTTTTTTTTTTTTCAAATTATCTTCAGCCATGATTTAGTGTGTGATATTAATGATGTTGTTTAATAATTTATACATTCTGTTGAATCAACTTTCTATGAAATGGGCACAAATATGAATCTCTTCCAGTTAGTTTGCCAGCTAGCAGCTTCCATATTTCTTGGCATAGATGACCGAGTGATTCCAACATTGCTTGGTTTTGTTGAAACATCTCAATTGGTATTCTGTCAGTTCCTAGAGACTTTTTTTTTGCCCATGCCTTTAGTGCAGTTTGGACATTTTCCTTCAATATCATCAGTTCTTGATCATAGATTACCTCCTGAAATGGTTGACTGTTGACCAATTCTTTTTAGTACAATGACTGTGTATTCCTTCTATCTTCTTGTGGTACTTTCTACGTCATTCAGTATTTTGCCCATTGATTGCTTCAGTATTGCAACTTGAATTTTGAATTTTTCCTTCAGCTCATTCAGCTTGAGGAATGCTGAGTTGTGTTCTTCCCTTTGGCTCTCTAATTCCAGGTCCTTGCATCTTTCATTAGACTACTTTACTGCATCTTCTCCAGGTGCTCTTTGTAATCTTCTGTTCAGTTCTTTTACTTCATGATTTCTTCCATTCACTTTAGCTACTCTGCATTCAAAAGCAAATTTTAGAGTCTCTTCTGACATTCATTGTGGTCTTTTTTTTTTTTTTTTTCCCCCTATCTTCTTAATGACCTTTTGCTTTCTTCATGTATGATGTTCTTAATGCCATCCCACGACTCATCTGATCTTTGGTTATTAGTGTTTTATGCATCATAAGTATTCTTGAAATTGTCTCTAAATTCAGGTGCAATATGCCTTTTGTTTCACAGGAACAAATTCAGTTTTGATGTGTCAGTTTTGATGTGTGTGATGTTTATATACACAGAAGATATACAAACATGCCATATATGTCTGCTTTGCTTTGAAATCGCTTTCAATAAAAACCATTTGGCATGTTTGATTCTTATCTTCCCTTTCTAGTGTGGGAGGCTTCCTGCTTTTGTCTGCACCCTTACATTTGCACTGCATAGCTTCATTTTAACCAGAGGGGAAAACAGAAGAGAAAGTATTTGCAGATAGGCCATATTCCTGTATTCCTGTGAACATCTGTGATACTGAGGATATTTTCTTAGGGGTAAATTAAAATGTGGGACACCACCTTGCTTCAGATCATTTTTTATTGTCGTGCAGATTTGGAAGTATGACTTGGAGCCAAAAGTCTTATCACTTTAACATCAGTATTGCTTCCAAGTTTCTTTACCTCCAACTCTCAGTCCTTCATTCATATTAGTTCTAAAACAGTGAATGTCACCATCAACTTTTTTGAGACAAAAAAGTTATCTTTTCTCATTTCTTTAATTATAATCTCACTAACAGAGATATTTTACACTTTATTTATCCATTTGCTTGTTCTACTTTTCCTCTTGCTCCAGTTGGCTTTTCTAAATTTCTAGTCCTTGAGATGAAAATACAATGTACAACCACCTTATATGATGGAAATGTCAAAATTTAACTTGGTCAGTGGATAACCTCAGCCCCATTTCAGTAGTTTTTCCCTCTACTTAATCATGTGAATTGCTTTGTTTTAGTGAAATATTGACATTACCACCTACTCCCATCCTTCCACCTCCATTTGCAGATAAAATCTAATTATCACCTCAGTGTTTTTTTGTGATACAGTAGAATCACAGACACAAAAGATTTTAGGGCACTTTGACAGTTAGCTTTTTTTAAAAACTTGTGTGTGTGTGTTTTTTAAACTGATGTTTTACAAGTTAATAAAAAGAGGAAAAAGAAAAGGAAGAACAAAAGCAAGTCTAACCAAACCTTTTAATAATTAATCTCGTTATAGTTACTCTGAGTAATTCATCTAGTCATGCTTACTCTTAGTAATAGTGTTACATTAAAAATAGTAATAGAAAGGACTGTGAAAACTCATGATGTTTGAGCAATGAAGGAAGGAAGTACTTGAAGGATTTGGGGCAGATTTCTATTTTCTCTGGATAATACTCAAAGTCCTCAGCGTTTGATTAACATTTTGTGATACCAGCTACATGTAATCTAATCCTGGGCAATTCTAAATTTAGGTCTTGAATTTAACTATTTCAGGACGTAGGTTATGGACTTTTGGTCCAGTGTTCTTTGATTTGGATGCAAGATATAGTCCAGGAGCTAATGAAAATTATGCAAAAAACAAAAGCAATTTAGGCAACCAGGGAAGGTTATGCCGCTTGCCTGCTTTCCTCCCTCCAGAAGACTGTATTTCTCTTTCAAATAAAAATGGGCCTGAGAAAAGGAGCCCTGGCAGTGCAATGGTTACAATGCTTAGCTGCTAACCGGAAAGCTAGTGGTTTAAACCCACCAGCCACACGGAGGTAGAAAAGACGTGGCTATTAGCTTCTGTAAAGATTTATGCTCTGGGAAAGTCAATAAGGCAGTTTTATCCTGTCATTTAGAGTTGCTATGAGCTGGAATCCACTCCACAGCCCCCAACAACATGCTCCACAGTATGCTAAAGAGGGCCAAAAGTACTCTCTTAAAAGAGTTCACGATGTAGCTCACCCATAAGAGATCAGTTTGGTTGTTCAAACATTCCCCTTTAATAAATAAGCGTTGCCTGCAGGGGAAAGGCCAGTTAACTGCCGTGTTCTTTTTTGTTCATGTAAATTACTAGCATCATGGCGATAACTAGCATTGTAGACAAGTTCACTGTTTAAAAAGAGGTTCTCATCTATTAGATTTGATTCTCATAACATGTGAATGCAGTTCACTGTTGAAGAAAGTGAGAGGTTAGGTAAACAGCTCAGGAATGGTGAGCCAGAGAGCAAACCCAGGACTTCCTTTACTGTATGTAACAAAAAATGCCGCTGTAACAAAAAAATACTGCACTTAGCTGTAAAGAACAAAAGTTTATTTTCTCAAAGTTCTGGAGGCTAAAAGTCCAAATCACGGTCTCAGCCATCTTGATTCTTTCTATGGGTCTCTCTCCTAGTTTCTGGTGATTATTGTAACAATTTTATCAAGGTATAAATTCCTTGTAGTTAAAATATACACATTGTTTTAAAAAAATGAGTGTTTTGTACATTTATGCTTTATAAATACTTTTTATATTTAAAAATAAATGTTGAACCTTTTTAGTAGATACTTGCTGTTGTTGTTTTTAAGTGCTGTCGAGTCAGTTCCAACTCATAGCAACCCTGTATAGGGTTTCCGAGGAGAGGCTAGTGAGGCTTAACCACTGATCTTGCAGTTTAAAGTAACCTTGCAGTCCAGTGCATTAACCTATATGTATGTTGATACTATACAGTATTATTTATTCAAATATAACTTATTGGGTTTGAAAAGTTAAATCAAATTTAAATAATTTAATTTAATTTAGATAAATTAAAATCAAACCTTTACTTAAATTACTCAGTACTCTTGGGGAAAGATTCTGGGGAAAAGTGTATTGCAGAATTTCTATTGCTACAATAAAAGAGCTCTGTAGTCCCAATGACTGATGTGATTGATAGTTTAGAAACCGAAGCAAATGTCCACTTCTGTTCTACATCTTTATTGCTGTTGTTGTCATGTTCCGTCAAATCAATTCTGACTCATAGCCACCCTGTGTAGGGTTTCCACTGAGTTACTGTGGGTTTGAACTGTTGACCTTGTAGGTAGCAGTCCAGTGCTTAGCCTACAGTGCCACACCAGGACTCCTCTGAATTTTTAAATAAGACTAATTCATCCATAAACCATATGGCTGATTGTTGTTGTTGTTATGTGCCATGTTCTGACGCATAGCGAGCCACCCTGGGTTTCCAAGGCTGTAAATCTTTATGGGAGCAGAAATTCTCATCTTTCTCCTGCAGAACAGCTGGTAGTTTCGAACTGCTGACTCTGAGGTTAGCAGCCCGATTTGTAACCACAATGCTACCAGAGATCCTTATATGGCTGGTAGCCAATTCAAAATTACAAGAAGTTCAACCCAGTTTGTGGCAACCCTTTCACTTTGATTCTACCATTTACCCATGTGTTCATTTGCTAAACTGTGTTTGAGAATTGACTATGTAGAAAGCGCTCGAGGTACAACAGTAAGTATGATATCATTAGTGCCTGTATCTAGGAGTTCATTTACTCATTCATTTTAATTATGAGTAAACCAGTAAAATTATGGGCTCTGATAGGCAGGAGACTGGCCTAAGAGTGGAATTATCCAGGAAAGGCCCATAGAGGAGGCGATGGATGTCTGAGCTGAATCATGAACCATCAAGTAGGAACTCACCAAGTGAGGAAGAAGAGGCTGTGGACCCACAGATGACAGGGAGGATGGGGTCTTTGGGAAAACCTCAGAATGACTGGGCCATACAGTGTCAAGTAAGAGTGTTGTGTGAGTGCGTGTGCATTTGTGAGAGAAAGAGAGGTCAGGGGTGAGGAGGGATATGTCCAGAGTTGATAGGAGTCCCAGGCTCAGAACCAGGAAAGACTCTGGGGAGCTTTAAGTGATGAACTGGCAGACTCCCACACCTGGCCTCCACGCCCAGTAAATCAGTCTTGAATCCAGTTAGACTTAGCTGGCTGCCAGCCAGGCCGAGGCCCAGCACACCTCAAACACAGGCAAGGACAGGAGGAGGAGAAGATGCTGGAGGCCCTGATCTCCTACTGACCTTGGCATGATGGGCGTGCACTGTGGGTTCGCCATTCCATCTCTATGAGCTCGATCTCCCCAATTGGGTGATGGCAGTGTTATCAGTAAGAATGTCCTAGCCATCATAGGGGAAGGGACTATTCTAGTGCTGGTCAACCTCCGGAGCCTTACTAACTCTGAGGCTGGTGGATATGAAGACTCTCAGACCATCAAACATCAACAGAGGATTCTGGATTTTTACAATACTATGTCATCAATCATATTACTCCACTATTGGACCTCATCCAAAAATATTGGATGGTCTCACAACAGACATAAGACAAATAGAAAGGAAGGAATTGCCCTTAAGGAAAATGACTAATCAAAATGTGTTTCCTTCTCTGATAGACTGCTTTCATTACATACAGAGATAAAATGTATACTAAAAACATCTTATTTAGTGGGGACCTGAGATGTCATTAGAATGTAGCTGTCTCTTTTAAATACTAAAACCAAGCCAGAGCCATTGCCATCGGCTCAATTCCAACTCATAAGGCAGCTCTAGGACTGAGCAGGAAACTAAGGGCTCCCAGGCTGTAAATCGTATGGGAGCAGACTGCGCTTTTTTCTCTCTTTTTCAGAGCAGCTGGTGATTTCAAACTACCAGCCTTTCAGCAACTGAGCATTTAACCACTGGGCCACCTGGGCTGCTTGTAAAAAATACGAGCTACAATTTACAAAGAATTTCTTAATTATGTTCTGAGATTAGTTCTGTAAATCAGAGGGAGAAACATTCATCTAAAGGAAATGCCAAGTTGCCCTTAATTCATTCATAGTTTTTGCAGAGGTCCTGGCAAAAGACAAAATTACTCACATGAAACAAGACAATGTACTGTCAGTTTGGTGGGTGGACAGGAAGACTATAGGTTTCCTGTTGCTTTTGTGGTGTGTGCTGACTGCACCTCCCCTGGACTCCAGAGATCAACTCCAAGGTTATCTTCCCTATAAACCAGTTACCACCACCCAGCAGTTGTACTACTTCATGTATCTGGTTTCATAATGATCTATTTTTATAACATAGTAAAACATATAAAGCATATCCACGTTGTTGTAAAGCGCCATCGAGGTGGTTCCAACTCATAGTGACCCTGGTGGGTTGGAACTGCTGACATTGCTGTCAGCAGTCAAGTTGTTGTTGTTGTTGTTAGGTGCCACTGAGTCAGTACTGACTCACAGAGACCTTATGCACAGCAGAATGAAACACTGCCCAGTCCTGGGCCAGCCTCACTATTGTTGCCACACGTGGGTCCACTGATGCTGCCACTTTGCCAATCCGTCTCACTGGGGGTCTTCCTCTTTTTCTCTGACCTTCCACCTTAGCAAACATGATATCCTTCTCTAGCAACTGGTCCCTCCTGACAATATGTCCTAAGTGTGAGAGACTTAAGTTTGGCCATCCTGGCCTTCAAGGACCACTGTGGCTGCAATTCTTCCAACACAGATCCATTGGTTCTTTTGGCAGCCCATGGCACTTTCAATATTCTCCTCCAACACCATAACTCAAAAGCATCAATTCTTCTACAGTCTTCCTTATTCACTGTCCAGCTTTCGCATGCATATGAGGTTATTGAAAATACCATGGCTTGGGTCAGGCTCACCTTAGTCCTCAAGATGACATCTTTGCTCTTCAACACTTTAACAAGTTCTTGTGCAGCAGATTTGCCTAATGCAATACGTCATTTGATTTCTTGACTACTGCTTCCCTGAGTGTTGATAGTTGATCCAAGAAGAATGAAGTCCTTGACAACTTCAATCTTTTCTCTGTTGATAAGAATGTTGTTTATTAGTCCAGTGGTGAGGATTTTTGTTTTCTTGACATTGAGATGTAATCCATATCGAAGGCTGTGCTCTTTGATCTTCATCAGTAAATGTTTTAAGTCCTCTTCACTCTCAGCAAGCAAGATTTGTATCATCTGCATATTGCAATTTGTTAATGAGTCTTCCTCCAATCCTGATGCCACATTCTTCTTCAAAGAACCCAGCTTCTTGGATGATTTGCTCAGCATACAGGTTGAATAAGTATGGTGAAAGAATACAACCCTGTTGCGCCCCTTTCTTAATTTTAACACATTCAGTGTTCCCATTTTCTGTTCGAACAACTGCCTCTTGGTCCAGGTATAGATTCCTCATGAGCACAATTAAGTGTTCTGGAATACTCATACTTCACAATGTTGTCCATAGCTTGTCATGATCCACACAGTCAAAAGCCTTTGCGTATTCAATAAAGCACAGGTAAACATCTTTCTGGTATTCTCTGCTTTCAGCCAAGATCCATCGGACATCAGCAATGATATCCCTCGTTCCATGGCCTCTTTTGAATCCGGCTTGAACCTCTAGAAGTTCTCTGTCAATGTATGCAGTCCAGTACTTATTCTAAATGCCACACCAGGATTCAGATATAAAATTGTTGTTGTTGTTAAGTACCATCAAGTCTGACTCATAGTGACCCTGCATATAGGGTTTCTGAGGAGCAGCTGGTGGGTGGCTTTGAACCACTGACTTTGCAGTGAACAGTCTAGTGCTCCTCCTGCATCATCACACCACGACTCGGAGCCATACCACTCACTAAAAGGACATCACTGACTTCTTTACCTATTTGCTGTTTGTTTCCCTTCTGCGCTCACATATGTTGTTGTTAAGTACTGTCGAGTCGGTTCTGACCCATAGCAACCCTGTAGAGGGTTTCTGAGGAGTGCCTGGTGGGATTGAACCACCAACCTTGCAGTTCAAACCTACCTTGTGGTTGAGTGCTTATCCTCCAGTGCCACACCAGGACTCAAATATGAGGGGACTTCAAAAAGTTCGTAGTTTTTAATTTAAAAAATTTTGAAGCCCTGTCATATACTAGAAACTCCGTTCCATGAGACCAGGATCCTGCCATCTTCTTTGTAGCTCATTTTCACCACCTAGAATAGGTAAGTTTCCTTGGGTAGTACAAATGGGTAAGTGCTTGATGACTTAACATTTCAAACAAACCTGCTAAGAACGGCCACATGCTTCCTAAAGGTCACAGGCTTGACCTTTCATTAGAAACCAAATGATTTCTTTCTGTTGTTTGCGTGGGCTGGAATGTCCATGACCCTTGGCGTGAGTACGTCAGAGTTCAGAGCTCTGAGAGAGCTTCAGAAAGTTCATGGAACACTTCCGTTATCTTTCCATTCCAGTATCTATGAACTTTTTTGAATACCACTCCCCCCCTTCCCCAATATATGCTCTTAAATAAAAGTTTGAAATTATTCAAATAATTTGAGTTAGCCTACTGATGGACTTCCAGTTGACACAACTGAGCAATCAAAAAAAACACACAAAAAACAACTTTTCCTTTTAATGATAACTCATCACCCACTCTCCCCTCTCCTACCTCTCCCACTGCTTTGATCCTGAGACTTCTGTGATGCTGGGCTTTTAGGAAATCTTTGTTTTCATTGCACTCTGCTACAATAAATAGAATACATCAGATAGGTCAAGATCTCATGGTAATGAAAACAAGACTCCTCCCAGCCCCCACCCCCACACACATCCAACATGATGAATATAAACTCCACAAGAATGTCTGTCCTTTTTCCTTCTCAGTATTTATTTTCAGCACCTGTTCGATGAGGTTGTTTATCTTCTACCTATTGCACTGTTGTGACTTGTTGGCCATTATTTGATTTTTGTATGGGAAGAAAAAAAAAACCAAAAAGCTTTGTTATAGAAATCATACTATTTTTTAAAATCTGGAGAGCAGATATTATGGTGACTGAAATTATTGTCAGATGTCAAATATAAATACATAAAGCCTTGCAAAAAAAAAAAAAAATCACAGTCTTAAAAGCCCGACACATTTGTTGTCCAGAATTTAAATCAATATTAGTTGAACGAAGAACTGAACTGGGGGTGGTGGAGAGGGTAGGAGAAGAATTTTCTGGAGGGAGTGTTTGGTGGGCACCATCCAGACCCTGTATATTAGATATCAGCCTTTGGGAAAAAGAGCAGTTGGACTAACGTGGTCTGGTTTTCAGGGCTGCCGTAGGCCCAGAAGGGAGGAGGAGAGCTGTGTGGTGTCTTTTGGATCCGTAACTCAGTGTAGCTGTAACACAGGCAGAATGACGGAGAGCACAGTCCCACCTGGGTAGTAGTGAGACACTTGTCAGGTGACCTACAAGGCAGGGACAACTGGGAGCAGTGGAAGGAATGGAGACTTCCCAACCGATGGAACAAAAAGTGGGACAGGGAGCTAGAGATACCTGCATCACTACTACTGATGTGCCCTCACCCTTAACCACTAGCCCATGAAGTCTGAGGGAATTTGGGTTGCGTTAGATGTTAACCTCTATCAGGACGATAACTGGTTAAGGTTCAGGAACATTCCTTTCTTTTCCTTTGACGTAGATCCTTGTCTGTCATTGGCGCCCTGTTCCTCAAACGTGCCTTGCTCTTTGTCTTGACCTGTGGTTCTCTCTGCTTGTCTCTTTTTTTGCTCTGACAGAGACTGCTTACTCATCCTTACAACCCTGGTCAGATGTTGTTGCCCTACTGAAACCATTCTCAGCTTACCCAGACAGAATTATTTGCTTCTCACATTGTGGTCCCTTAGCCTCACCACAATTCCTTTGGTGTCTGTTGGAATAATGTTTGCTTAACTGTCTCTCCAAAGCAACTCTGCAACTTCAAGGATAAAAATCCTGTCTTAAAATCTGTGTTTCTCTAATTCATTTCAGAGTATTTGGTTGTGAAAGAAAAACACAAATAAAAAATTAAAGAACATGTCCAAAGTATTGGAAACAGGTAGATCATCCACAATGATTTTTAAAGGGCAACGAGTAGAGAAGAAATAAAGGGGAGAATAGGCAGTAACATATTTCAATGATCCAAATACAGAGAGTAGTTCAAAACCAGATGCACCTGAAAAATGGTTCACACCGCATTACAAATTCCTTAGTAAGAGAAGACCTGTGTTCTTTCTCGTGACATTATTTTCAGGAAGTTGGTAAGATTCCATGTAAGTCAGCACCATAACATTTTCTGCAAAATCATCAGAAAGCATTTTTTTCCTGACATTAGAGTATGCGTCCATCTTTGAAATTGTATTTCAAGTAAGCTGAGAGACCTCAAAATTTGGAGTCTTAAAATTCCTTAGAAAATAATTTTTTAATGTCTGATTTTTAATCTGTTTCAATTGTATGTATATGTCCTATGGTGGCCTGGTGTGGCGCTTCAGAGTATTGCACTGGACCGAAAGGTTGGTTTGAACTCCAAGGTCGATGGTTCAAACTTACCAGCCGCTCTTTGGAAATTATAAGTTGGAACCGACTAGAAGGCACTTATCAACAACATATATATATACATATATATATATATATACATCTCCCGTAAAGATTTACACCCTCGGAAACCCTGTACAGGGTCGCTATGGGTCGGACCCGACTCGATGGCACTTAACAACAACAACAAAATACATATATATATACATATACATATATATATATATTATATGTAGCAAATGAAAATAAACAACCCGTTGCTGCCAGTTGACTATAACTCCTGTGTTCTGTAGGGTTTTTGATATAACTCCTGTGTTCTGTAGGGTTTTTGATGTAACTCCTATGTTCTATAGGGTTTTTGATGGTTGCTTTTCTGGAAGTAGACTGTCAGCTCTTTCTTGTTACGTGCCTCTGGGTAGACTGGAACCACCAACCTTTTGGTTAGCAGTGAGCACTGCCCAGGGACTGTATAGCAAATAGTACCTGAGTTAAAATGAAATAGCATAGCATAATAAATGGTCTTATATGTTTTTTAAGTTTCTGGACTTGGGACCCCCTGTTAGACCATATACATCTATTGCTTGGCTATTATATTTTTAACATTCATGCACATTTTGGGAACTCATTGGAGGGGAAACATATTTAAAATGTCCCTTCATGAAATAGTAAAGGCCAAAAGATAGATTGTATGAGGCCGCTGAAATGCTCCATGGCTGATTCCACAGTCGGTAATGAGGCAGGGCCGCAACCCCCGGCAAGACACGTGGTGAATGCCGCTGATTGATGAGACGCTGGTTCTGGGAAGGGCTGCTGATCGGGAGCGGAGGCTTTGGAAAACCTAAATGGCAAAGTCACAAACAGTAACAGGCCCTAAAAATAACAACTGCAACCCAAGCAAAACGCAAGCCCTTGTATGTGGAGTGCCTAATGGGAAATGTATTGATTGGTGTTTTTGTTCAGGGACGTGAATAGTGATCACAATGGGGATGGTCGCCTTGTCTACAGAGAGCAGAGTGGAGTGTAAAGCATTGATCACCTTCAGCAGGGTCTTCTCGCAGGAATGACATCAAGTCAACAGATGTGTATGAGGAATTTTCTGGTTGCAAGTGGCTGAAAGGGAACAAAAATCCACTTTCATGCATTCATTTTTTCATTCTCTAGGGTTTGTTTGCTTTGTTTTTCAAATCCTAGATATTGTTCTAGGATTTGAAATACATCTATGAACCAAACTAAGGCCATTAAAAACTATTTTCTGTGTCCCTCTAGTGGATGAGCACTAGGGAAGTACTGAAGCTTAGTTGAAATGTCACATCCAGGAAACAGTAAGAACTGGAATAATTGTAACTCTGATTTCTTTATAAACGTAGTTGAGAATCTCAGATATTGCTGATATTTTCATGAAGACTTGCAAAATCCTCTCGTTCTTCACATATCTTTTTAGAATGAATGTGTTTATAGTTTGGCATGTTTCTGGCACATTGTACGATTCCACAAGATCTAGGACGGCCTGAATGAAGGTATGTTGCACTTACTAAGTGCTGTTGAGTCAGTTCTCATTCATAGCAACCCTGTTTAAGGTTTCCAAGGAGTGACTGGTGGGTTTGAACTTGTGGTTAGCCATCCATGCTTATCCTACAGCACCACCCCAGGACTCTGCTTAAGGTATAAGCGGGGGGGGGGGGGGTGTTATGCTTGCAATTATGATTATTATTTGCAGTTTTTCCCATTGGATGGGATTTTTACAGTACAATGCTATAGATCGACATGTATGTTTTCTATTTTATTAATCAGGACTGCAGATGAAGTCTGACAATACCTCTTAGCCATTTACTTCTGTTTCCTCAGCTATTTTATCTCTTTCTATTCCCAGATACATGTCTCCCTGGAGACTGTTTTCTTTTCGACTGGTCTCTTTCTTGCCCCCAACTCATCATTGGTAGAGCTTTCTGTTGTTCACCGGGTCCACACAAAAGGATTACACTTGTCTGTCCCCTTGGAGTTGAGATGAGTCAAGGAAAATGTGTGGGATTTATGGGCTGAGGGACTGAGAAGGCCAGGCACAATTCTCCAGACTTCCTTTCCTCACCATATCAATCAAAAACACTTACCTGAACACAAGTGGACTGTGATTGAGACAGTTTGGGGTGTCTACCCGATGAAATCTGTGGATTATTTATTATAGTGACACAGTCTAGTTTATCCTGAAGATTGCATATTCTGTCTCTAAGATCTGCATCAACCTTATCTTTGATTTTTTTAAGTCTTTCCTGTACTTGAATTGGAAATCCTTAATATCTTGATGTGTTTATGGTTTGTTTTAGGTTAAATTGAAATGAATTTCTTCACTGTGGCATTCATTCCACTAATGGTATATAAGAATTTTTTTTAAAGCTTTTATTGTGAATTGAGTGATAGATTACAGGGCAGATCATCAGTTTTACACTCAACAAATCATATTTTGTTGCATTGCAATAATTGCAATCCCTTCCATGCACCATTTGTCAACAGTATTTACCTCTATTCACCTCCCCCCCACCGCTTATTTTTATTATTTTTTTTTGATGTACATAAAACACACAAAAAATTGTTATTCATCTAAATGTCCAAAGGGCACATTTTGCAAGCAAGCCTCCTTCCTGCAGGCACACAGCTTTTCTCAGTCCCTGGGTCTACAGTCATCAGCTGCTCTCTCTCTCTGCCATGGCCTCTGTCTCTATCTCTGCAGTTACCACTTCTCTGGTTAAGATCCCACGCTCCACGCATTCTCTTCCCTCCTAATGGTCATAGGGATATATAAGAACTTGATGTGGAACATAGATAGACTCGCTTTAATGTTAGATATTTACATTGATAAATTTCAATTTATGGCAAATGCTGCTGCTTTTCCATTCATAATGGTGACATCGACATATTTCTTTTAAATAATAGATTAAAATGAAGTGATTTAAAGATAAATAGCCAGTTTAAAATATATAGAGAGTTCATACATGTTGTTAAGTGCCGTCGAGTTGGTTCTAAATCATAGAGACCCTATAAAGAGGTGGGTTTAATCAGTTGATCTTGCGGTTAGCAGTCCAGTGCTTATCCTATAGTACCACATGTTGTAGTTGTTGTTAGGTGCCATTGAGTCGGCACTGCCTAATAGCGACCTATGCACAGCAGAACGAAACATTGCCCGATCCTGGAACAATCTCACTACTGTTGCCACGCTTGAGTCCATCGATGCTGCCACTTGGCCAATCCATCTCACTGGGGATGTTCTTCTTTTTCTCTGACCCTCCACCTTACCAAACTTCTCCAGTGACTGGTCCCTCCTGACAAAATGTCCAGAGTATGAGAGATGAAGTTTGGCCATCCTGGCCTCCAAGGAATACTCTGGCTGCACTTCTTCCAACACAGATCTATTGGTTCTTTTGGCAGCTCATGGCACTTTCAATATTCTCCTCCAACACCATAACTCAAAAGCATCCATTCTTCTGCGATCTTCCTTATTCACTGTCCAGCTTTCACATGCATATGAGGTTATTGAAAATACCATGGCTTGGGTCAGGCTCACCTTAGTCTTCAATCTGACATCTTTGTTCATCAACACTTTCAAAAGGTCTTGTGCAGCAGATTTGCCCAGTGTAATACGTTGTCTGATCTCTTGACTGCTGCTTCTGTGAAGGTTGTTAGTTGATCTAAGAAGAATGAAGTCCTTGACAATTTCAATCTTTTCTCCATTGATAAGAATGTTGTTTATTGGTCCAGTGGTGAGGATTTTTGTTTTCTTGACATTGAGATGTAATCCATACCAAAGGCTGTGCTCTTTGATCTTCATCAGTAAATATTTTAAGTCCTCTTCATTTTCAGCAAGCAAGCTTGTATCATCTGCATATCACAGGTTGTTAATGAGTCTTCCACCAATCCTGATGCCACCTTTTTCTTCATAGAACCCAGCTTCTCGGATAACTTGCTCAGCATACAGGTTGAATAAGTATGGTGAAAGAATACAACCTTGTTGCACACCTTTCTTAATTTTAAACCATTCAGTTTTCTCATGTTCTGTTTGAACAACTGCTTCTTGGTCCAGGTACAGATTCCTCATGAGTACAATTAAGTGTTCCAGAATACTCATACTTTGCAATGTTGCCCATAGCTTGTCATGATCCACACAATTGAAAGCCTTTGTGTAGTCAATAAAGCACAGGTATACATCTTTCTGATGTTCTCTGCTTTAGATATGGCAAAATTATGAAGGTGGTATTCAAATGACTGAAGGCTGAGGACTGTATGGTAAATTATTTAGTGGAAAATCTATAAAAGAAGAGTTCCCCTAGATGAGGAGACTTTTATTTTTACACCCAGGTCTTAACATTTTATTCAATAAATAGTTTTTAATGAGTGAATGATTATTGTAATTTTTAAAAAAATCCAAGAACATAAAACAATAAAGCCCCAATCCAATCCTTTGAGGTCAGTTTCATTATTATTATTTTATCAGTCTTCTCTGCTCTTAAACGGCTTTGTTTCTAGTAAGTGTGGTGGTGGTGTACTATGGAGTCAGTTCCAACTCATAGTGATCCTGTGCAGGGTTTCCGAGGCTGTAAATCTTTACTGGAGCAGAAAGCCTCATCTCTTGCCCATGGAGTAATTAGCAGCCTAATGTATAACCCATTACACTACTAGGGTTCCCTCCAGTAAGTGTGTTGTTGTTGTTAGGTGCTGTTGAGTTGGCTATGACTCATAATAACCCTGTGACGTGGACAATAAACATTGTTCTTGAACCATCCTGGTGTGGTCCTGTGGGTTAATGCACTGGACTGCAAAATAGGTTTGAACCGCAAGGTCTGTGGTCCAAGCTCACCAGTTGCTCCTCAGCAGTCCTATTTCGGGCCACTATGGATTGGAACTGACTCGATGGCACTCAACAACAACAATCATATATTGCATTTCAAACACAACCAAGAAAGTGTTCTTTTCCATCAGTAGGTTAGCTATTGATTCGTGTTTTTCAGTTTTTTCAGTACAGCTACCAGAGCTATTCCTGATCCATTGATGAGCTTCCATAGCCTTCTTCAGTCTCCTACCTTTCTCCCCACTTCCCCTCACTCCCATGCCCTCACTGTCACACAATTTTATGGCAATGCAATCAATTTGATACCTACCCATAATGGAAAAAGAATTCACAAAATGGTGGCCCGAGTGGGATGCCCATAGAAGGTAACAAGAATGGATTCTTGTTACTCCTCTACCAGAGGGCTGGACTGCATAATTATGAGGCAAACAGCCAGCTCCATTGCCATTTGAGGTTCAGAGTCTCTGCTCAGCTGACAAAGCCCTCCAGTGTGGTCCTCCCTTCCTGCAAGCTCAGGTTGAGGATACTTGCTCTGACCTCCCTAACCCAGGCAATGGCTCTAAAAGTGCTGACTGATGTTTATCAAAATAACCCAGAGACCTGAAGAAGCAAATTGTGCTTTTTTTTTTTTCTTTTCATGAAGTTCTTAAAAAAAAAACAGCAACAACAACAAACACAGCATTTTATTGTGCTGTAGGTGAAACGTTACATAACAATTGAGTTTTCCCAATCTGAAATTAAGTCATGCACAGTGATTCGGTGACATTGGTTGCAGTTTTTGCCATTTGTCAGCCCTCTCCTCCCTGGATTCTGTTTGTCCAGTCTCCTTGCTCTTCTCATCTTTAGTTTTAGGCAAGTGGCGTCTTGTTGGTCTCATCCGGCTGGTTGTTCTAAGAGGCACATTATCCACATTGCTTGTTTTCAGCCATCAGTTATTTGGTTGGAAGGTGGCCTCGGGTAGTGTCTTCAGTTTCAAATTAGAAAGTTTTTTTCAGGGTCCCTCTAGTCTTTTTCCTACCAGGAAGTCTGGTTTTTTTGCGGGGGAGGGGAATGTTTGGAGTTTGTTCGGTATCTGTTTCACATCCCCATTTTAACTGGGACTTTCTATTGTAGTCTTGGTCAGAGTAGTTGGTAGCTGTAGCTGGGCACTGTCTAGTTCTTCTGGTCTTCTGGTCTCAGGTTAGAGGAGGCTGTGGCTCATTAGCCTTTGGCTTAATTGCTTCCTTGAGTTTTCATTTTCCTTTGTTCTTCTATGCACCATACAGGAAAAGACTCAGTAAATGTGTTTTTGAGACCCCAGACATTACTCACCAGATGAGGATGTAAAATGCTATCTTTATGAACTGTGTTTTGCCAGTTGACCCTCATGGCCCCAGAGGCTATGGTCCTTAACTATTCATGTTCTGTGGTTCAGTCCCAATGTCTAAGTGTTTCTATGTCCCTATATGCTCTGTTACATATAGTCAGTATACTGGTGGTGGTTATGTGCAGTGGAGTCGGTTCCGACTCATAGCGGCCCTGTACAGGGTTTCTGAGGCTGTAAATGTTTATGGGATCAGAAAGCCTTATCTTATACTGGTAGAAATATTCACCACCATATATATACATACATTTATACACTCATAAACGTCCATCACCTATTTGGCATATATATTTACCTATGTCTCTAGTCACAATTGTTGCATTTTTCTAGAGTTGTCCAACTTTCTATCCATTACACTGACTTCATTGTAGACCCGGTCATGACCTGCTTTATGGCAGTGTTTTAAACAGAAATCATAAAATTGAACACATACAAGTGAAAATTTGAGAATGATAATATCAATAAATTCATGCTGCAACATTATATGTAGTATATATTACTAATGATGAGATGTACAAAACACCCAACCATAAATGTGGTTCATCACAACTCAAATACTTCTATGATCTTTCTTCTCAGAATTAGTAAGAGTCCATTGGTGGTGCACGTGGTTAAAGGACTTGTCTGCTGACCACAAGGTTGGAGGTCCAAGTCCACCCAGAGGCACCTTGTAAGAAAGGCCAGGGATATACTGCCAGAAAGTCAGGCCTTGAGAACCCTTTGGAGCACAGCATGACTCTGATAGACTGGGGGTCACCATGAGCCCATAATGACTCCATAGGAACTGGTTTGGAGTTTGGGTTTTTGGTCAACATTTGTTGGTAGACTCCCGCTTATTACACTCAGATTCTCCCTGGGGGAAGAGGGGGTAACTACCTCTTCCCTGTATTGTCAGCCTTGTGGTTTGTAGAGAATAGTCCATTCTTCACTTCAGGGCTGGGCTGTAGTTGGCTTTGGCCAGTCAGCCTTATTGTGGTTGGTTTAAGGGTGTGTTCCTGGTCCAGGTCAGGTCACTGAGAGGCACAAAGACTTCTGTTGGGAATACAACAATGGAAGAAACATTCGTGTGTATTCCTTGGAAGCCCATGAATGGCATATTGTGACCCCTACAGTCCTATTTGCCAACATGAGGTGTTGATACACGAAGGCAGGCAGAGCCTGGAGAATTTCGGATCCTCAAGGATGAAGACCATCAAGCCTGAGGCCAGTCCTCTAGACTTCATAATCATGTGAACCAATGAATTGCTTCTTTTTACTAGGCATCTTTGATTGAGCTTTCTGTAGCTTGAAAAAATTCCATTGATACAGGTTGTTTCCTGTGCATCCAACCCTGTTACTTGTACCGACATGAGCTTTTATGTTACTTACTCATTGTAGAGAATTATTTTTGTATTTGTTGTTAGTTGCCATCAAGCCAATGCCTACTCAAGGTGACCTTTTGTACAGCAAAGTTACCTGGCACTGCGTTGCAATAATTAGTGTATTTGAGCCCATTGTTGCAGCTGTTGCGTTGTATTTTGAGCAACTTCCAACTTGCGGGGCTCATCTCCTAACAACATTGTTGTTGTTGTTAAGTGCCATTGAGTCAGTTCCAACTCAAAGCAACGCTGTATCAGGTTTCCAAGAAACAACTGGTGGGTTTAAGTCACTGACTCTGTGGTTACTTTGTTGTTGTTATGTGTCATGGAGTCATTTCCTACTCATAGCGACCCTGTACAGGGTTTCTGAGGCTGTACGTCTTTACGGGAGCAGAAAGCCTCATCTTTCTCCCACAGAACAGCTGGTAGTTTCGAACTGCTGACCTTGTG
>NW_006408531.1:3081943-3120504 GCF_000296735.1 Chrysochloris asiatica | reverse complement strand
ATAGCGGCCCTGTACAGGGTTTCTGAGGCTGTAAATGTTTATGGGATCAGAAAGCCTTATCTTATACTGGTAGAAATATTCACCACCATATATATGGTAGTTTCGAACTGCTGACCTTGTGGTTCGCAGCCCGATTCATAATCACTACGCCACCAGTGGTTACTAGTCCAGTGTTTATCCTACAGCTCCACAGCAGGACTCCTCCAACACCACAGTGAACAATTGGACAGAATTTTTCTCTGATCCATGTTTTCAGTGGCTGATTTTTCTGAAAGTAGTTCACCAGGTGTTTCTTCCTAGTCTCTGTTAGTCTAGACACTCCATTAAAACCTGTCCACCATAGGTGATCCTGCTGGTATTTTAAATACCAGTGGATATTTAAAATACCAGCATCGCAGCAACACATAAGCCACCACAGCACAGTGTTTTGAACAAAAAGCCAGGTGACATAGTTGATTACATGTGTGTCTTTCCTCAAATAGATGCCCTTCAAACTATGGATCAAAACTTGTCCCTGCCATTCTGACTTTTGTATGTGTAGGAGGTAGGCACGTCCATGTAATTGTTCTCTGAGGGCTGTCCTGGTTCTCAGTAACTATGGAATTGTGAATTCCATATCACCTACAATCTAGATTAGTGTTCCATTGCTATATAACCAATCACCACAAAATTAGCAGCTTAAGACAAGTCTCATTGACTAGCCCGCAGCTTCTGTAGGTCAGGAGTTCAGGTACAGCTCAGCAGTGTCTCAGAACCCTAGCAGGTGGCCACCAAGGTGTCAGTTGGCTGTATTCTAATCTATAGACTTTACCAGGGATGACTTTGCTTTCAAACTCATTCAGTTTATTGGCAGATTCCGTTTCCTGCATGTGCAGACTGATGGTGTTTGGTGTTTGCTGGCCAATGGGTGAAGGTTGTGCTTGGTACTAGAAGACCTTACAAGTCCTCTTCAAAATGGCTGCTGACTTCTTCAAGCCAGGAAGGAGGGGCATTCACTCTGGCCAGCTGAGAGTTTCATATAATACAACGTAACCATGGAGTGGCATTGTATAATTTTTGTCTTATAATGTCACCTAATCAAGCCATGATTAGGAGTCCTGGTGTGGCTCTGTAGTATAAGCACTGGACTGCTTATACTACAAGGTTGGCAGTTCAAACCCACCAGCCGCTCCTTGGAAACGCTATACACGGTCGCTATGAGTCAGAACTGACTTGATGGCTCTTAACAACAACAAATCAAATCATGATATTTTTAGTCACCTCATATGCATGGGAAAGTTGGACCCTGAATAAGGAAGACTGAAGAAGAATTGATGCCTTTGAGGTATGGTGTTGGTGCAGAATATTGAAAGCATCGTGGACAGCCAGAAGAACAAGCAAATCTGTGTTGGAAGAGGTACAGCCAGAAGAATGTTCCTTACAAGTGAGGACGGCAAGACTTCGTCTCATGTACTTTGGACATATTATCAGGAGGGACCTCGTGTTTGGTAAAGTAGAGGGTCAGAGAAAAAAAAGAAGACCCTCCATGAGCTGATTGACACATGGGCTCTAGTAATAGTCTGAAACAGCAATAACTGTGAGGAGGCACAACCCTGGGAGGCACACCAGCCTGTTGTGCACAATGTCACTGTGAGGGTGGACTCGCTACACCCAACAATAGCAAAGCAACGGAGTGACATCCCATCACCTGTGTCATAATTCAGGGCTGCTGTGGCACTATTGGATAAGCACTGGACTGCTAAACCACAAGGTTGGCGGTTCAAACCCACCAGCCGCTCCTTGGAAACCCCATATAGGGTCACTCTGAGTTTTACTTAACAACAACAACAACATGAGTTAAAAAGATCTCTGGTGGTGCAGCGATAAAGTGCTCAGAAGGTTGGTGGTTCAAACATATCCAGCAGCTCCATAAGAGAAAGACCATTATTTTTGTATCTGTTTCCATAAAGGGTAGAAAACCCTACAGGGTAGTTCTGCTTGTCATATGGACCTCTATGTGTCAGAATTGACTAACGGGCATACAACAACAACATCAGTTAAGGAGGCTCAGGTTCTGTCTGCATTCAAGGGGAGAGGTTATACAAAGGTGTGAACATTAAGGCAGGGGGTCACCATAAAGTCTGTCTGCCACACTACTTTAATACAGCAGCAACTCTTCAAGTTGGTAGCATTGGAAATTTGATGTCAATAATTTCTAACCAAACCAGGACCTCCTCAAGTAGCAAGACTGAGACGAACCCCCAAAAGATGATGTACTACAGATTTTGCATTTCAGGTCTAACTGCTTGCCTTTTGCTTTATTATTATTATTATTATTATTATGAATTGAGTGAAGGTTTATAGACAAAATCATCAGTTACACATTGACCAAATCCTACACTTTGTTTCATCTCAATGATTGTAATCCCCTCCGTGTAACAACAGTGAGCCCACTTCCTCGCTGTGGTTCCTGTTTCCATTCCACCCTCCCTCCCATTCCTTCTCAGCTCTGTCCCGCGATAAGTGTGTGTTGGCCTTTTGCTCTTAAATGATTGATGGTTCCACAGTGAGCATACCTCCCTGATGTTGTTGTCCCCTCTATATACCTACTTATCTACTTCTTGGCTGAAAATTGGGCCACAAGTCTGAGTTCCGTTCCAGACATGAAGGACGGTGAAAGTCAGAGTCTCAGGTTCCTCTAGTCTCTTTCTGACCAATTAGTCCAAACTCTCTCTTTTTTTTCAGTAATTTTTAGTTTTGTTCCACACTTTTTTCCCACTCTATCCAGGACCTTCTAATGTGATCCCTTCTAATGGAATGGTTTTGCTGTTGTTTGTTTTGCAAACCACATTTCTTTCCCCAAAGCAGAAATTAACCCTTTTGACAGAGACCTATGAAGTTTGTACAGACTTCCCTTTAAATATGCAGAATGACTAGATGAGGCTATCAAATTAGATTTCCCAATATTTAGTTGGCAAGTTGAATAATGAATAAGGAAGGCCAAAGAAGAATTGATGCATTATATTTGAATTATGATGTTGATGAAGAATATTGAATGTACCATGGACTGCCAGAAGAATGAAGAATTCTGCTTGGAAGAAGTTCAGCCAGAATGTTCCCTAGAAGCCAGAATGACGAGACTTTGTCTCACACACATTGGACATGTTTTTTTGAAGGGACCAGTTCCTGGAGATGGATATTATACTTGATGTCAGTGGGAAAGAAGACCCTTAACAAGATGTGCTAACACTATGGTTGTGAGAATGGTGCAGAACTGGGCAGTGTTTTGTTTTGTTCTGTTGTGCATGAGGTCCCTATGAATCAGGGCTGGCTTGACACCACCTAACAACAACAACATACATTTAGAGCATAATTCAGGGCTATAATTTGGTAAATAAACAAATCACTAATAACATCTACAGAATTTAGAGCCAATAGATTATTTTCTTGTTTTTTGTTTGACTTTCATTTCCTATTTTCCCCCATTTTGTTTGTGTGTATGTAGTTCATGGATGTCATGGGCTGTTTATGCTTAGCTGTGGTGCATAGTTCAACCAAATACCCTTTACAGTAGATATTGAAAAAAATAACCTCATTCATTTAGTCCTATCTTGACCTGTGTTTTGAAACTTGTTTATATTGTTCTAATATGTAGTGCTGTAGGAAAAGCCCTTGGACTTCTAATTGCAACGTTGTTGGTTCAAATCCATCAGCTAATCCTACACAGGGTCACTATGAGTCGGAAGTGACTCGAAGACATTCAGCAACAACAACAAAACACATTCTATAGGCACCATATCATAGTGTTCAATTTAACATCATTATAGTGCTAGTAGTTTTTACATAAACTATCTGTCCTTAAGTATCTTGTTAATAAACTGCCAGCTTGCAAAATGGCATTCAGAAAGAGGAACTTGGGAGACAAGCTCGTCCTTAGCTGCAGTTCACAGATTGGGCACTAGATGGAGTAGTAGTTATGTTGTTGTTGTTTTCCGTCAAGTAGATTCTAATTTATACCAATCCTAACGCTGTACTGGGTGGCTATGAGTCGGAACCGACTCCATGGCACATAGCCACCACCACCATTGTACAACAGAGGAAACATTGCCCGGTTCTGACCCATCCTCACAATCGTTAGTATGTTTAAACCCACTGATGTAGCTATCATGACAGTCCGTCTTGTTGAAGGTCTTCCTATTTTTCTCTGACCAAGCATGATGTCCTTCTCTGGTACTAATCAGCAAATGCATGTCTGCTGGGCACAGAGACTTGATACTGCACTTAACAGCTTCCATTGAAAAGACAGCTGTACCTATAAATATATTGTTTGATTTCTTTTTCTCTTTCATAAAGTACTATAGGAGCTCTTGTGGTGTACTGGGTTACACGTTAGGCTGCTAACCACAAGGTCAGCAGTTCAAACCCATCAGCTGCTCCTTGTGACAACATTGAGACTTTCCACTCCCTTAAAGACTTACAGCCTTGGAAACCCTGTACAGGGTCACTATGAGTCAGAATCAACTTGATGGCAGTAGGTATGGTTTTGAAGTACTGAAGTCTTTGAGAAGTGGTATTAGATGAAATTACTTTTGTTTTAACTACTTAATGTTTATTTATCTCCTGATCTATTAAAACCATTATTGAGCTATTTTGTTAAATAAAATTGCAGTTCCTCTTGGGGTAAGTTGTTTTCAGAATGCAATTGATTCTTGAGTACATTAAGTCTTTCTAAGTGGAAATTGTTTTCAATTTAGAAAAAAAAAAAAAAAGCCTATGTGTTCCAGTTTGTGAACAAATGTTTAAAAGTTTTTGGAAACTTTTAAGGGTTGTAGTTTTCAGCCAATATGCATAATCATACTTATGGGATGAGATGTGTCGGAGCAAGCCAATGCTTTTGGTTAAATTGAATCTCTTTTAAATTGGTGTCCAACAGATGTTATAACAGATGTTATGACCTGTATATCCATAGGGGTTTTCTTCATCTTGGCTGGAAGTTTGGAGCATCTCCAAACTTGTTGTCTTCACTAGATTAATGTTCATGTGATCAAATTGGCCATCCACGCCCGAGTCTTTCAGTTACCTTTCAAAATCAAAAGATACCCAGGGCCAGCAGACTAGTGAGCCTTGCTGGTATAGGGCACGAAGCTCTCGTGGCATAGATTTGGAAGGTCTTCTTCCTCTCGCATTTCTGGATTATATATTTCACAAATCACAGGATACATTTTGAATCTAGATTTGTGAAATTTGTTGAAATAGCTTTCATTAAAACAAAATAAAACAAAAAAATAAAAATTTTATTAGGCTTTACATTTATTAGGTGTTAGAGCAGTGTTCTTTTCATCACGCTTTAAATGGCTTTGTGTGAAAGTTATATTTCTAACCTGTAGCTTTTCAGTTTTAAAACATACACTGAAGGAGATAATATTTGTTCATTTTAAATGAACAAGTCTTTGATGAGGACTGTCTTAGTTACAGAGCTGCAGAAATAACACCATTGTGTGGTTTTAAGGAACAGATTTTTATTTGGTCACAGTTCCAGAGACTAAAAGTCCAAATCAGGTCTCAACTGTGCCAATGCCTTTCTTGTTGGTAGTCCTTGCTGTTCATCAAGTCTTTTACAACTAAGGAGCTCTGGTAGCATAGTGGTTACGAATTGGGTTGCTAACCTAAAGGTCGGCAGTTCGAAACTACCAGCTGTTCTGCGGTTCTGCTCCCATAAAGATTTACAGCCTCGGAAACCCTGTGCAGGGTCACTGTGAGTCGGAACTGACTCCATGATACTTAACAACAACAACACATAGCAAGAGGTCTGGTTTGGTATTCATGTATTCTTAGATACAATCGAATCAGCATGACAGATAAAACCCTATTCCTTCATAGGTAGAGGATTCTAACACATAATTTGGGAAAATAAAACTTAATCAATGACAAGAACCAAATTTCCTGTCACCCAGCTTGTAGTGTTGGTTTTGTTACTCAAATCTCTATGCCAAAAACAACACAAAACACAAAGAACACAGGACCTGTATGTCAGATTATGTGTGTGTGTCCTTTAATTTCTATCATATTTTAGGAAAAGTTAAACAGAATGTAAAAAGCATTTGCTGTTGAAAAAGAATCCTATTTTATATCCAAGATTTTGGCTGTGGGTAGACAATGTGCTTAAACAAAGAATCAATGATTTTTGTTTTCAAAAAGCATATTCTGTATACAAAATCCTGTGCTAGGCAACATGGAAGACACAAAAACAAACCCATTTCCATTAAGTCAATTCTGGCTCCTCGCAACGGAGCAGGAGAGACTAGAACTGCTCCATAGGGTTTTCAAGTCTATAAATCTTTCTTCACAACTTCCTCCCAAGGAGCAGCTGGTGGGTTCAAACTGCCAACTTTTCAGTTAGCAGCTGAGTGCTTAATCACTGTGCCACCAGGGCTCCTGGACACAAAGAGGTCGGTACATTGGTCCCTGTTCTTAGCAACTGATCGTCAAGGGCATCAGCAGTTCTAAATAAAATATTATGTAAGAAAGGGAAATTAAATCATGGTCATGAGAGAATGTGAGGGGTTCAAGGAGTTAGGAACGGCTTTGTGAGAAAGGAAAAAAGTTAATGTCTGTTCAAGGTTGTGTAAGATTTTGATTTAAAAAAAAAAAGGGAACATCACTGGAGCCAGAAGAAATGGAATGAGCAAAGTCAGTGACGTGAGACAGCCCCAGGTGGATTTTCAGTTTGGCTGGAAGCACAGTTTAGGGGATTGGGAGATGAGGTTGAACGGATATACGGGAACTATTGTACAAGACTTTGAACTGCAGGCTAAGATTTTGGAACTCTAGCCTCTAATCAGTGGGGGAAAGTTGGAAATGTTTGCATACAGGATGACATCTAAAAGCCATCTTTTAAAAAGATTAATCTAGTAACCATATGATAGATGGAAAAAAGAGAAAATAAGACTACGAGAGGAGAGATGCAGGCAGAGCCACAAAGGATTAGCTTAAGTAGGTTAAATATTAAATGTCATTAATATCACATGTTAGCAAAATTTTACTGAAGATAATTCAAAAACAGCTGCAGCTGTACATTAACAGGGGCCTGCCAGAAGTCCAAGCCAGAATCAGAGGAGGACATGGACCAAGGGGGATCATTGCTAATGTCAGGTGGATCTTGACTGAAAGCAGACAGTACCAGAAAGATGTTTACTTGTGTTTTATGGACTATGTGAAGATATTTGACTTGTGAATCATAACAGATTATGGATAACATTGCACAGAACGGGAATTTCAGAACACTTGATTGTACTCATGCATAGCATGTGTAGGGAACGAGAGGCAGCCATTTGAACTGAACAAGGAAGACTGTGTGGCAAGGATTTCAGTTTAGCTGGATCCAGAATCTATACCTGTGGAAGCTGCAGTCAAGAAATCAAACCATATATTGCACTGGGCAAATCTACTGAAAAGATTTTTCTGAAGTGTTAAAGAGCAAAGATGTCATTTTGAGGACAAGATGTGCCTGACCCAAGCCATGATATGTTCAGTCACCTCATATGCATGGTAAGATAAGCACTGGATTGTTAACCATATGGTCGGCAGTTCAAACCCACCAGTCACCCCTCAGAAACCCAATACAGGGTCACTATGAGTTGGAAGTGACTCAACAGCACTTAACAACAACAGTATGTGAATGCTGGACAGTGAACAAGGAAGACTGGAGCAAATTGATGCATTTGAACTATGGTGTTATTGAAGCATCTTGAAAGGGCCATGGACTGCCGGAAGAACAAACACATCTGAGAAGTACAGCCAGAATGCTTCTCAGGTGTGAGATGGTGAGGCTTCGTCTCCTTACTTTGGACACGTCATCAGGAGGGATCCATCCCTGGAGAAGGGTTGGTGAAAGAGGAAGAGCCTTAATGATCAGAATTCACACAATGACTACAACAACAGGCTCAAACAAAGCAACAAGTGTGAGGATAGTGCAGGGTCAGGCCAGGTTTCCTTCGGTTTTACATCACTAGGAACTGGAAACTACTGACGGCCCCTAACACCACCACCGAATATGAACTAATCAGAGAAAGACTCAGCAAAGCCTCCAGGAGTCTAGCTATAAACGAAGGCTACAGGTGAGGCACCCTGCCCAAAGTCAGAGTTAGATACAAGGTAATATCCTGCACAGGTAAGACCACGTGAGTTCGTTTTCTCTTTTCTAAGTTAATCGAAGTTTGGCCTGAGACACTCACCCCATTTATTTGCCCAAACTTCTGAGACATCCACAGTCAACCTATTTACTGATCCCTCTCCCCTCTTATGAACTCAATCAGAAACCCGAGGGCTGAGGACAAGGAACCGGAAGCTTATTTTCTGTTTTTTGTTGTCAGTGTCACTGCTGCCCCTTCACGGGCCACTAGCTTCACCTGCTGCATAACCTCACTTACCAGCCTGCTCTATCCTTCTCACAGAGAAAGGCTAGAGGCCAGGCCTCAAGATATCAAATGCCTGGGCCAGGCTTTCCCTGGGAGACAGCAGAATTCAGGAAGCAATGTAGGTTTGAATAGGTGGTTCATTTCCAAAACACTGAGCTTGGAGGACAAGCAGCCTATATATACCCTGCTTCTCAAGCTGGGCACGAGGTTGTTTCTGCCATGAGGAAAAGGTACCTTTCAAAAAATATTTACATAAAGGAGTCTAGTGGTGTAAGGGAGGTCCTAATTAGAAAGCAGGAAAATCTTTTATTTTTTAAGGGGAAGGAATGACTCTACAGTAGAAGAAATTGAAATCAAACAACTAGCAAGAACACCAATTTTAACAAACTACTGTTACAGGTATATATTTTACAAAGTTTTTCATAGAGACAGTTTAAAAATTGTATACCCATCAGCAGACAAATTTCTTTAGATAACCTCCAAAAACTTTAAAAATAACTCTTTATGAAATATTCATTCATTATGTAATGATCAGGTCTTCAGTGTTCTGAGATGATAGTAGGAGCTGATGCAGACTAGCATGGTTCCCATCTGGCATCTTTTATGGTAACCCACGTGTTTTCCAAACACAGATCAACCACTCAGTCAATACTTGTGTCTCTCCATGGGAGTTGTTGTTGTTAAGTGCCAACGAGTCGCTTCCGACTCATAGTGACCCTGTATAGGGTTTCTGAGGACCAGCTGGTGAGTTTGAACCACGACCCTACGGTTCAAACTGACCTTGCAGTCCAGCGCCACTCCAGGACTCCAAACACGTCACTCAGTTAGAGAGTAGTTGCTAGTATGATTATCCGGAGTCTGACAATCAGTGGGTCCAATTTTGCTAGTGAAGAGGTTACTGTCCTGATAGAGGATACACATTTGCTCATTTCTTACTGGAAAAAACAAGATTTGTTGAATAATATGTCAAACCCTACACATAGGTCTTCTAAGCCAGATTGAAGGTCTACCTTAGGGTCTCCTGAGATCTCCATTAAGTAAAACCTGCCCCCTCTGGTGCTGTGATGTGATCGCCACTTGACTCCAACACTGTTTGAGCCACTCTGTATCCTTTCCCTTCAGAACTAAGGCCACGCGACCTTTCCAGGAAGCTTTACTCTCCCTGAGTAGTATGTATGTGGCGGCTGATGGGGAGGACCAGAACACTGTTACTAAAGAAGGAGAACCAGCAGAGAGTCTGGGTGGGCTCCAGGGACCAAAGTGGGGATTTGAATGGGAGAGAAGAGCATCAGCATCAAGATGCAGGAGGAGCACGATGCAGGGAACCTGGACAACCCAGTTAAGCAGTCACGGTCAGAAAGCAGGTCTGTCTGTTGGAACAGGATTCCAGCTACTGTGACGGAGTGACAACTGACGTTCAGTCTCTTGGGGTAAGATTGATTTGTTAGGTGGCGTCGAATCAGTTCCAACTCGTAGCAGTCCTCTGAATGACAGAGCAAAACCTGCCCAGTTCTGCATCATCCTCACCACTGTTAACATTTATTGTCGAAGCTACTGTGTTAATCCGTCTCACTGAGGGTCTTTCTCTGTTTTCTCTGACCCTCTAGTGTACCAAACATACTGTCTTTCTCCAGGGACTGGTCCGTCCTGATAGCATGTCCAGAGTTAGTGAGACAAAGTCTGACCATCTTCGCTTGTAAGGTTTACTTAACCAAGGCACAGTCTCAGTTACACAGAAACAGAGATACCAGGATAAGGCCAACACAGCCAAAATAAGATACAAGATCCACAGATAACCTTGGGCTTTGGGGTGGGAATGACTTCAGAAACAGATGCTAGAGCCTCATGCCAAGCAGGGCCATTTAGGAGTCTTTATATTGTCCTGGAAAACCTGTATTCTGAATGGTGCTGTTTTGTCAATTCCCACTCATATCGAGCCTGTATAGTGTTTTCAAGGAGGGTTTGAACTGCCAACCTTCTGATCAGCAATCCAGTGTGTATTCTACAGCATCACACCAGGACTCCCATGTTCTGAATAAGACTAATCAAGTCTAAAAGGCAAGCTGTGTGAAGGGCTTATCACTGAACCTGGCACTCAAGAGGTACTTCATAATGTTTGTGAGTGAAGCAGGATGCAAGTGACTATCCCAGAGCCCCGCTAAACAATGGACAAAAGGAAACTCAGAAGTAATTTCTAGTTCAAGTTAGAAGTAGTGTGGTCTAGGACTTTTAAACGGGGAGTACATGAGCCCTGCAGTATGAGATTTGAAGCTGCGTTGCCGTTTGCACTTTAAAAAAATAAAATAAAAAACTAAACAAAAACTTTGGAAATGCATTATTGTCTCCTAGCAGGAGACCCAAGCCTTTTATAAAAGGAAAAGTTTTTTCTTGGATAATTTGGCCACATAGCTAAAAACAAAACCACAGTATGTCTGATTGTGAGTCGACTTGACCCTCCTGGCTCTATCAGGCTGCATTAGTGAAAAATGCCTTCCGCAGATGTTCAAAAGTAAGCACGTAGTCAATGGTGTTTAGCACCGTGTGCTGCCAGTCTAAACCAGCCATGGAGATTTTTTTTGGGGAAAAAAAGTGCTTATGGTGGTAATTAGCGAGCAGGTTCAGCTAATTATTGCTCCTGATTTGTAAAAGCCTGTGTACATCATCTACATGAAGGCAGGTAATCATGTATTTGCTATGGTGGGAAGATATGATAATTATTCTAAATTCTAAATCAAATTACTTAGCTGCAAGTGAAAACCAAAAGAGAGGGTTGTAACTTAGACAGCTGGAGTGTTCATTTTTCTAAGAAATCATCAGTCTGTACATTTTGACAGTAAAATAGGATACAAACAAAAATGAAAGATTTATAGACTTGGATTTATATTAAATTATATAAACAAGTATATTAATACTAAATTATGTCAATAATCTTAATTATTTTTGTCAGTACAATCAAAGGCAGATGTTAGGTTAATCACTGTTTGAAATTTTACTCATAAGGAACCTTGGTGGCACAGTGCTCAGCTGCCAAGTAAAAGGTTAATGGTTCAAATTCACGGGGCGTTATCTTCAAACTTGATGGAAGTCCTACATGTGAAACTGACAAAGGTAGAGATACTTTGATTAAAACAACTGGGAGAAGGGTGAGCAAGGTGACCCTTCCGAGTAGCCTGCAAGACACTGCTTGCAGAAGGACTTTGCAGAACAGAGTTTGAAAACCACTTCTTTATTTTGGCTGTCTCAAATGTCAGTCTTCGGAGTAATAAGATTCATGGAATCAACCCAAAGGCAGCAAAAGGGAAAAAAAATTAAGATAAATGAAAAAACGAAGGAAGTAGAAAACAAATATAAACATCAACAAAGAAAAGACTAACAAATATGACCAAGCTGGAAAGATTGATACAAGAGAGGGAAAGCACAAATAAATAATCTTAGGAGTGGAAAAGGATCATTCTTATAGAAGCAGCAATAGAGCCGGGAGAATCAGAGGAGGGAGTCCTGATGTGGCGCTGTGGATTAATGTGCTGGACTGCAAAGTTGTTTTGAACCACAGGGTCGGTGGTTCAAGCTCACCAGCTGCTCCTCCGAAACCCTATACAGGGTCTCTATGAGTCGGAACTGACTCCACGGCACTTAAAAACAACAATGAACGATGCTGGTCAGTTGGAAAGCAGATGAAATGTACATGCTCCTGACTGATAGTTCTTTCTATACATACTCTGCATATAGTGTGGACTACAAGGTTGGTTTGAACTGCAAGGTTGGTAGTTCAAGATCACCAACTGCTCCTTGGAAACTGTATACAGGGTTGCTATGAGTTGGTACTGACTCGACGGCACTTAACAACAACAACAACATATGTATTAGAAATCTCTCTCTCTCTCTGAGAGTTATCTGGCACTCTTTTCTGGAGGACTTGATGAACAGAACACCTACTTTATTCCCTGGGCAGAAAGGATTGCTGTTATTGTTAAGTGCCATCGAATTGGTTCTGACTCATAGTGACCATTTGTAGGGCTTCTGAGGAGTGGCTGGTGGGCTTGAACCACTAATCTCTTGGTTAGCAGTCCAGAGCTTATCCTGCAGCACCATACCAGGACAGAAATTACTGGATGTTAAAGAGCGTGCAAGAATTTAGTGATTTCATGACCAAATTATTTTCTGCTTTGCATTTTTGTTGTTGTTGATTTCATGAGATTTCAGTAATGGAAGGCATACTTAAATCAAGGATAATTTTTTAAAGGTAATATATACAAAATTGTAATTTATACAATTTTGTTAAGACACACATGTTTCAAGAAGATTCTGGTGGTAGAATTGCCCAGAGTAAGGCCAATTTCTTTAGATTCATGCAGTTATATAGGTGCCCGCCAGGTGGCAGCATGTACTACAGCTGGAATAGCATGTGCCCAGGAAATTTGAGAGGCTAAAGATGTTGGTGGGAGATAAGCCCCCAGGTAATCATCGTCGACTGCATGGCACCTGACAACAACAACAACAATCGTCGTCGTCGTTAAGGTTGCTGTTGTTGTGAAGTGCTGTCGAGTCGGTTCCGACCCATAGCGACCCTGTTCCGAGGAGCAGCTAGTGAGCTTGAACTGACGAACTTGCCGATCAAACCGACTTGGTAGTCCAGCTCATTAAGTCACAGCACCACACCAGGACTAAATAGCCTCCTCGATTTTATCTTCTTCTCATTGATTTTAGCGTAGTGGTTACCAGTCGGGCTGCTACCTTCGGAGTCAGCAGTTCGAAACTACCAGCTGTTCCGTGGGAGAAAGATAAGGCTTTCTGCTCCTGTAAAGACTTACAGCTTCAGAGACGCTGTACAGGGTCGTTGTGAGTCGGAACCGACTCCACGGCACATAACCACCACCTGGGTGGGTGAGAGTCCTGGTGTGGTGCTGTGGGTTAATGCGCTGGACTGCAAAGTCAATTGGATCTGCAAGGTGTGCGGTTCAAGCCTACCAGCTGCTTCTCGGAAACCCTATACAGGATTGCTATGATGGCTTTGAACCACCAGCCTTCAAGTTAGCAGTGCAATGCTTATCCTTCAGTACCATACCAGGACTCCAGAGAGCTATTAATTTCCTGTGGTTGCTATAACAAACTCACACAAACTGGATATTCAAAACAACAGAAATAAATATATCCTCTCACAGTTCTGGAATCTAAAAATCCAAACTCAAGATGTCAGCTCCCTCTGGAAACTCTAGAAGAGAATCTGCTCTTGGCTTTTCTTCCTGGTGTTCTCTCGTCTGTGTGTCTGTGTACGAATGCTGGTCATAAGATTATGAAGTTAAATGTCCTGGTGCCAACCAGAAACTGGGCAGTTCAAATCCACCCAGAGGTGCCTTGAAAGAAAGGCATGGTGATGTAATTCCAAACCATCATAGCAATTAGAATCCTGTGGAGTGAAGTTTTACTCTGAAACACATAGGATTGTCATGCGTTAAATCAACTCAACAGCAACCGGCTTGGTTTGGTTTTTGGTGATTGGGTTTAGGCCCTCCCAGATAACCCGGAATGATCCCCTCACCTCTAGATTCCTAATAACATCTGCAAAGACACTTTATACAAATAAGATAGCATTCACAGTTTCCAGGGATTAGGACGTGGACTTATCATGTTGGAAGACACCACAGCTCTACCACAGCCATTACAGTAACATTATTATATGTCAGGCACTTTGCCAAGAGGTTTTACAGAGATGATCTCATCTGATCATCAAAACACTTCTAATGAGGGAGGGACTGAGTATAGCCCTGCAGAGGCAAACATTCTTTCCCACCTCTAGCTCCACCCAACTAGAGTTTCAGATAGGTTTCAACCCAGGTTGACTCCAAAGTCTGCTTTCTGAGTCACCAGTGGCTCAGGCCTAATCTGATTTTACTCGAAAGTAATAGATGGCAGACATCCAATTTGATCATGGAATGATCAAGCTATTACTTTTAAACCTGAAAATAAGCTTAGTGATTAACTACTTCATGCCTCTCTTTTTGCACTAAAGAAACTAGAGTCTAGAGAGATCAAGTATTCTACCTAAATGTTCACGAGGAATACAGGTTACTTTATTTGGGATTACTAATTTGTCGGATTCCTAGTGTGGCTCTGTGAGTTAATGCACTGGACTGCAAGGTTGGTTTGAACGGAAAAGTTGCCAGTTCAAGCTAGTCACGCCTATGAAACACTATACAGGGTCGCTATGAGTTAGAACCAACTCAACAACTCTTAACAACAAGCTCCTGCTTAGCAAATCTAATTTATACCCATTGCCACTCGATTGTGACTCACAGCAGCCCTATTGAACAGAGTAAGGCTACTTCATAGGATCTCATGTAATAGCAACACTAAAGCCAGGAAGCGGTCCTGTTGGTGCAGGGATGAGGGGCTTGGATGCTAATTGAACATCAATGGTTCAAACCCACCAGCCACTCCATGGGAGACAGATGCGGCAGTTGGCTTCTGTAAAGATGTGTATGGCCTTGGAAACCCTATGGGGCAGTTCTAGTCTGTATTGGAGAGTTATTATGTCAATGTGCGAATCTTGACCAAATCCCTTCCACAGAGTGGTTGTTAGGTTCAACTTGTTGACCTTTCACTTAGCAACAGAGCACTTAACCATTGTGTCACCAGTGCTTCTTATTTGTAACTATTGGGAGAGTAATTCCTAGTGGTCCTGAGCTCATAGGTATATACCATCACTAGGAGCACAGAATAACACCTGTCTCCAGAACCAACTAGGTGCTAAATTTCACTTTATACAGAATTAACAGCAGTGCAAAGAAACCCAAGCATTTTGCTCTAAGTCACATTGCAGAGGAGAACGCATAAAAACCTCCATCCTGTGCTGGCATTGTATGCCTGGCAACAATTAGACAACACCCTGGAACTGGTGTGGTGAATTCACACAGTGTTGGGAATGCAGTCACTAAAACCCTGTGCTTAGCCATCGATAGCTATGATGGAAGAATTCAAAACTGATGGGTTTCCGTATTTAAATGATAAAAGAAAATATACTTATTTGAAACTAAATCTTCCCTACATCAGCATTGGAATTTGGGGTGGTCTTGCATTCATTAAAATCTGAACATCTTATTATGAAATGGATTTTTGCTTTGGTATTTTCCCTGTATTTGGTCTTACAGTCCTTCAAACTGTCCGTGTGTCGTGAATGCCCTTCAGTAACTCCCCACCATGAGTTGGGGTGGGGGGTCCGCATTGACACGGCACAATAGTGTTTCACACGAGTCTTGAGGTGCTTCAGGTTGAATTGTGCAGAGGCAAATGCCAGTCTATCAGCAAGCGATGGCTTCAGTCTGTTATTTTAAGACACTAATCAAGAGGAACACAGCATTTCACCTCCCCCATGTTATTTAAATGCCTTAATATAAAACTGGTGTTAGAAAGCTAATTACAGTATCCTGGGTTGTGCTGTAAAGAGGCATTTGCGATCACAAGTGGGTGCTATTGAAGAAGAGAAAGGAAGAAAACACTGCCAAGGAAACACAATGTAGCCACTTTGTAGGTTTAAATGCCACTCTGGGAGTGGAACAGTGACTACATATATATGCCTGCATGCATGTATTTAGCATCAGGAACAAGCTATCTTGTGTTATGTGTAGGAATCCAAGAAAGGAAAAGTGGATGTCTTATTAACTGAGGTTAGTGTGGTCCAGAAATTCAGGTCACAAGAACTGTCGATTATGATGTCTTCATGTGGGTTAGTTAGAGTTGTCTAGTTGAGCCTCAGTCTTTCCCCAACCCCAGATGGCCAGGGATGCTGCTTGTCACTAGCTAGGCTGTCCAAGCCCATGGATGAACTAAAAGACTCCATACCCACCACTAAACAGAAAAAACTCAATATTTACAAGCAGAGTGGATGCCATCTCCGATCGCCTCCACCTTCACAAGGGAGAAGGAGACTCAAACTCACAATCAGCCCAAGACTGATTCCTAGGAGGAGGAGGAGGTCACATATGTGGCCACCCTTGAACCGTCTTTATTCTGATGCCACACATCCCTTCCACAGCAGATACTCTCTACTTCTCTGCTGGGTTCGATAATCTGTTTCAATGACCACCATAACTCACAGATATTACTTACGAGTATGGGGTTTAGTAAGGAAGCGAAGAGAGTGCAAGTCAGCGTCAAAAACAACTCAGGATCCAGCTGGTATCGGGTCAACAGTGCCTCTTCTCTGGCAGACAGCAGGCACACCTCTTGCTGGTCCCCTTGGCATCTTCCCTGCTCCCGCAATGTTAGACGCAAGCTCCTTTAGTTTTAGTGAGGAATGCCCAAACAGCATCCAACTCTGCGAGCCAGCTCTCTCCCCTAAGCCACTCAGCTTTACTTGTGCCATGGGCCAAACATCCTCTGCTCTGTCTGTCTGTCTGTGCCCTGCTTCTGCTGCCGTGTTTCCACAAAGGGACCTCACACTCTGCTTGTAACGGTTCTTCTTTCTTAATGGTTTTGGGAACATCTGTCCCCACTTCTAAGATGGCTCCTCTTAAACCAATGGAGTGATTATATCAACCATGCCCCTGGTCAGAGTCCAGTACCCCCTGTTTGCATGGCCCCATTCAGCTGTCTGGTGGAAGTTACAAAGACTGTGGATTCATGAGCCATAGCAAGTGAATTCGCTTAACTACTGTCAGTCAAAAAGTATTGCTACAAAATCATAGTACCCTTTACTAAATGAAAATATTAATTTGTAATGTTACTGTTTCTTAATGTACCCTACATCTAGGTCTTTACTGTTTTGAAGACAGTGTTTCTATTCTCTAACCCCTCCGTGCTGCTCCTTGGAAACCCTATGCAGGGTTGCTGTGAGTCGGAACCAACTTGATGGCACTTAACAACAACAACAATCCCTCACTGAAGTGTGGATGATGAGACTTCGTCTCTCGTACTTTCGACACGTTGTCAGGAAGGACCAGCCCCTGAGAAAGACATCATGCTTAGTAAAGAGGAAGACCCCAAGGAGATGGTTGACATAGTGGCAGCAACAGTGGACTGAAACAGAACAATAATTGTGAGGACAGTGTAGGACCAGTCAGCACTTTGCTCTGTTGTGCACAGATGACACCTAACACCAACAACCCCTCCCTGAAGAATTCTGGACTCTTCCATAACATATCAAAACAGAAGTTTTGTCATCTTCAAGGGACTAAAAAAGTGTGTCCTTGTTTAATGTTCTTTGAGTTTGAGGGAACAAATAGTAGTGTAAAAGGGCGAGATCAGGGCTTTAGGGCAGATGGGATGGAATTTCCCAACAAAATTATTTTAGGATCGTTCTTGATGCTCACAAAGAATGAGCAGGTGCCTTGTCATGATGGAAAAAAAAAAAAAACAAAGGAAAAGAAAACATTGGCACAACCTTCCTGGTCTTTTCCTGACTAATGTAGTTTTCAATTTTCTTAAAACATTTTTATAGTAAGCCCCATTGTCCTGTAACCTGTGAGAAAACCTATCATGATTGTTGTTGTTGTTGTTGTTATGTGCCATCAAGTCAATTCCGACCCATAGCGACCCTGGATAGGGTTTCCAAGGAGTGGCTGGTGAGCTTGAACCACCCCTTGGGAATTCCCAAAAAAGTTACCACCGTCTCTGCTCTGATCTTTCTGCCTTGACTGTAACTAGGCCAGCACATCCCCTTGGCAGCCACTGTTTTGACTGGACTTTTTCCTAGAGATACCCTAACAAGACTAAGACTAATGTATCACTGAGAGAACTTATCTGCAGCCATCCACTGATTTCAGACACACGTTTTAGCAAGTTTTGCTTGGAATAAACCCCTGTATGTATGGACTGAAAGCCTAGTAGCAGTACTTTTTGACTTACCCTGGTATATCACTCTGGCAGGTGGCTGTACAATTACATTTATAGATGAAGGACATTCCTTGTGATAATAATTAGATAAAAAATGAGATCATAGTTTTGTTTTGTTTTTTCTTATGATTCTTGTGCCTTGTGAGATGTCCTTTGGCCCACTCAGCTAGAACATTGAACATTCCTATCCTTAGAAAGCATGAGAGCCAAATTCAGAGAACCATGTCGTCTAAATGTTTGAGTTGCAGAAGCCTGTATCTACTCCTACCCAGCCCTTTTCATTTACCGCTGTTTGATCTAGATCCAGTTCTTCCAAATGTTAGCCACATAGAAGGAACTATCAGCAAAGACAAGGAGCCCTGAAGGTGCTGTGGGTTAGACATGGGGCTCCTAACCACACAGTCAGTGGTTCAAACCCACCAGCCGCTCTGTGGTAGAAAGATAAGACTGTCTGCTCCTGTAAAGACTTACAGTCTCAGAGACCCTATAGAAAGTCACTGTGAGTCAGAAATGACTTGATGGCAGTGCATTTAGGTTTGTGTATATGCAAAGACCCAGGGGGTGGTCTGTGGGGTAAAGAATTTAACTTAAGCCAAAGGATTTGATCTTTGACTCTCATTCCTAAGAGGGAATCTTTGAAGCATTGGTGTTTCCCCAGTGACTGAAGTGACTTTGAAAGAGGCCTTCAGACCACACCTGAGGTTTTATGCTAATAAGGCACCTGGTGGGTGGTGGCTGGTGGTGGATAACTATGTGCCATGGAGTTGGTTCCAACTCACAGGGAACCTGTATAGGGATTTCGAGGCTTTAAATCTATACTGGAGCAGAAAGTGTTATCTTTCTCCTGCAGAGCAGCTGGTAGATTTGAAATATTGACCTGTGGTTAGCAGCCCACCTCATAGCCCACTATACTACCACAGACCGACTAGACCCAAAAGACGCCAACTGTCCTCAGAGGATGGGGCATGATTCGATCAATCATGACTATGTCATGAGGGTCCCTTGGTGTTAGAGAAATGTGCGTGTGGGTAGCATGTCCTTTGAGAGGTAAAAGCTCCACGCTGGGAATGCTCGTGACCTCAACCTATGTGTCTCGTCATTTGTATCCCTTTTGCTATATAAAACTGTAAAAGGGAGAAGAAAGAAGCAGAAGCAGTAGTCTAGGTCTGACTCAACGTAAAAGAATATCTTGGAGATAATGTGGAAAGAGGCAAAAACAGATAGATACGTTTAGGACGGTTTAGAGTGTCGTCATGTATCAAGCATGTTGAAAAGGAAAAGGAATCATGTTGCTGAATTTTGAGGCTGGTGGCCCAGACAGGCCATCAAGTTTCCTGCCCCACACGGCGGCACAGGTGTCGGGGGAGAGTAGCAGGATGTGTACCACAAGTCCAAGCAGTATGACAAGGGAGGCTGCAGAGCTGAGGAGGCAGTAAGGTGAGGACCAGGTAGGACACAGCATGACCTGGTAGCGACTTCTCAGAGCATACCAGTACAGAGAGACGAGGGCCCCACTAGACTCAGGCACAGGGGACTTTGTGCTGGACACTGCCTTGGCTTCCTGAAATAATGCTGTCCACGACAAGGTGGTATCTCAAGCCAAGATACCCCTCCCTAGATGACCTGGGCACCTGGGGCCCTGGAATTCTCATCCTAACAGCACTCTTCCAAAGCCCTCTTTAACAGAGAGTGGGTTTGGGGGCTGGGCTATCCACACACCATGCCAGGAGCCGAAGCAGAGACCTGCTCTCAATTCTGCTGTGGACAAGGGCATTTTAAAGGCATGTTTGTCAAGGTGTAGAGTATAGAACATGTTGTTGTTGTTGTAAAGAACCGTCTATTTGGTTCCAACTCATAGTGACCCTGTATAGGGTTTCTGAGGAGCAACTGGTAGATTTGAACTGGGTACCTCTTGGTTAGCAGTCTAGTGCTGATTGTATGGTCACACCAGGATTCCTTTTAAATATTTAGACACATGGAATATGGACTTTTCTTGTACACTTGCTCCAATCCTACAAATACATATCAGGGCCATGAAGGGATAATACCAATAGTAAGACAAACCCCCACCCTACTCCAACCCACATAGTCTGACCTCCAGCATATTATTTATTGCTTAAAATGCTCTAGAACTTTGCCCAATTTCAGGGAGAGTTAAGCATGCGTAGAGCAGGAAGCCCTAAATTTACTGACTTTGAGATTGTTTTAACCCAGTTGTAGTAGTTGTTATTAAGTGCCATCGAGTTGGTTCTACTGCATTGTGATCCTGTATAGAGTTTCTGAAGAGCAGCTGGTGGGTTTGAACTGCCAACATTGAGGTTAGCAGTCTAGTGCTTATCCTACTGCGCCACACCAGAGTTTTCCTAAAATCATCACTGTGAGGCACCTTTCACATTGGACATTCCTTCAAGGGGTGCTACTTGCATATCCTATAATGCTCTGTTCAGGCCCGTCCCTCCATATTTCCAAACACTAGATCCTTTTTGTGATCATTTGTTTATGGTGTTTTTCTTAACCTTGTCACGTCCTTGTCTCTGTCTGTCCAACTCCTTTAGGAAGCCTCCCTGCCATCTTTGGAACGTAGCCAATCCCGCCTCTCTCCTTTATTGTCCATGTAATGCAGTGAGCTCTAATAAGGATCCACAGCTCACTGTGAAATTAGTATGTATGGGAGAGGAGAAATTGTATCACGCATATACACATAGTAGCATCAACAAGTTTATGGAGAAAATGAGATTGCTAAGAGAATTTTCCCACAAACTTTTTGAAGTCCTCTTGTACACTCCTAGGTATCAGGGACTGAGTACCTCCTAGGTATCAGGGACTGTGTTAGATTCTGGAAATTCAAAGAAAATGATGGAAACTCACAGGAAACTCCAGGGTTGATGCAGAGCCATGCACAGGTGATGGGTATGTTGTTGTTGTTATGTGCTGTGGAGTCGGTTCCAACTCATAGCGACCCTGTACAGGGTTTCCAAGGCTGTAAATCTTTACGGGAGCAGAAAGCCTCATCTTTCTCTTGGGTGATGTGTGTTGTTGTTGTTGTTAAGTGCCGTCGAGTTGGTTCCGACCCATAGTGACCCTGTATAGGGTTTCTGAGGAGCAGCTGGGGAGCTTGAACTGCCGACTTTGCAGTTCAAACGGCTTTGCAGTCTGGCTTGTTAACCCACAGCGCTACACCAGGACTCTGGATGATGTGTGTAGCACATAGTAAATGTTGTGTGTCACAGAGTCATTTCTGACTCATAGCAATCCTCTACGACAGAGAACTGATCCTGTAGGCTTTCCAAGGCTGAAATCCGTACAAGCACAGATTGCCACATCTTTTCTCCCTGGGTTTAAACTGCTACCCTTTCTTTTAGCAGATGAAGCTTAATGTTCACACCAGCAGGGCTCCTCTGAAAAGTGTTAGGGTGACAGAAGAACAGGAGGGATCTCATGGGAGAGCAGCTGGGGTATAAGCTGGTCTGGGTAGGTCAAGAAAGGCTTTGGAGAAAAATTGGCATCGAAGTTGAAACCTGAAGGATGAGCAGGGTGATTGGTAAGTAATCGTAAAATACCTTGGTACTTACCTGCACATCTTCATTTCTGCTTTAAATACGCCCAGAGAAGCTCTTAGTTCAGTATTAGCAGCACAGCATGTTTATTTTTTTAATTAATGTACAAATGTACACATTTTTTTTCATACCTTTAATAAGGATTGAATTCTAAAGCAAAATGTGTGGAAATTTTGGTAAAACCTGATTTTATTTATGGAGCCCTGGTGTGGCATTGAAGGGTAAGCACTGGACTGCTAACTGCAAGGTCGCAGGCTCAAACCCACCATCAACTGGATGGTAATGGGTGGACCTCAAATCAAAATCTTTGACATTGTATCTATGTTATTCCTCAGCCCCACAAAGGATGGTCCCACTCTTGAATCCCACCATCCTGCTCAATGCTCAATCTAAGTCACTGCTCAGTGAGTGTCGACTGGCTGAATTTGTAAGATAAAGTTGTGGGTGTTTTGACAGCAGTTCACCTGAATAGCCATTGTGTTTGGAACCGGCGTGAAGATGCTGGTGGGTATCTTGCAAGAGTACACAGAGCTTGGCACAGATTGGCCACCACTAGAACCACGTGGCTTCAGCGCTGGCCTTCATCTAGACCAATGTGGTGGGCACGTGGCTTCCACTGGAGTTTGCTATCAGCTGGTCTGGAGCCCAACAGCCTGAGCTGGGAAGACGGGCTTTGGCTTCTGTTCATGTGCACGGAAACTGTTGGAGCGGCTGCAAAGCACTTGGCCCTATTTCGCTTTCATTAACCGGGTCAGGATTGCTGGTGGCTGCTGCTAGCGGAGGAGTGAATCAGGTCTGCAGTGACGTTAGGCATCTCAGAGGTGCACCCCTCCAACCAGCTTGCTGCAGCCCAGCTTCTCAGCAAACACATCAGTCGAGGGCAGAAATTCTGAAATGAAAACCATTACATAATAGTTTTGTGAATAACATACCGCTTTCTAAAATCAGTCTTTTCTGTTCCATTTGGAAATCAGGGTTTTAAAGGAAAGAGTATTTTAGATTCTTATAGTAAGAACAAATTTAGAAACCTTTATCAGGTGTGACGCATTTGATGCAAACTATAGATAGACAAGACATAATGTTACTTGTTAAAAGTCCTGTATGGGAACAAAGGTAAATCTGTCAAATGCCACGCTGCTGGCTAACGAGGTAGAATAAAGAGCATATGTGATCAGATTTTGATAATCTAGCCTTAAAAGCAATGGTAACTATTTCTAGGATAGAGCTAAAATGGGGTGGGGTAAGGGTACTGTATCCTTCTGTGGGACAACTCGGGTGTCATGTGCATTCTGCGATGCTGACAGGGTTTGGAGCTTAATTATTTAAATGTTTTCAGGCTCCGATGAGCTAATATTTTTAATGCAGGCTTTATTTTTAATTCAGCAACCTATACAATGAGTCAAAAGGCAAAACCATAGCATGTATGATAAACAAATTGGCACTGTGAAAGCTCCACACTGTGTATAGTCATTTGATGCCTACATTTTAAAAAAGTGTAAAATGTTATCCAAATTTCAAGGAAACAGTAAAGTTCCACATTCGTTCCAGTCCCCAAGGAGACTTTCATGAAAGCGAACTAGAGGTGGTTTTGTTTTTGTTCTTTTTCAGAGAGAATGGTTGTTGGGACAAAGAAAGAAAAGAATGTTGCCAGAATGTTCTACTTAATTTAGCTTGCTAAAGATAAACATTCTGATGAATCATTACATGCTGCTGTTACTATTTTAACATGAATTTTGCAACCTTTTCCTACTCCCTGCCTGTCTACTGAGTAGGTGGGTGTAGGTAGACTCATTTAGGTATAGCTTGTTCCTGTCAGATTCCTTTTATGTTGGTTCTTCTAAGGGTCAAGCCATTTCTGCTGTCAGCCATATCTAATGGGGGCACTTAGAGAGTAGTGCTTTAAAGAATAAGGGAATCTTTGAGCATTAACTTTTGCAGATATTCTCTATAGGTAGACATAGTTACTAACTATTAGGATAAGCACTGGATCGCAAGGTTGGTTTGAACTACAGGGTTGGTGGCTCAAACTCACCAGATACTCCTCAGAAACACTACACAAGGTTGCTATGGGTCAGAACAGACTCAACAGCACTTAACAACAACAATCAAGTGTATTAAGTAATTTAATAATCTCAAATAAATTAAACAAATGGCCATAGGTGGTTTTTCCAAAAGTTGCCCTTATTAAAAAACTTGATCTTATCCCTAGCAAGACAGATCTATGTTTTACTCTCCTATCTGAATTTTCTATTTCCTTTTAGTCTTCATATGGTGTCTTTTTAGCACATTCTGTTTTCCAAGTTGGGGGTGTGCCATGCACTGAATACTTCCTGTCTCTTCTAGCTATAGTCTTTGTAACTCTCACTGAACTGCTTTTTTCTGATGGGCAAGAGAAGGTGAGGGACGATGTTGTTGGATTATATAATTCAGTTGTGAGTGACTGTTCACAGGGTTGATTGTGGAAACTTGGTATTCTAAGGTGGGCATAAAATGAGCCATCTCAGACGGAGGCAGGAATCCCACTACCATCAAAGAAGAAGAGCCAGGAGTGAAATGTATTCTTTGGGCCGTGAGACCCCTGAGCATTGAACTTCCTCAGCCCAGGGATAGAATGCCCTGACAACAGAGAAGCAGCGGAGGTGGGAGAGAGCCGCATAACCAAGAGCCAGCATAGCCAAGGCAGAGCTGTGAGCTTCCCAGTCCACGGAGTGAGGAAGCTGAGTGACTTTAGGCAGGAGGTTTGATTGCGAGGTAGGGTGTCTCCTGGTACCTAATTGGGAGCGCTAGAGCTGAGTGCCTTCAGACTGACGCTTCGGGTGGAGTGCTGTGCCCTGTGGCCATTTATCAGCAATCCTAAAAGAGCTGTGGAACAGTGCTGGAGAAGGGTAGAGACCAGGCCAAGGGCCAGAGCGAGAGATCTGCCTACCGCACGACTGAGGAGAGGTTGTCCTGACTGGAAGAACTGGGCCCTGAATTTCTGACCCGAATTGTAACCTATTAACTTCCCCAGTCAACCCCATGACTTATAAGTGTGGTGTCTGCATGCTCTATGGTCCATCCACTGCAATGGATAATTGCACCACATTGAGAAGGGGAGAGGGCTTTAGGAGGGAAGGTTTGGTGCAAGTGGTTAACATGATCGGCTGCTGGCCAAAAGATTGGAGGTTTGAGTCCATCCAGAGACACCGTACAAGAAAGGAGGCTGGCAACCTACTTCCTGAAAAACCCAACCATCGAAGGTAGGGTAGGGGAGAGACACTGTGGATCACATTGTATCGGACACTCCTGAGGCTGCCATGAGTGGCACTGGACTCGAAGCAACTAGACTGGAAACAAAGCTGGTCTTTTGTTTCTTAGCCTTGCTTTGTAATGGTGGCTCTTGCTGCAGAAGCTCCCAGCTTACCAGACTGTGAGAGTCTTTGGAAAAGAGATTGTGTTTTATGTATGTTTGTAGCCCTAGATTTTAGCAGAATATCAGTAATAAATGTTTTTGAGTGAATAATATATTAGGTTTTCAGCAAGTGAGAGGTTTTTGGAACACCAAATCTCTCTGGAAGAAACAGAGCGTCCAACTATGAGGTTACTGAGTTCGTTTGGCTCCTCTCCTCCTTTCCCTGCTCTCTGCCCTCTCCCCACCTGCAGCACTGCCGCTGCAACCTCTTTCCCTCCTTGGCTTTGGCTCCCACTAACCATGCCAAGCTTCATCTTCGGTTTTCTGTTCTGGAGTTTGCTTTCTGCTCTTGGTATGTGTTTCTCCCTCTGTGTTCTCACTCTATATTGTGGAAGAGTACATTTATTTTCCTCTCGGGAAACCCCACTGTAGGGAGGGAACGGAATGACTTTCAGGAAGACATTACTCACTTCAGCCTCTGAGAAATAGAAGCAATACCACTTGTGAACTGTTTACTGTTCCCTCTGCTTCAAGGAATTTGAGCAAATTGAGGATTACAAACATCCTACTTAAAGGACAACTCCTACTTGCCCTTTAAAGTTATGCGAGTTTGCCCTGACTTTGAAATTGAAAGAAGCCCCTATTTGCAACAAATTCTTCATTACAGTCTTCTTCACTGACTGCCCTTTTAAATCATTGAAAAGCCCATGAAGCTTTTTTTATTTTTTGAAGCCCTTTTAGCAGAGTGGATTACAAGCTGGTCTGCTAACACCAAGGTCAGCAGTTCTAATCTACTAGCTGGTCTCAGGGAGAAAGATAAGGTGTAAAACTCTTGTGAGGATTTACAGCCTCGGAAACCCTATACAGGATTGCTGTGTATGTGCAGTTCCATGGCACATATCCGTCACTACCAACAACGAAGAGCTCCAGACGCCTGTTCTGACTCACCTACAAATGCCACTTAAAGACACAGAATCTCATTTCTTGCCCAGGGACTGTCTGTACTAGCTTCCAGGTGAATTGTGAAGACCTCATGCATTTGCACTCAATGGTTAAATGTGATTTATTTTATTCAAGATCAATATTATCTTCTACTCCCTACAATTCACATACCAAATATGGGCTTTCCAAAATCAGAATCAGGTAGGGCACAGGTCATCTTTGCAGAGTTCAGGAATTCTGTTTTCTGGACTCATGGTTTCTCTCCTGCTATCTGTTTTTCCTGATGAGGAACCAATGATAAAAGGGTTGAGGGAAGTGGCATTTCTTCCACCCTGCCTCATGTAACACATAGCTTCAGCTGTATTCCTGCTAAGAAGTTCTTAAACACTTACGCTACACTGGCCTGAACACTTCCGGTGGTGTTAGTCTCAGAAACATACTGAACTCCCTTTGCTTTGTTTTCAGTGTCATACTTAGTTTTAAAAGTCCCCTAAATCTATTATATTGACATTCCTCTTTATAATTCTTCTGCTCCTTTCTCCTACTAAATATTCCCTCATTACCTGCTCAAATCCAACTTGCTGGTGCCCTTCCTGGTTTTCCCTTCTACCAGCAGCCATATTTGCTACCTATTCCAACATTCACGGCCTCAGACAACCAATGGCACAGCAAGGGAGGCTCTGGCTCTCTTTAAACACATCCTCATGGAGAGAGAACTTTCTGAAGATAATGTGGTCCCATAGATCCCATATCACTTATTAAGACGATGATATAGGTGGTTACGAATCGGGCTGCGAACCTTAAGGTCAGCGGTTCGAAACTACCAGCTGCTCCGCGGGAGAAAGATGAGGCTTTCTACTCCCGTAAAGATTTACACCCTCGGAAACCCTGTACAGGGTCGCTATGGGTCGGAACCGACTCGATGGCACTTAACAACAACAACAATAGGTTGAAGTAACAACTCTCTAAACATGTGTACCACCACTTGTCTGTCAGTTTCTTGTTCTGTGGTGGCTTGTGAGTTGCTGTAGTTCTGGAAGCTGCGCCACAGGTATTTTAAATACCATCAGGGTCACCCATGGTGGACAGGTTTTACCAGAGCTTCCAGACGAAGACAGTAGGAAGATGGAAAGGTGGACACCTTCTGAATGGCTGTTAAGTGCTGTCGAGTCAGTTTTGACTCATGGCTATGAAACACTGACTTTGGGGGTTCAATCCGACCTCATGGTCGAGTCCTTATCCTGCAGGACTCCTCGGAATGCTTAGCCAATGAAAATCTTTTGAATACCAGCAGACCATTTTCTGATACAGTGCTGGAAGATGAGCCCCTCAGGTTGGAAGGCGCTCAAAATAGGACTGGGGAAGAGTTGCCTCCCCAAAGGAGTAAAGTGAATAAAGTAAAGCTTTCAGGACTTCCATTTGCTGATGTGGCACAACTCAAAATAAGAAGAAAGAGCTACAAGTACCCATTTATATTTGGAACATGGAATGTATGACGAATGAATCTAGGAAAATGGGAAGACGTGAAAAATGAAATGATCGATAGCCCAGACATAGTGAGTTAGAATGGATGGGCATTGACCATTTGGAATTGGACAATCATAGTTTGAGATGCTGAGAAGAACAAACTGTAGATGAATGGCATCACATCTGTAGTCCAAAAAGAGCATTTCAAGATCTAGAAGTAAAATACAGTCAGTGATAGGATAATGTCCAGATGCCTACAAGGAAGCCCAGTTAATACCACCACTGTTCAATTTGCCCACCAATCACTAAAGCTAGTGATGATGAAATTGAAGAATTCTACCAACCTCTTCAGTCTGAAATGATTCAAATATGCAATCAAGATGCATGGATCATTATTGGTGGTTAGAATGCATAAGTTGGAAACAAAGAGGAAGGATCAGTATTTGGAAAATAAGACCTTAGTGATAGAAATGATGCTGGGTAGAGTTTTGGATAGATAGAAATAATCACATGATAGAATTTTGCAAGACCAATGACATACTCGGAGTCCTGGTGTGGCGCTGTGGGCTAATGCATCAGACTGCAAAGTCATTTAACTGCAAGGTCGGTGGTTCAAAGCTCACCGGCTGCTCCTCGGAAACCCTATACTATAGGGTCGCTATGGGTCAGAACCGACTCGAAGGCACTTCACAACAACAACAATGACACACTCATTACAAATATCTTTTTCCAACAGCCTCAGTGACCAGCATACATGTGGACCTCACCAGATGGAATACACAGGAATCAAATTGACTACATCTATGGGAAGATACAAGATCAGCCAAAACAAGAACAGGATTGATTGTGGGTCAGACCATCAATTGCTGATATGCAAGTTCAGGCGGAAGCTGAAGAAAATTAAATCAAGTTCATGAAAATAAAAATGTGACCTTGATTATATCCCATCTGAATTTAAAGATCATCTTAAGAAGAGATTTGATACACTAGACACTAATGACCGAAGATCAGAAGAGTTGTGACTGACATAAGAACATCATCATACAAGAAGAAAGCAAAAAGACATTTAAAAAGACAGGAAAGAATAAAAAAGAACACACATACACACAAAGACAGGAAAGAAAGAAAAGACCAAAATGGATGTCAGAAGAGACTCTGAAACTTGCTTTTGAGCATAGAGAAGCTAAAGTGACTGGAAGAAATGAAGTAAAAGAGCTGAACAGAAAAAATTTTAAAGGGCAGCATGAGAAGACATTATAATACAGTGTTATAATGAAATATGTACAGACTTGAGAAGAAGGGAAGAGAATGCTTAGCATTTCTCAAGCTGAAAGAACTGAAAAATCAAGCCTCGGGTTGCAATATTGAAGAATTCCATGAGCAAAATACTGAATGACGCAGGAAGCATCAAAGGAAGATGGCTGGCACAGTGCTGGTGGGATTGTAAAATGATGCAACCACTCTGGACAACGGTATGGCTCTTCCTCAAAAAGTTGGAAATAGAAATACTGTATGACCCAGCAATTCCTCTACTTGATACATATATATGCAAGAAATAAGAACTGTGGCACAAATAGATATATGCACACTGTTGTTCATTGTAGCACTGTTCATAGTAACAAAAAGATAGATACAGCTTAAATGCCCATCAATGAAAGAATGGCTAAACTTTGGGGCATACGCATAATGGAATACTATAGAATGTTGGATAACAATGAATCTGTGAAACTCCTCTTAGCATGAGTGAACCTAGAGGACATTATGTTGAGTGAAATTAGTCAATTACAAAAGGATCGATATTATATGAGACCACATTGGTAAAAAGTCAAGAAAAGGTTTTCATACTAAAAGAAATATTCTCTGATGGTTACCAGGGTGGGAGGGAAGGGAGAGTAATTCACTGGTTAGACGTTGTTGTTGTTTAAATACTGTCGAATCAGTTCCAACTCATAGTGAACTAGAACAGGGATTCCAAGGAGCAGCTAGTGGGTTTGAACATTGACCTGTGGCTCTCAGTCCAGTGCTGATCCTCTAGCACCCCACCAGGAGTAGAGATAGACACATGTTAACTTGGGTTAGAAGTAGACATTTTTATGTTAACTTGGGTAATGGGAAAGATAACACTTAACAACACTAGTAAGATATGCTCACTAGAAATAAAAAAATAGTTTGAAAAAAGAAGATGGAAGGAATACACAGTCACTGTACCAAAAAGCATTGGGCAATGCTTAACCAGTTCAAAAGAGGTAGCATATGATCAAATGCCAATGGTACCGGAAGAAATGCAATCTGCACTGAAGGCATTGGCAGAAAACAAGGCTTCAGGAATGGACAAAATTACCATTGAAATGTTTCAGCAAACTGATGCAACACTGGAGATGCTCCCCTTGTTTATCAAGAAATCTGGAAGACAGATACCTGGCCAAGCATTCGGAAAAGAGCCATATTTGTGTCCATTCCAAAGAAAGGTGACCTAACAGAATGTGGAAATCTTTGATCAATAATATTAATATCACATGCAAGTAAAATTACGTTAAAGATAATTCAAAAATGCTTGCAGCAGTTCATCGACAAGAGAGTTGCTACAAATTCAAGCTGAATTCAAAAGAGGATATGGACCAAGGGATATCATTGCTGACGTAAGATGGATGTTGGCTAAAAGCAGAGAGTACCAGAAAGATGCTTACTCATGTTTAACTGGCTATGCAAAGGCATTTGACTGTGTCGATCATAACAAACTATGGATAACACAGCAAAGAATGGGTGTTCCAGAACATGTCATTGTGCTGATGAGGAATATATACATAGATCTAGAGACAGTCATTTGAACAGAATAAGGGGACATCGATGGTTTAATACCAGGGTGTATCCTTTCACCACACTCATTCAATGTATAATCTGAAAAACTGATTTTTTGAAGAAGAATGTGTCATCAGGACTGGAGGAAGCCTCATTAACCACCTGTAATATGCAGATGCTACAACCTTGCTAGCTGGAAATGCCGAGAATTTGAAATAATAGTGAAAATCAATGACTACAGCCTTTAGTTTGGATTGCACTTCAATGTCAAGAAAACAAAAATCCTCACACCTGGAGCAATGAATAACATCATGAAAAATGGAGAAAAGATGGAAGTTGTCAAAGACTTCATTTTGCTTGGATCCACAATCAACACTCATGAAGCAGCAATCAAGAAATCAAATGATATGTTATTGCATTAGGCAAGTCTGCTTCAAATGACCTCTGTGAGGTGTTCAAGAGCAGAGGTTGTCAGTTTGAGGACTAAAGTGTGCCTGACCTGAGCCATGGTATTTTCGGTTGCCTCATATGCATGTGAAAGTTGGTCAGTGAATAAAGAGACTGTAGCGAATAGATGTATATGAATTATGGTGTTGGTGAAGAATATGGAATGTACCATGGACTTCCAGAAGAACAAACAAATTTGTCTGGAAGAAGTACAGGCAGAATGCTTAGGGAAGATGGCATGACTTTGTCTCTCTTTCTTTGGATATGTCAGAAGGGACCAGACCCTGGAGAAGGATATCATGCTTGGTAAAGTGGAGGATCAGTGAAAAAAGAGCAAGACCCCGAACAAGATGGACTGACAGCAACAATGTACTTAATCATGACAATTGTGAGGATGGCACAGGACCAGATAGTGTTTCATTATGTTGAGCATACAGTTGCTAAGAGTTGAAACCAATTCCACAGTACCTAACAACAACAAACATGTGCATGTTCTGTTCTCTGGAATCTGTGACTGTGACTTTATATGGCAAAAGGAATTGTGCAGGTGTGATTAACTTACAATTTCTTGAGATGGGGAGAGTGTCCTGATTACTCTTGTGAATCAAAATGTATTCACAAAAGTTCTTACAAAAGGGAAAAAAGAAAGTCAAAGAGGAGGAGGCATTTTGATGATGGGAGCAGAGATTGGAGTGATGTGGCCAGAAGCCAAGGATCGCTGGCAGTCTCTAAAATTGGAAGAGACAGGAACAAATTGTCTTTTGGAACCTCCAAAAGGAACCATCCTTTCAACATCTTGATTTTTTGCCCTGTAAGACTTATTTCAGACTATCAACCTTCCGAAGTATAAGGGAATAAATTTCTGTTTCTTAAGCCACTAAATTTGTAGCAATTTGTTACAGCAACTAAAGGAAACTTACTCCGATAAAAAGAAAATGGAAAAGCAACTTGTAAGCAAGACTGTGAGTTAAGCAGAGAAAACATTTCTGTAAGAATAACCACATGGGGTCTTCCTCTTGGCTCATTTCCCTGTTCTTATAATAGAACCACTTTGAGCCCTAATTGTTATCTGGTACCTTTCCTAGTCTTCTTCAGACACTATTCAAGTGAATCTCCTTTTTTCATGGCTCCCAGGAACTTTTCTGCTATCATTCTGGAGACCTTACATTCCTCACAGTCTGTTAGATGTTCTCTGGGGTCCTAACAACTTCAGGAACCATTTAGATGGCTGGTGTTGAAGCTCACTGTTATCTCTGCCAGGTTTAGTGGTGTGAACAGTAAACATGGTGGAGCAATTCCTAGTAATTAAACATAGATAGGATCTTATCTCGTAGTTAGAGTGATGATGGCAATGGAAAAAAGCTGAGACATATAATCAGTCTCCAATGAAATCAGCCAGGCTTTTATTGATTACCTTCTGTGTACTCAGCACTTTGCTTTAGGTATCAGTGGCTGGTACAAAAACTTCAGGTAACCTCCATTTGTTCTTTCATGAGTTCCTGAAGAAGGAGATAAAAGAAGAGTAGTTTTAAAAAGGTCTGTTCTTCCGATTAATCTGAAGGCTAAGTTATCAATACTCATTTTTTGCTAATAGATGACACATGTCCTTTTGGAGGAGGAAATTAAATTTTCATTGGACTATTTAAGGAGATTAGGCAGACAGTGGTGAATGCGTTAAGAAAGTAAGAGTGTTTTTTGGCATGGTGAGGGTGTTTTCTGTTGGTGAAATATGAAATAGCCAAAGAAAGAATGGGTCTTGCCTGGACCACAATGTTTGTTTATTCATCCATCAGTTCTCTGGTGATGGGTCCATGCCACAGACACCAGTAGTGTTCTGGAAGTTTTGAGGAACAGTGATCTGATCCCTGCTGTCTTGGACTGTATATTATAGCGGAGGTAATCAATACAAATTATCCAAGTTAACAATCATCTTATTACTTGAAAAAAAAAATAATTCAATTGAAGTCATTCAAAGTTTAACCATTGTTCAATACCAAAGAGGTGTCCCACGCAGGAACTTTCTTGGTTACAAAGTGGTGTTTCCCTTGCCAGCCTGTAGGAACCGCTCATTAAGGTCCACCCTAAATCTTTCCATGCTGTACAGATAGTTAAAGACCCTATCCCTCATTTGTAGAACCATGAGTCTGGAAGAGACTTGCAAGGTCATCAGTCTATTCTGTTGTTTCTGGCATAAATGCTCTCAGGAGCCAGCAGGGCATATGTGTAGGAAGCTCAATAGAAGGTACCAGGAAGGGGCAGGGATTCTAGTTAATTGAGAGCACATGCCTTTCTAAACTTCCAAGAGATGACCTGGTCAAAATGATCTTGCCTTTGGGACAGATTGGCAGCTCTTGATTACTCATCTAAGAAAACAGTAGTCTAATTCTTTCTTAAGCAGAATTCTCTGCTAACAAGAATTACCTTGTGAAAATGGGCAGTAGGCTGCCCCAACCAGGCAACATGTGCTGACGGCCATTTGAGAGTTGATGGGAACATGCTATTTAGTTGGGCACCCATCACTCTCCGCTAACTTGTGGCTAGTGGAGAAAACTGGTTCAGGCTATATATACCTGGAACAGAATCTATGAATCAAGTTTTTACTTGTATTTGCTAGTTTTAGAATACTAGACTCATCCACAGGCACCTATGTTGTGGTTGTTTTGTGCCATCGAGTCGGTACTGACGCACAGCAACACAATCCACAACAGAATGAAGGACTGCCCTGTCCTTAGCCAACCTCACAATCGTTGTTACGTTAAAATCTGTTGCTGCTGCCACTGTACCAATCCATCTCAGTGGTAGTCTTCCTCGTTTTCTCCAACCTTCCACTTTACCAAACATGATATTCTTCTCCAGGAATGGGTCCTTCCAGATAATATGTCTGAAATATGAAAGATGAAGTCTGGCCATCTTGGCTTGTAAGGATCATTCTGGCAGTACTTCTTCCAACACAGATTGGTTTGTTCTTTTAATATTCTCCTCCAACATCATAACTCAAATGGATCAATTCTACTACGGTCTTCCCGATTCACTGTCCAAACTTTCACTTACATATGAGCCTATTCAAAATACCATGATTTGGGTCAGGCAAACCTTAGTCCTCAAACTTACATCTTTGCTCTTGAACACTTTAAAGAGGTCTGGTGCAGCAGAATTGCCTAATGCAATACATCGTTTGATTTTTTGACTGCTGCTTCCATGAGTGTTGATATTTGATCCCAACAAAATGAAGTCTTTGACAACTTCAATCTTTTTTCATTTATATGGATGTTATTTTTTGGTGGTGGGATTTTTGTTTTCTTTACATTGAGGTGCAACCCATACCGAAGTCTGTGGTCTTTGAACTTCATCAATAAGTGTTTTAAGCCCTCTTCAATTTCAGTAAGCATGGTGAAAGAGTACAACCCTGTTGCATGCCTTTCCTAATTTTAAACTGTTTAGTGTCCCCTTGTTCTGTTCAAACAACTGCCTCCTGGTCTATGTACAGGTTCTTCATGAGCATAATTAAGTGTTCTAGATTCCTCATTCCTCATAAAGTTATCCATAGCTTGTCATGACCCACACAATCAAAAGCCTTTGCATAGTCAATAAAACATAGGTAAACATCTTGTATTCTCTGCTCTCAGCCATGATAACCCACATTCCATGTCCTCATCTGAATCCAGTTTGAAACTCTGAAAGTTCTCTGTCAATGTAAGGTTGTAGCTGTATTTGAATTATCTTTAGCAAAATTTTACTTGCATGTGATATTAATAATATTGTCTAATGATATCCTTATTCTGTTAGGTCACCTCTCTTTGGAATGAGCTCAAATATGGATCTCTTTCAGTCAGTTGGCCAGGTACTTCCTTCCAAATCTCATGGCATATGTGAATGAGAACCTGTAGTGCTGCATGTGTTTGTTGAAAGATTTCAATTTGTATTTCCATCAATTCTCAGTGCCTTTTTCTTTGCCAGTGTCTTCAATGCACCTTGGACTTCTTTCTTCAGTATCACTGGCTCTTGATCATATGCTTCCTCTTGCAATGGCTGAACAGTGACCATTTCTTTTATGTACAGTGATTCTGTATATTCCTTCCATCTTCTCTTGATACTTTCCTCATTACTTAATATTTTGCCCATAGAATCCTTCAATATTTCAAGTCGAGGCTTAAATTTTCCCCTCAGTTCCTTCAACTTGAGAAATGCTGAACATGTTCTTCTCTCTTGGTTTTCTAGCTCCAGGTCTTTGCACATTTTGTTATGATATTTGATTTTGTCTTCTTGAACTGACCTTTGAAGTTTTCTATTCGGCTCTTTTACCTCCTCGTAGCTTCCATTTGTGTTAGTATCTCAACACTGGAGAGCAAGTTTCAGTGTCTCTTCTGACATCCGTTTTGATCGTTTCCTTCTATCTTGTCTTTTTAATGATCTTTTGCTTTCTTCCTGCATGATGTTCTTGATGTCATCCCACAACTCATCTGGTTTTCAGTCTTTAGTGTTTAATGTATCAAGTCTGTTCATCAGATGATCTCTAAATTCAGGTGGGAAATGCTCAAGGTCATATTTTGGTTTTCATGGACTTGTAATTTTCTTCAGCTTCAGTCTGAATTTGCATATGAGCAATTGATGGTCTTTCCCATAGTCTGCCCCTGGCCTTGTTTTGGCTGATGATATGGAGCATTCCCACCTTCTTTTTCCACAGATTTAGCCAATTTGATTTCTGTGTATTCCATCTGGTGAGGTCCATATGTATAGTCATCTTTTATGTTGTTTAAAACAGGTATTTGCAGTGAAGAAATCATTGGTCATGCAAAATTCTATCACGCCATCTCCAGCATTGTTTCCATCACCACAGCCTGATTTTTGAACAACTGATCCCTCCTCTTTGTTTCCAACCTTTGCATTTCAATTTCCAGTAATTATCAATACATCTTGATTGTATGTTTGATCAGTGCAGACTGAAGAAGTTGGTAGAATTCTTCAATTTCATCATCACTGGCTTTAGTGGCTGGTGAGTAAATTTGAATAGTAGTGATATTAACTGGTCTTAGGATAATATCCTATCACAGACAGCATTGTACTTCAAGACAGATCTTGATATGTTCTTTTTGGTGATGTCATTCCTCTTCGACTTGTCATTCCTGGCATAGTGAGTCATGTGATTGTCAGATTCAAAATGTCCAATACCAGTCTATTTCAGCTCACTGATGCCTAGGATATTGATGTTTATGCATTACATTTCACTTTTGACAATTTCCACTTTCAATATTCTCCTAGAATGCATACTTTGTACATTCAGTGTTCTTCTAGAATGCATACTTTGTACATTCAGTGTTCCGATTGTTAATGGATGTTTACAGCTGTTTCTCTTCATTTTGAGTTGTGGCCCGTCAGCAAATGAAGGTCTCGAATGCTTTACTGATTTGCGTCATCACAGCCAATGCTACTTTGAGAAGGTAACTCTTCCCTTTTCGTATTTGGAGTGCCTTCTTCCTGAGGGGTTTATCTTCTGGCACTATATCTGACAATATTCTGGTACTCTTCATCATGTTTCAATATTCAGTATTCTGTTGCTACATGACAGTGGTCTGCAGCTATTAATAAGGTTTCCAGTAATTAAATATTTGGAAGTAGACCATCTCTCCTTTTTCGTAGTCTGTCTTCATCTAGAAGCTCAGCTGAAAGGACCATCAGTGTCCCTGCTGGTACTTAAAATACCCATGGTATAACCTCCAGAGTGACAGCAGCACGTAAGCCACCACAGCATGAGAAACTGACAAACAAGTGGTGGACAAGCAGCTAGAGCTGTGTCTTAAGCAACAGGTCATCTTTTGATTGATGGGTGATGTGAGAAGCTCTCCTTTGCCAGTTCCTCACACTGACTCAGACAGATGCCCTCCTCCACATCCTGGTGACCTGCTGTGTTACTGCTGACTCAGTCATTGGTGAGCATGGGCCTGAAAAAATGTATGTAAAGTTCCTGAAAACTATTTTTAAAAATCCTTGAAGTGATAAGTAAATTGATCCGGATAATGGTAAGCATTTATCATTCTGCTTTGATTTATTGATTTATAATTTAGTCTCCTTTCAGAAATAATTTTTAAATGCAACTCTCTCCTAGAATTAAAAAAGACGCTTGTACCTCGATGCTCTTTATAAGCGGAAATTCTACCATGATTATTTTCATCCCAGCACTGTTGAGTAGCTATCTGTTGAAGACCAAAAGATTTTTCTTTGCCAAGTACCGAAAGATGCACTGTCAACTTTCAGTCATCAAATTGAGATATAAACTTGCAGTCTTAAAAGAAATTATTCTTTGACATCCAAGTTAGGAGCTCAACAAAATCAGATTTTATAAGAAGTTTTCTTTTTAAATAACATCCAGCCTCATGGTTCCTGATAAATACTGTTTGCTGTTTTTGTTAGGTGCCATCGAGTCAGTACCAACCCATAACGACCTTATGCACAGCAGAACAAAACACTGCGCAATCCTGAGCCAACCTCACTACTGTTGCCACTTGGCCAATCCATCTCGTTGGGGTTCTTCCTCTTTTTCTCTGACCCTCCACCTTACCAAGCATGATATCCTTCTCCAGCGACTGGTCCCTCCTGACAATATGTCCAAAGTATGAGAGACGAAGTTTGGCCATCTTGGCCTCTAAGGAGCACTCTGGCTGCACATCTTCCAAAACGGATCTATTGGTTCTTTTGGCAGCCCATGGCACTTTCAGTATTCTCCTCCAACATCATAACTCAAAGTCATCAATTCTTCTACGGTCTTCCTTTTCACTGTCCAGCTTTTGCATGCATATGAGGTTATTGAAAATACCATGACTTGGGTCAGGCGCACCTTAGTCCTCAAGCTGACATCTTTGCTCTTCAACATTTTAAAAAGGGCTTGTGCAGAACATTTGCTTAATGCAATATGTCGTTTGATCTCTTGACTGCTGCTTCAGTGAGTGTTGATAGGTGATCCAAAGAAAAATTAAGTCCTTGACAACTGCAATCTTTTCTCCATTGATAAGTATGTTGTTTATTGGTTCAGTGGTGAGGATTTTTGTTTTCTTTACATTGAGATGTAATCCATACAGAAGACTGTGCTCTTTGATCGTCATCAGTAAATGTTTTAAGTCCTCCTGACTTTCAACAAGCAAGGTTGTATCATCTGCATATCGCAGGTTGTTAATGAGTCTTCCTCCAATCCTGATGCCACGTTTTTCTTCATATTATCCAGCTTCTGGGATTATTTGCTCAGCATACAGGTTGAAAGTATGGTGAAAGAATACAACCTTGTCGCACACTTTTTTAAATTTTAAAACATTCAGTGTTGCCATGTTCTGTTTGAACAACTGCTTCTTGGTCCATTTACATATTCCTCATGAGCACAATTAAGTGTTTCGGAATACTCATACTTTGCAATGTTGTCCATAGCTTGTCATGATGCACACCATCAAAAGCCTTTGCATAGTCAATAAAGCACAGGTAAACATCTTTCTGATATTCTCTGCTTTCAACCAAGATCCATTGGATATCAGCAATGATATCCCTCGTTCCACGGCCTCTTTTGAATCCAGCCTGAACCTCTGGAAATTCTCTGTCAATGTATGATTGTAGCCATTTCTGTATTACCTTTAGCAAAACTTTACTCACATGGGATATCAAAGAGATTGTCCGATAATTTCTGCACCTCTTTTTGGAATGGGGACAAATATGGATCTCTTCCAATCAGTCAGCCAGATAGTTGTCTTC
>NW_006408531.1:3073463-3080213 GCF_000296735.1 Chrysochloris asiatica | reverse complement strand
TAGCTTTCAGAATCACAGCAACTCGCAAACCACCACAGTATGACAAACTGACAGACGAGTGGTGGCTGTAGAATGTAGAAATTACAAGTGAAGTTACTGCAATCAAAAAAGACCTAAGTTTGAATCCAGACCTACCACCAAACAATTGGAGGTAAGTTTGTTTACCTCTGCAAGCTTCAGTTCCTATAAAATGAGAATGATGTGAATACCAAACTCAGTCCGCTTGTTAGGCACCAAACCTGATGCCATATAAGTTCATTTCAATTCATGGCAACCCCTCAAAGGCAGAGTAGAACTGCTCCAGTGGGTTTTCAAGGCTGGGCCCTTTCAAAAGTAGATTTCCAGGCTCGTCTTCTGAGGCAACTCTGGAAAAGTTTGAACCACCAATCTTTTGGTTAATAGTCAAGTGCTTAGCCACTTGTGCTATCCAAGGATTTCTTTGTTAGGCAGGGTATCTGGTAAACAGTTAATGCTCAAAAGATAAAAGGTGCTATTAATAGTCCCTGGCTCTGAGGTTCAGATACAGGTTTCATTTGTGAATTACAGGCCCAGGAGAGAAGGAAGAAATTGCCCAGGATCAATTGCCTGCCTATTTTAGAATCACCTAGGGAAAGACCTTTTTGGGATTTTGGATGTGCATAGGTTGATAGAGTGTTTGATTAGTTGATCTTCACTGTTACCTCCAGAGCTTTCTGACATGTTTTTTCAAGACAGGTCAATGCTGAGCTCCCCTTTTGTCTTGGGGTACAGCTCCAGGATAAAGACATGCTCTATTTTCTTACAGCTAAAAGCTCCCATTTGTGCGTCAGAATTCTTCTTAGGGCATCATCAGTTTTATTGGTTTTGTTGGAATGACTAAAATACCTTATATTCTTGGAGGACCATCTGTCCATAACTTTGTTAAGTTTGACTTTATTCTTTGCACTGAGATGAACTGATAGCTCTGGTTCATTTTCTTTATTTTTAAAAACGGCATGTATTGTTTGCTTGCTTGTTTTTGCCAAAAGCTTACACAGTAAATTAGGTTTCCATTTGATGATGTCCATACAAATTATTCAGTGACATTAGTTACATTTTCCATAATATGTCAACTCTCTCTTTAATAACATTCTGGCTGTTCCATTCTGTTTAGATTTCTAGCTGCCAGTAGATCACTTTGAAATCTATTATCCAGAAACTGCTGTCCATTCATACTCCTGGGTCCCGGTGATACTGTATCCTTTCCCATAAACCTTCTTTGCAGTGCTTAAGGGAAATATAATCCTGGCCTTTCCTCTTTGTGACTAAAGAGGCAGTTTTCTGTTTAGAGTCACCTACCGGACATTTTCTTGGAGACATGTCTTTTTATACCACAGTAACAATATGAAACAAAAAGCGTGGGATAAATATCCATTTTGCAATAAGCCTTTCCCAAAATGTGTTCAGATGAACATTGGTTCTGGAAGGGGGCCTAGAAGAAATACCTATGGGAACATCTTGGTAGATCACATTGTGAAATAAGGGTTTATGAACTAGAGTTTGCACATATATCTGGAGATCTATTGAGAGCTCGGGGGAATGGATTTGGAAGAGGGGTTGAGAATGAAAGAGAGAGCTGGAAAAAGACAAGCCAAGGATTGCTTAAGAGACAGAGCTGAATGTTTGTAGTAAGCTGGGCTGCTAACCACAACATCAGTAGTTTGAGTCTACCAAGTTACTACCTGGAAGAAAGATAAGTCTCTGCTCCCATAAAAATTTACAGTCTCGGAAACCCTATATAGGGTAGCTATGAATCAGAACTGACTTGATGGTATGCAACCACCAATCATGGGACCAAATGTGTTTTGGCATTAGTAACTTGCATCGGGTATCCAGTTGTTGTTGTTAAGTGGCGTCGAGTCGGTTCCGACCCATAGCGACCCTGTACAGGGTTTCCGAGGGTGTAAATCTTTACTGGAGTAGAAAGCCTCATCTTTCTCCCGCGGAGAGGTTGGTAGTTTTGAACCGCTGACCTTAAGGTTCGCAGCCCAATTCGTAACCACTACGCTACCCTAGTACCCAGAGAGTGAGTAAAATTAGAACTCTAACCCATACAATTTGGCACCTTACTCCCACGCTCTAGAATAATTGTAGATATCCTAGAATAAATGTAGATAATGATCTCCTTTGGGATTATGCAATCTAGAAAAAAATGTATATAGTGGCAATAGACACAAAGAACTTTACTCACAATGAAAGAAAAACTATATTATATAAAATGTTTGTATAAACAAGTCAATTAATAATTATATTGATGAGTAACAGTTGACTGATGGAAGTTTCACGCGTCTCCAGTTTGCTATGGAGGAGTTCATAGACAAGATGAGAATGATATAATTCCTTTATTCAAGAAGGATGAAAAGTGCTCCATTGACTGAGTGGAAGAATAAAACGTGCCTGAGCGTTCAGTGACAAGCAGGGAGAGCAGGATGTGCTGATGTGACCTGTGGTATTAGGAAGCAGCTCTGCTAGTGTGCTGGTTATAACTCGGGTTGCTAACCTCAAGGTCAGCAGTTCAAAACTAGCAGCTGTTCCATCGGAGAAAGATGAGGCTTTCTGCTCCTATAAAGATTTACAGCCTCGGAAACTTTGTACAGGATCACTATGAGTCGAAACCGATGCCATAGCACACACAATACCACCACCATCGCCACCATGGTACTAGGAGCCCTGTGTGTGGTGGAGTCCTAGTGTGGCACTGTGGGATAATGCACTAGACCCCAAGGTTGGTTTGAACCACAAGGTTGACAGTGCAAACTCACCAGCCACTCCTCCGAAACCCTATTCAGCTCTGCTTATATGTTGGAACCAACTCGATGGCACTTAATAACAACATGGTACTAGCAGTGTACCTGAAAATATAAAAGAAATAGGAATAGTTAGAGTCAGGAGAACAAACAGAATTTTGATGAAAGGAGTTTGTGCTGCTGATAATTGGAGAGGAAGCCACAGCAGTAATCTAAATCTGTGGTCTCCAAGCACTGGACTGTGAACCACAAGTTCAGTGGTTCAAGCCCACCTTGCTCCATGGGAAAAAGAAGAGGTTTTCTGCTGCCACAAAGATTTACAGCCTCAGAAACCCTATACAGGGTGGCTATGAGTTGGAACTGATTTGAAGGCACTTGTAGCATGTTCTTTCACTGTATGTATATTTATTTAATTAGAAATTAAATATATGAACTACTAAGTAATATATCATGTTTATTATGTAACATAAAAATAAGACATTTTAAGGCTAATATCAAGGTGAAATAATTATTTTTTAAATAGCTTAAAAGTTTATTGTATTAATAAGACACTGCCTTTTATTAAATTATTACTTTTTGATGAGAGCAATAACTGAGTATGCTTCACTACTTTCTAAAATCTTGGTTTGATGCTTCAAAAAATAATGTGGTTTGGTTCTCAATGAATTTGTTTTTGATACCTGATGTTAACGATGATCAGAGTTGAGAAAGAGATATCATTGGAGAAACATCTTCTTGGCTGAACTTGCCAATAATTTTCATTTTCAGCTCCATTTACCATCTATGAAAAACTCTTAGTTGAAATTCTGCTAGTAAATTGCTTTCTTTCCTATTAACATTGGTTATTGAAAATGAACAAATTTGTCAAATCTTATCTTTTTTAGCAAATGGACTAAAAATCCACTGAAATTCTTAGATTAGAAATTTTAAACCCAGATAAAGAACACGTTTTCCTAATATTTAAAGTGTGTTAGAAGTTTTTTAAAGATGAAATGTACTCATTTGACAACAACAGAATAATACACGCTGAAGGAAACAGTTCCAAACCTCCATTCTCAAGGTTCTCTTTGGTGTATAAATTCCTTTTGAAAAGCTGTGCTCACTTACTTTTCATATCAGCAGCATTCTTACCCTAATGAGACAAAATAAGCGTTTATTTCTTCTTCTTCTTCTTCTTTTTTTACAAGTATCCATCAGGTAGCATAATGCTGACAGCGATTCATTTATCACAGAAACAGTAAGTAAAATGTGAACACTTGTTTTTTCTAAATAGAAAAAAATGTACAAGTCACCCTGAAGTTTGACAACTCTTTCAGGTACGAAGGAGAAACAATAAACCTCTATGTGTCCAAAGGGTCAGTCTGGTCATTCACCATCTTACTGCAAAGTTTTAGAAAGATCTGATTATTAAAGTTAATTTTTTAGTCAGATCAGCCACATTGATGGTATTGCATACTCATAAATATCATATATCCCATTATGCTTTCAGCTAGCTACCACTGTCTACTTCATGTTACAGAATCACTTACTGTATGTTTCAAGCTGGACATAGACAAAATGAAAGTGCTATGAACACCTGTATATTAAATACTATACCTTAATGTTTTCTTTCATATAAAAATAGAGTTAAGAGGAGTACTAATGTTGTCTTCCCTCAAGCCAGTTGTTGTTGTTGTTAAGTGCCATCGAGTCGGTTCTGACCCATAACAACCCCATATAGGGTTTCTGAGGAGCTGCTGGTGACCTTGAACCGCCGACCTTGCAGTTCAAACGCCTTTGCAGTAGGGTGCATTAACTCATAGCAGCACACCAGGACCCTCAAGCCAGTAGATCACCTTAATTCACAACACTACTATTTATATTATAAAAAATTATCTAATGCCTTTTCTAACCAAAGTCTGTAACTCCGACCAAAAGACTTTTCTGCCCCGCTGGATCTGGGTAAGAGATAGTGAGAGAAGATGCTGATAGGAAGACAGGATTCAGCTGTGCATGTTAGAGGTCATTGTCATTGTAAAAACTTGAAAGTTTAGCATAGGTTTAAAATGAGCTATCTCAGAAGGCGAAAGGGGGAATCTCACCACCATCAAAGAAGAGTCAGGAGGGGAGCACATCATTTGGACCCTGAGGTCCCTGAATGTTGAACTTCCTCCACCAAGAGACAGAAAGCAGTGACTCTGGAGGATTGACAGAGGAGGAAGAACCAAGAACCAGAGCATGAGGCAGAGCAGTGGGCTTCCCAACCCACAGAGCAAGTAAAGGAGAGTGACTTTAGGAAGCAAGTTTGCTTTTAGAGGGGGGTGTCTCCAGACACTTAAGTGAGGGAGCTTGGTTGGCTGACCCACAGAGCTAGAGCTGAATGCCTCCGCTGAAGCTTATGGTGAAGTAATTTTTACTGTGGACATTTATCAGCAGCTGACTTGACCAACTGTGCCCTGAGCATTTTTTTTTTTTTTTAATTTTTTATTGTGCATTATGTGATAGTTTACATGGGAGAAATTAGTTTTACATTCATCCTATCGTATATTGTTTCATTGCTATGGTTACAATCCCCTCCACACATCATCAACCAACCAAATGGTTTACACTACAAGCCTGCCCCCAGTTGTCAGCACACAGCCCCTCTCCCTCTCTGGGTCTAAAGTCCCCAACTGCTCCATCTTTCCACGTCATCTTCCCTGCCTCCGTCTTAGGCATCACTGCTTCTCTGGGTAGGGTCCCGCTCTCTGCTTTTCTCCCTTGATGGTCCCAGGGACCTCCGCTCCTAGGCTGAAAAGTTAATCACTCCATTCCTTGCTACAAAGTGTCTACCTTTACATTTCCAACCCTCACAATCAGTCCTGATAACAATTATTCACTATTGTATCACAAGAGACCCATCCACATTTCATTTCATCAGCCCCGCCTAGACAGATTGTATACTACTCACTGGCGATTCTACCTTCCTTCACATCCTCTGAATCTAGGTTCCCCCTTGAAAGCTTGTAAGCCAGTCACTACTTGCCTTTGTAGACCTCCCATTTTGGGTAGCCAATGTCCAAGTTGCCCATCCCAGTCTACTCTGTGTATGGAGGGGGTGGGAATGATCCTTACTGTAAAGATTTGTTCCCTCTTTTGAGCTACTGCATCCATAGGTGTAGGTCAGGATCATCAAATTGTATCATATTACTCTTTTTTCCCTCTTCTTTCTTCTTCTAGTTGAGCTCTGATCATCCAGTCATTGAAGCTAGGTTGAGTGGGTGTTATCTGCAAGTGTGGGCGTTCTTGTGCATATGCCCTCGCTTCTTATCAGCTGGACACTTCACTCTCCACTTTAGTCCTCTGTGGCTATGTCACTGACTCTGGACCCAAGAGTCCCCAGGTCTTGCCACACTGCTGGCCAACCAGGTCTCCACCCGGGTTCACAGAAGTCTGTTGAACGTTGTAGGGCTTAGCTTGCAGCTTCATTGCTGTTTTTCCTTCACTTCCCCTTATCGGTGATGAGCGTGGTCACCAATCAGAGCTTGTATTCCCATTGAGTCTTAACTTAGTCTTGGAAGAGGGTTTGCACTGAGGGGACCCGACCACTTGCCTTGATGTCTCCTGGGCAAGCAACTTGCTTGTTCTTGTAGTAACAGTCAGTCTGCCTATGTTGTTTTGTATTTTTCCTGTTGGTCTTTCTTTCAAGAAGTATCTTCTGTTCTTCTAGAAGCTCCAGGTTGGTCAGCTTGTCCTTTCAAGTGGAAATTTCCCATCTCTGAAGATCTGGATATGGTTCAGGCTTCCACCTATAGTCTTATGTAAAGCAGAGGCTCCGCAGGAAGCCTCCCTCACTGGGCACATTGTAGCCCCATTTTAGGTATTCCAATCAGTTATAGGCAGAAGACAGACTTACAAGCTTTCTATGGTGATGTTTCTGGCTATTCCTTTCTCTCCCCCTCCAGTGTCTATTTTATAATATAATACAAGGAAAACCAAGATTCACAAGACAGCCAAGCATCTTAAC
>NW_006408531.1:3072059-3072618 GCF_000296735.1 Chrysochloris asiatica | reverse complement strand
GTCCCAGTCTCTCCACATCCCCGCCAGCATTTATCGTCCTCTACTTTTTTGATCTTTGGCCCTGAGCATTTTTTGATCCTGAGTTGTAACCTGTTGACTTCCCTAATAAACCCCACACTGTGAGTATGGTGTGAGTTCTGTGTGGCAATTGCAATGTATCCAGCCTAGCTGAGGAGTAGAGAGGGTGGTTGGAGGAATGCTGGGAGGCACATATTTATTTATTTATTTTTTCATAAAGTAAGCAAACAAAAAATCTTGTTGCCAGTGGGTCGATTTTTGACTCATGGCAACTGTTCCAAAGGGTTTTCTTGGCTGTAATCTTTAAATAAGCAAATCTGTAAGCTTTTCTTCTGCGGCACCCCTGTGTGGGTTCAAACACCAGGCTGTAGTACAGCACAGACTGTTGAGGCCACCAGGAATCTATGTAGCTATAAATTTGCTTGCCAACTTAAAATCTGAAGCTACTCATTGTATCTGAATGTAAATCTAAAGTTACTTAATGTTTCTGTTCTCTTTGAATAATCCCCCTCCCGTTTTGCTAAAGATACAAAAGATTTAG
>NW_006408531.1:3070267-3071959 GCF_000296735.1 Chrysochloris asiatica | reverse complement strand
CTCATTGTATCTGAATGTAAATCTAAAGTTACTTAATGTTTCTGTTCTCTTTGAATAATCCCCCTCCCGTTTTGCTAAAGATACAAAAGATTTAGTACTGTTTTAGGATCACTGTTTATTTAAATATACCAATGCATTATTTTTTTTTAGTCAACCTTTTTTTTTTTTTTTTTTTTCACCCTATGCCTTCTTTCTGGGTTTACTTTTCTTCTTCATAAAATATATCCTTAAATAATTTTGAGTCTTTATCAGTACCAGTGTCTGTAAGAGTGTGAATGTGTTTGCTCGCGAGTGAGAGTAAAGCTGAATATAAGATTTAAGGTTGGCAGTTCATTTCTTTTACTTTCTTGTCTTCTGGCATCTCCAGTTGTTATCGATGTTGGTTTAGTTGTCTTTCCTGGTGAGGTGATTTATCCTGGCTTTGGAGCTTAAAGATTTGCTTTTATGCCTCACAGTTGGCAGTCTCACAATGATGTGTCTCAGTGTAGACTATATTTATTCAGAGTGCAATTTTAATCTGAGCACTCAAGTCTTACTCCAAATCATGAAAGTTGTCAGCTGATATCTCATCCGACATTGCTTCTCCGCCACTTCCTCCATTCTCTTCTGGAACCTTAGGCACTCAAAGAGGTTCTCAGTCTGTTCTCTCTCTCGACTACTCTTTAGATAGTTTCTTTCTTTAACTATCTATAATCCAGTATGGAAGAGCCCCTTACTTCTATTTTCCAGCTCATTCAATTCCTTCCAGACTTAAAAAACCCTCTCTCTCTCTCTCTCTCTCTCTCTCTCTCTCTCTCTCTCTCTCGATTACTTTTTTTTTCAATGACTGTCTTTTCCATTTCCAAGATTTCCTAATGGTTGTTTTTCATATCCTTCTATTCTTATGTCTGCATGTTTTCATTTCATATTTTCTTTTTTTTTTTTTTTTACTTATCTCTGAGAAAACAAACTTGTTTTAAAAAATCTTTATCATTCTCTTCTATAACACTGATTTGTCAATATTGAAATCATGTGTTATTTTATTTATTTGCTCTAATTTAGTATTAATATTGTTAAAATGCTTTGGGATTTGGCTGTACATTCATTTAGAGTGGAAGGTCTTTGTTTCTTTGGTTTGGGCTTTTACCCTCTTTCTCCTTCCCTTTCAATCAATTTTATTGTCTTATAGTCGCTTCAGGTTGATTATGGCTTGGGGCTCCTGCTCTGTTTGGGGATACGCTTCATGTATCTTACTTAACTCTCAAATGTGGGCATTCCCATGCTCTTCTAGACTTTATATAGTCATGGCTCCTGTAAATAGGTCAGGAGGCATTTTTCTCCAACTTGCTCAATTGAGTGGGGAAAGCCCATCAAGGAGAAAGCCGAGTTGGTCACCTTCTTTCTCAGGTTGAACTCCTTTAACTCTCATTGAGCACATGGCCCCAGCCTCTGCCTTTCCACTCAGAACACAGCAGACTCCTTTCAAATAAGTGAGAGTGGTTACCTAGGTTTTCACCACACCAAAAAATCCTCACTCCTAAACCAATAAACAACATTCTTATCAACAGAGAAAAGACTGAACTTGTCTATCAACACTCATGGAAGCAGCAGTCAAGAAACCAAATGATGTATTGCATTAGGCAAATCTGCTGCACAAGACCTTTTTAAAGTGTTGAAGAGCAAAGATGTCAGCTTGAGGACTAAGGTGCACCT
>NW_006408531.1:3038523-3070167 GCF_000296735.1 Chrysochloris asiatica | reverse complement strand
TTCAATAACCTCATATGCATGCGAAAGCTGGACAGTGAATAAGGAAGACTGCAGAAGAACTGGTGCTTTTGAGTTATGGTGTTGGAGGAGAGTATTGAAAGTGCCATGGGCTGCCACAAGAACCAATAGATACATTTTGGAAGAAGTGCAGCCAGAGTGCTCCTTGGAGGCCAGGATGGCCAAACTTCGACTCTCATACTTGATACATATTGTCAGGAGGGACCAGTCACTGGAGAAGGATATCATGTTTGTTTGGTAAGGTGGAGGATCAGAGAAAAAGAGGAAGCCCCCCAATGAGATGAATTGGCCAAGTGGCAGTATCGATGGACTCAAGTGTGGCAACAGTAGTGAGGTTGGCCCAGGACCAGGCAGTGTTTCATTCTGCTGTGCATAATGTCGCTATGAGTCGGTACCGACTCGATGGCTCCTAACAACAACAACATGGTCATTTCATGTGCTGCAAACCTTCAGGTCAACAGTTCGAAACTACCAGCTGTTCCGAAGAGGGAAACATGAACCTTTCGGCTCCTGTATAGATTTACAGCCTCGGAAACCCTGTACAGATGGCTGAGTCAGTTCTGACTCCATGGCACAAAACCACCAACCATGACCATGGTTATTGCCAGCTATTTGAGGGAGAGGGTTGTATCCAGCAATGAAACAACCTTGACTCAAAGTCCAAACTTGCCAGAAGAGTGCATCTAATGGGTATAGCTTTGTGAAGGTCTGGACACCAGGGGAAGTTCTGAGGGTGCTGAAAAATCCCATGTCCTCTGTCCAGAGGATGTTATTTGAGTTTATGAGAACAGAAGTAAAGTCAAAGGATGGTGTATATATTAAGATAAGCAAATATAATGAACAAGTCCAGAGATCTTTCCCCCGACCATACTATAGTAGAGAAATCTCAAAGAAGCATAGTTAGGATTGATCTAAAATATAGGCAAGTCAAGTAAGTGTTGTCCTAAAATGAGAATATTAGATAAATAGCTGTTTAACTTTCTTCTTCTTCTCCTCCCGGGTATTCCTGGAAGTAAGTCTGTTACAAAACTTCTTCCTGTGAACATCTTTTTTGCTGTTGTTGTTAATAGTTGAGGGATTTGGTTTAGCACTTAGGAGAGTTATAAATCCCAACACTTTGCTCATCAAAATTGTTTGTATCCAGTAGCTGTTCTTATAAATGTAGTGGTCAAGAAACAATTTCCAGGAGAGCCTGTTCCTAAAGGAACTAAGAGCAAGCATGATACCACTTAATTAGTAGTCAGTATTCCAGTATTCCAGTGTTTAACTATGCTTTATTGACTACGCGAAGTCTTTCAATTGTGTGGATCATGACAAGCTATGACAACATTGAGAAGTATGAGTATTCCAGAACACTTAATTGTACTTCTGAGAAATCTGTACCTGGATCAAGAGGCAGTTGTTCAAGCAGAGCATGGGAACACTGAATATTTTTAAATTGGGAAAGGTGTGCGACAGGGTTGTGTTCTTTCACCATACTTGTTCAATATGTATGCTGAGCAAATAATATGAGAAGCTGGGTTCTATGAAGGAAAATGTGGCGTCAGGATTGGAGGAAGACTTATTAACAACCTGAGATATGCAGATGATACAACCTTGCTTGCTGAAAGTGAAGAGGACTTAAAATCTTTACTGATGAAGATCAAAGAGCACAGCCTTCCGTATGGATTACAACTCAATGTAAAGAAAACAAAAATTCTCACCACTGGACCAATAAACAGCATTCTTATCAATGGAGAAGAGATTGAAGTTGTCAAGGACTTCATTCTTCTTGGATCAACTATCAACACTCGCAGAAGCAGCAGTCAAGAGATCAGACGACGTATTGCACTGGGCAAATCTGCTGCACAGGAACTTTTTAAAATACTGAAGAGCAGAGATGTCAGCTTGAGGACTAAGGTGAGCCTGACCCAAGCCATGGTATTTTCAATAACCTCATATGTGAAAGCTGGACAGTGAATAAGGAAGATCATAGAAGAATTGATGCCTTTGAGTTGTGGTGTTGGAGGAGAATACTGAAAGTGCCATGGACTGCCAAAAGAACCAGTAGATCTGTTTTGGAAGAAGTGCAACCAGAGTGCTTCTTGGAGGCCAAGATGGCTAGGCTTCGTCTCTCATACTTTGGACACATTGTCCGGAGAGAACAGTCGCTGGAGAAGGATGTCATGCTGGGTAAGGTGGAGGGTCAGAGAAAAAGAGGAAGACCCCCAACAAGATGGATTAGCCAGGTGGCATCATTGAGGGCGTCAAGTGTGGCAGCGGTAGTGAGGTTGTTCTAGGATCGGACATTGTTTCTTTCTGCTGTGCATGGGGTCGCTATGAGTCGGTTCCGACTTGATGGCACCTGACAACAACAACAACATTCCAGTATTTATTTCTTTCTTCATCTGAATCAGGAAGCAAAAAGGTCAAGAAGATCTGACAGACTGATTTGGTGTCCAGTAGGTCTGCTGGGCCAAGCAAATCGAATTGCTTGGGTAATTCTCTCAACTTTTATATCCTAAGCAAGAGAGGCTTCATTTACAGAGAAGGGTTCCAGTTGGTCCTCCTGTGTAGTAAGCCAAGCCATAGTATTTCCAGCTTTTGATTTTGGAGACCTCTGTCCCTTAGAGAAAGTATCTGACTCTTGTTCTCCATGGTGTCCATTTGAACTGCTTGAATTTCAATCCGAAAAGATTGAAATCAGAATTTCAGTTTAAAAAAATTATGATGTCCACCAAGGCTTGAATTTCAATCAGAAAAGACATTATTCCCATCAGGTCTTCCTTGTGTCCTCCATAAGGGAGAACAGTTCATAGGAAAGTTAAGAAGCAACATCAATCAGCAGGGTTTTTCTTGGATGTCAAGACATTCTCTTCTTTGAAACTGAGAAGAGACCAGTGCTTAGAGGGCATTTTGGTAAAAAGATGTAAGAGATAATGACCAGGAGAGCTCCAGGGATAGTTTGAGGGCACCATAAGCATCTTACAGCCAACCTCAGACAATATCTATGGAAACCAGACAGGGAGAGATTCTTTCTGTGCATGATATGGCACTGAGAGCACTTGGGATACAGGTGTTTCAGATTACCACTGTTATTGTTAAGTGCCATCTAGTCTGTTCCAACTCATAGTGGCCCTGTACAGGATTTCCTAGGAGCGGCTGGTGGTGGATTTCAACCACCAACCTTGCAATTAAAACAATCCATGCTTATCCTACAGAGCAAAACCGGCCTCCAAATTTCCACTGGCTTCAAACAAAACAGCCTGATTTAAGAAAACAGAATATACATATAAGGGAGGTAGTGGTGGTTCCATGGTAGAATTCTCACTTTCCATGTGGGAGACTGGGTTTCAGTTCCTGACTGATACAACTCCTACGGAAAAACACTGAGGAAAAAATTTCAGCTTTGACTTGCAATGCTGAAGGATTCTTTGGGCATAATATTGAATGATGCAGAAAACATCAAAAGAAGATGGATGGAATATACAGAGTCACTATACCAGAAAGAAATGGTTAATGTTCGACTGTTTCAAGAGGTAGCATATGATCAAGAGCCAATGATACTGAAGGAAGAAGTCCAAGGAACACTGAAGGCATTGGCAAAGAACCAGGCTCTGGGAATTGATGGAATACAAATTGAAATTTTGTAACAAACTGAGACAGCACTGGAGGCACTCACTCATCTATGCCAAGGAATTTGGGAGAATTGGTGTATTTGAGTTATGGTGGAGAAGAACATGAAAGTACCATGGACTGCCAGAAGAACCATCAAATCTGTGTTGGAAGATGCACAAACAGAATGTTCCTTGGAAGCCAGGATAGCCAGACTTCCTCTCTCATATTTTGGACATGTTGTCTGGAGGGATCAGTCCCTGGAGAAAGGATATCATACTAGGTAAAGTGGAAAATCAGCAAAAAAGAGGAAAACCCCCAATGAGATGGGTTGGCACAATGCAGCAGCAGTGGGCTCAAGCTTAACAACAATTGTGAGATGGTGCAGGACTGGGCAATGTTCCTTCTGTTGTACATAAGGGCACTATGAGTCTGAATCTACTCAACAGCATCCAACAATAACAAACGTAGCAGACAAGGTTTCAGTGTCTGGCTGATGCAATTTGCAACTCACACTCAGTCACCATTTGTGTTAGCGGAAGCTTGTGTGGTGTTACAATGCTGAACAGATTTCCACAAAGTTATGGACTAAAATGGATTAGGAATAAAAGGCCTGGAAATCTGCTTCCAAAAATCAGCAACATAACCTTATTGATCCACATGTTCTGATCTGCAACCAGTCATGGTGATGACGAAGGACCAAGCAGTATTGCATTCTGTTGTCCATGGGATGGCCACGAGTCAGGGGCTGATTTGATAACAGCTAACAATTTTAGGAGCTCTGGTGGTGTAGTGGTTACGAATAGGGATGCTAACCTCAAGGTCAGCAGTTCGAAACTACCAGCTGTTCTGTGGGAGAAAGATGAGGCTTTCTGCTCCCGTAAAGATTTACAGCCTCAGGAACCCTGTGCAGGGTCACTATGAGTCGGAACTGACTCCATGGTACTTAACAACAACAACAACAACAATTTACGGAGTCCTGGTGTGGCGCTATGGGTTAATGCACTAGACTGCAAGGTCACTTTGAACCACAATGTCGGCAGTCCAAGCTCACCATTGCTCCTTGGAAATGCTATACAGGGTCACTATGGGTCGGAACCGACTTAACAACAACAACAATAATTAGTCTATGGGAAAGTTCCTAAGAATGGGAAATAAATCCATATTTAGAGACACGATGTAGAACATCAGACTTACTGATGGTTCCACCAAGCAATATAACATAGGGTCACTATGAATCAGAACCAACTCAATGGCAGTTAACAATAAGAACAAGACCATTATAAAGGGTTTCTGAACATTTCATATTAATGGGTTCCTCAACCAGAGCATGTTAATTGTGGATTGGAATTAAATAGAGGCTGTGGAGTCTCCCTGGGGCTTGAGGGAAATGTTATGGTCACCCACTCATTCATTGTAACTTTGTTTCCTTGTGATGCTGAGTAGTGAGTAGAGAAGGAGTTGGGGTGGTGCGGAAGGGGAGTGCAGAGAAACAGGGAGCAGATGCATCCTGGGTAATTTCTGCAGCGGTTGTAAACAAGTCCAATTCACCGTGGACACTCAGTGTTAGTTCTGTGATTTCTACACATCTTTCTATGTTCATTTCTTACATCTAATAACAAGTGAGGGATACAATAAGTAAGTTCCTAAGTAAGTAAGGGGATCTTGGGGCAAAACAATATGAAGGATTCGTTTCTTCTGGTTTTAATTGCAAAAATGTACGGAAGGGCCGCAACCCTTTATCTATAACCAATGTTATAGATATTCAGAATTCAGAATCCTTGGATTTTATAAAGGGAGCATAGTACATATATGTAGGGGCTTCAAAGAACTCCTGGAAAAATTTTATTAACGTTTTATTTTTCTATGAACATTTTTGAAGCCTCCTGGTACCGTATATTATGTGTACTCCCCAACAAAGTCCTGTCATCTGTAACATTAACATTATTCACTCTCAGTGGGGTAAATACAAATTTTGAAACAACTTATGTTTTGAAGGCAAACCTACAAAAGAAAACCTAAGATGCTCAGATATTTCTGGATTTTAAAATGGTATAATGGATAACGGGAAAACAAAACAAAAAAAACCACTGCCATCAAGTTGACTTCAGCTTAGAGTGACCCTAAATAGGGTTTATTTTCCCCAAGACTGTACGTCTTTACAGAAGCAGACAGCCTCACCTTCTTCCCATGGAGTGACCGGTAGGTTTGAACCACCAGCCTTGCAGTTAGCAGTCCATTGCTTATCCCACAGTGTCACCAGGGGTAGTAGGTCTTATATAAACCGCATCATGGACTATGGAGGGTTTCAGGGGTTGTCCTTGAAACCAAATCAGTGCTTATAAAAATCATCAATGATACAGAGTCTGAGCACAAGCCATTTGTCCTTTGGGGACTTAATGGTATTAATAAAAATAATGGAGAGCATATTGGTGAGCAGTGTACAGGGCCAATACCGATGCATTCTATTAGCCAAGATGTTCTCCCAGTAGATGGCATGTCTTACTGCCTTCCCCAAATGTGTCTTCGTGGTACATTCTCTCTTTTACCTTGATTCTTCTTTTTTTTTTCTTAAGAAATCGTTTGCCCTAGATTTCCTACTGATGCCACTTATCTAGGTAGCTAGTAGTTCTAATCAGGGCAAGTAGATGAGTACAGAGAACACAGCAATTTCCGTCTTATGGGATCCAAGCAATTTTAAAGAAACATAATGTTTTTTTGAAATTAGTAGAGGCATACACCCTCAAAATTATGTGAGAGAATTAAAATAATGGCGAGAGGATCTTGGGGTAAAATCACTGAGAAATTGAAGTTGGTGATTTCTTGTGTTTGTTTTTCTGAGGAAAGCATTTCCTCATTGTTACTGATATCATAAATGAAGTCTTTGGCTTAAGCATAAACCTCAAATGCATAGGAAAACCTAAACATACATTAAAAACAAAATTACTAAAACACTGCTGAGATTGGACTAGATTATAAATAATTGCATTGGGCTTGTCATTAAGAATTCCAATGAGTACAAAAATGATTAATAAATGAATTGCTCTTTAAACTTAACAACCTTGGGGCTATGAGAACACGAACAACTGTCTTGGAAAACCTGTCAAAATAAAAAACCTGTCGAGTCCTACTCCACTGTAGGTTGCTTGTATCAGAGGTCAATTAGGCCACAGTAAATCCTATTACTATCTCTGAGAAAATGCAGAGGTGTATCACCCCAGATTCTAATTCCTATCAGCCACAGTGCAGGACACATGGTGTCCCTGTACGCTGTCATCCTGTGCCCCGACCCTGTAACCAGGTCTTTGTGTCTCAGAGGATCTTGATGTCACCAAATTAAAGACGAGAAATGTTTTTTCCCGTATCCATACTTCATTTGTCTTGATCCTCATTACTTATATAGCTACAGATTTCTACATACTGTAAAATCCTTCAGCTTCTTTCGGCAATTATTCCTTGCCTCTTTGGTGACATTGAATGAAATTCCTTTGAATGTCTGTGTCATTGGGCAGAAGTTCTGACCAGAACTAGGAAACTATAATGCAAATGTAACGGTGATCTCGGCTTCTTAGCACTAGAGCAGAAATAGGAAAATGTAACCTCTATTTTACAGTGCTTTATCTGCTGTTCCTTGCCTTCCCCTAAGCAAACAATAAAAAAATCAAAATAAAAAACTTTACATTTTAAATGGAAAAGTTGCCCAGTCATTCAGTCACCTCTGTGGACCACCTTTTCACTAGCCTCAAAGAGACGCTAATTTATATATATATATATATTTATTTTAAGTATTCTTTTTACCTTTTAATTATTGATGCCTCTTCCTGCCCATGTTTGCTCTGGTACCTTTTACAAAAGCACTGTGTTCTGCAGAGCATGTGTGTGTGTGCGTCTTTGCTGAAATGTGCGGCACACTCAACATTGCAGTGATTTTTTTTTTTCTTCCTTTGCTGAGAACAGAGGTGAAAACCCCAGTGGATTCAAGTATCCACTTGATAGGCTCAGTGTCTCTTAATCAGCCTGTAATGGAGCTAATGGCTGTTTGTCATCCTTGGAGATATAAATTTCCTGGCGGAGTCTCCTGCAGACAGTGCATGAAGTATGCTCTGTGTGCCAGCAAGGGCTGATGATCAACAGAAGGGCAGGGCGTATCATTAGAAGACCAGCCGGCACTTCCCTGCTGCCAGGCTACAGAACTCGCTTCACCACTCCTGAGACATGGACAATGCCGGTAGGTGAAACAAGTCCCAATCCTTCCTAGCTGCTGGCTCCGTTTGCCGTCTGCATCCTTTGCTGCAGCAGGTTTGCCGATTCACTCGTCTCTGTTCTGCACTTCCAACACTGCAGCCTGGGAGACATGCAGTGTTAACCCACTGCGTTGTCCACAAGGCAATCAGTGTTTGCTTTGAAGTTTAGGAATTGGGGCACAGATTGTCATTCCAAATTTCCCTTCTTGAAGACTACACTGCAATTTAATTAGGCTGCAGGAAGTCTGGTGTTTGATCTTTTTGTGCTGAGAACAGTGGGTGACAAGTGCATGTAGTTTATAGGGGGGGGGAACCCTATGACTGAGGGATAGCAAAAGGTAGAAGGAGTTCATGCTAACAAGTCAAACAATCTGCAGTATAGCAGCTTAAGAATTCTTGCATCTGATGCCTTTTCTTCCTGTTAGGAGGCAGTGTTGACAGTGTCTTGGTACCCTCTGAGGTCTTCATTTTGGAGTACAGCTACTACTGGGCAATCGTACACCTTTTGAAAATGCATTTGTTTTGAATCATGTGACAGCTGGACAAGCAGGACTGCCCAGGTATTATAATGCCAGTGAAACGATGATGAGCTTATACTACTTCTCGTGTGGAACTTTCTCCTTGATCATTTTGCTGTAGTGAAGCTTTAGAGGTTACACTTGGTATTGCTACCAGTTTCAGTACTCTTTTGACATTCAGTGCTGAAATCTCCCAAATGTGGCATAGGTTCTGTCCCCTGGCACTCATTAATTCAGTTACACAGCCTGCACCAGCTCTACCATGGTGCCCTCCAGTGCCTTGAGACCCATCCTTGAAGACACAGCCTACATAGTAACACACACCCATTCCTAGGAAAACATATTTGCTGATGAAATTGAGCTATTTCTGTCTTCAGCGCAGGTAGCAAGTACGAGCTGAGATTTTGAAGGCAGCGTGTTTTGAATTATTTTGTTAAAGAACTTGTTAGGAATGAAACTCTAGCTAAAATGATTTTGTGACATCGAAGGCATTGAGATTAATGGGGGAGAGTAGGATATTAAGGGTAAAGATTGTGGGGTTGCAAAAGAAACCAGTATAAAGTATAAAGAAGATTGTGTGTGTATGTATATAGTGGAAAGGAGCCTGAACTTATGTATGCATTATGACCCCCCCCGCCCCAATTTGTTCATGATAAAACTATGCCGTAGGACTTGTCATAAAAGCAAGAAGAAATTATATCCCATGACAAGGCACAATTTGAAGATCAACCCATAGCTTCTCTATTTACAGCAATAGAGTGGGCAAACTAGATAAAGAGACAAACAAACCAGAATCACTAAGTTAGCCTCATTTAAAACTTTTGCCACCCATAATTAATTATATTCTGGCAGAATTATCACTTTAATTCAAATAAAAGCCTTCCTTAACTGACTCATGTATTTGTTTAAAGGCCATTTAAAAACAACAACAAAAGAAACTTCTGTAATAGCCTTTATGTATGTTGGAACATGCCAGGGGTGATGAATTTCTTTTATTTCTTTTTTTTTTTTTTACTAGCTTTAATTGTGAGGGAAAATGTTTTTTTAAATTTGTGGTTATATTTGTATGCATTAGTAAATGCCATTAATAAAAGACTTTCTGCTCCTGGCAAGTTTAAGAATATTTATACACAGCTGAGAGTGGCATTTAAGCAGCAATCTCTATGTCATTTTAAATTTTAGATGTAATCTCAAATATAGGTAAGAATACCTTTGAACTGATGGATAGGTTTTAAGTTGACATTATTCAATAATTTCAGAAATAACATCGTTCATATAATGACCAACTAGCTGTCCGTAATCAATTTTTGTGGTTGTTGTTGTTAAGTGCCATTGAGTCGGTTCTGACCCATAGCGACCCTGAACAGGGTTTCCAAGACTGTAAATCTTTATGGGAGCAGAAAGCCTCAGTATTGTACTCTTTTTCCTAAAAGGATTTAGTGTGATGATGTAAGCAGCCTTATAACAGGGAAATTTAAATATCCATAAACACACACACTTCAGTAACTTGTGTTGACTACAAGGCACTTAAGATTATACTAATAAATGGCAAAAAACAAAAAACAAACAAAAACCCCACAATAAATTAAAAAAGATTGGAAATATCTTTAACGTTATACTAAGAGACCCAATTAACTTGGAGCCCTTCAATTTCTCCAACTTAATTCACGCAAGATAATAATGCGGAATTTCAGCCTTTATTTCCTAATCAGAACTGGGTTTCGGCTGGGAAGACTAGAGTTTAGCAGTTTAGAGCTGAGCACTGGTCCTAGTGATTGTCTCAGTGCAAAGAGCCAAGCCTCCTGCCAGCAAGGCTTTCTGTGTCAGGATCCGGATAATTGTTAGAAAAAGCACAGTGGTTACACACATCCCGAAAACCTTCGATTTATTCAAGTCACATAAAATGCTACAGCAGAGATGGTTGTGTTTGGTTTCTGTTGCTGACAAGTAAGCCTGGATGCTGGTTGCTTCAGTGTGCATGTGTGCATTTCAGCAATCATTGCTACAGTAAGTGTACCCAGCCTCTCTCTTCTCAGCAGCAAGCCGCTGACATCCCTACAACTGAGATGGAGACAGCCTTTCCTCATAATTGCTGCCTTAGGTATTCCTTTAAAAGCTTTTCCTGGAATAACAATAAAACATTTATTAAACAGTGTGTGTGAAGTAAGTCAGGGTCATTTTAGTAATATCTGACTTTTTCTTCTTCTTTTTTTTCTAAAATGACTAGTTCTTACAAGTTATATAACCACTTAGATGGAAACAAGTCTGTGATGGCAACTATAGTCCAAGGTATTCTGCCAATCCGTTTGGGTCCTTTTGCCGCTTCTCCATCTAACCATCATCAAGCAGTGCTCATGGATGAATTGTGGAGAGAGAGGCCAAGGCAAAGTTGATTAGTAGTGTGATTAATATATGACAAGCAGAGCTTCTTGTTTGTAATAACATACTTTATACGAGGAGAGTATTGCCAAATGTTTTGCAGCCCTTATTGAGCTAACTTCTCCTAGCTTGAGATCAAGGCACAGGTATACCTTGTCATGTTGCATTTTGCTGATTTTTGCAAATTGCATTTTATACAAATTGACAATTTGTGGCAACCTGCATCGAGTGAGTCTATCGGTGCTGTTTTTCAAACAGCATGTGTTCACTTCATGTCTCTGTGTCATAGCTGAATAATTCTCACAATATTTCAAACCCTTTTATAATGCTATTACATACTTAGTAGACTATGTGTTGTTATTAAGTGCTGTCAAATTGGTTCTGACTATAGGGTTTCCGAGGAAAAGTTCATGAGTTTTAACTGCCAACCTTGTGATTCAAACCACACCAGGACTCTAGTAGGCTATATAGTATAATGTAAACATAACTTTTATATGCACTGGAAAACCAAAAAATTGATGTGACTCTTTTTATTGTTGTGGTCTGAAACCCACAATATTTCCAAGCTATGCCTGCACAAGGGGGCTTCAAGAAATTATCTTTTCGTTCCACTTTTCCATGAATGTTTTGAAGCCCCCTCATACTTCAGTTATGAAGTATGGACCATAAATGGCACACCTGTTTGGAGGGGAGGTGACAGGTTCTGGGAGACCCTGCACCCTCACCTTACATTCCTATTCATTGGCTCAAAGGCTTTTGCCCCTTATGCTATCACTAAATTTTCAAAGCTCACAATTTTACCAGCTTCCAGTAAAAAGAGCTGGAGGACTATTTAGGAGGCAGATAAAGGAAAGTTTTGTAATGGAATGATTAAGAGCATCAGATAAATTGAGGTAAACCCCGGATCTGCCACCTGTCTCCGTCACCCAGTGACCCTGAGCAACTGATTTGAATTCTGTCTGCTCTACTTTCCTCATCTGTAACTGGAGAGAATAATTGTACCAATCTCATAGGGTTGTTAAAAAGAGTAAATAAGATAACATGTGCAAAGCATTTGGTAAAATGGCAGACAAATAGTAAAAACTCTATGCATACTATTTAAAAAGCCGTTTCAAAATTAAGCAGGATGGCTTCATGAACAGTTGTATGTTCTAGCAAGCTGTCTCTGGAAGCAGTATGGGCCATGGGGTAGAATGGTAAGCTCAATAAGCAGACAGATCGGCCCTGGGGCTGTCCCAAGAGTGCAGTTGGAAATTGATGTAGTTGGTGCAATGACGATTGCATTGAGAGATGGTTGCTCTATGAGTCAAACACAGCACAGTAGAGTAAATACGGAAGCAGACAAAATATCAAAGGAGACCTTTAAGATATCTAGTTTGAGACTCTTATGACAATAGTTTGCTGTCCTTACTATGGAACACAAAGGGAATTTCAGGGGAAAGATAACTGAGTTCCATTTTGGAATTGTTGAGTTTGAAATACTTTCTTTGTTGCCATTGCTGTTAAGTGCTGTCAAGTCTGTCCCATATCATAGAAAACCCGTGTAGGGTTACTGAGGCTGAAAATCTTTGTGGGAACAGAAAGCATCATCCTTCTCCTGTGTTATCACCACTTCTTGTTGTTAGGTGCCATCGAGTCAGTACTGACTCATAGCAACCTTATGCACAGCGGAATGAAACACTGCCCGATCCTGGGCCAACCTCACATTTGAGCCCATTGATGCTGTCACTTTGCCACGCCATCTCATTGGGGGTCTTCCTCTTTTTCTTTGACCCTCCACTTTACCAAATATGATACCTTTCTCCAACCACTGGTCCCTCCTAACAATATGTCCGAAGTATGAGAGACGAAGTTTAGCCATCCTGGCCTCAAAGGAGCACTCTGGCTGCACTTCTTCCAACACAGATCTGTTGGTTTTTTTGGCAGCCCATGGCACTTTCAATATTCTCCTCCAACACCATAACTCAGAAGCATCAGTTCTTCTGCGGTCTTCCTTATTCACTGTCCAGCTTTTGCATGCATATGAGGTTATTAAAAATACCATGGCTTGGGTCAGGTGCACCTTAGTCCTCAAGCTGACATCTTTGCTCTTCAACACTTTTAAAAGTTCTTGTGCAGAAGATTTGCCTAATGCAATACGTCATTTGATTTCTTGACTGCTGCTTCCATGAGTATTGATAGTTGATCCAAGAAGAATGAAGTCCTTGACAACTTCAATCTTTTCTCCATTGATAAGAATGCTGTTTATTGGTCCAGTGGTGAGGATTTTTGTTTTCTTGACATTGAGATGCAATCATACCTAAGGCTGTGCTCTTTGATCTTCATTAGTAAATGTTTTAAGACCTCTTCACTTTCAGCAAGCAAGGTTGTATGTATCATCTGCATATCGCAGGTTGTTAATGAGTCTTCCTCCAATCCTGATGTCACGTTCCTCTTCAAAGAACCCAGCTTCTCGGATGATTTGTTCAGCATACAGGTTGAATAAGTATGGTGAAAGAATACAACCCTGTCACACAACTTTCTTAATTTTAATCCATTCAGTGTTCCCATGTTCTGTTCGAACAACTTCTTGGTCCATGTACAGATTCCTCATGAGCACAATTAAGTGTTCAGGAATATTCATACTTCTCAATGGTATTCATAGCTTGTCATGATCCACACAATCGATAGCCTTTGCATAGTCAATAAAGCACAGTTCTTCTGCGGTCTTCCTTATTCACTGTCATTCCTTATAAACATCTTTCTGATATTCTCTGCTTTCAGCCAAGACCCATCGGACATCAGCAATGATATCCCTCATTCCACGGCCTCTTCTGAATCCGGCTCGAACCTCTGGAAGTTCTCTGTCAATGTATGCTTGTAGCCATTTCTATATTACTCGTATGGGATATCAAAGATATTGTCCGATGATTTCCTCATTCTGTTGGGTCGCCTCTCTTAGGAATGGGGACAAATATGGATCTCTTTCAATCAGTCGACCAGATAGTTGTCTTCCAAATTTCTTGGCATAGATGAGTGAGTGCCTCCTGTGTCACCTAACTTTCTTGAAAGATTTCAATTTTTATTCCATCAATTCTTGGTGCCTCATTCTTTGCATTTCCTTCAATGCACCTTGGACTTCTTCCTTTAGTATCATTGCCTCTTGATCATATGCTACCTCTTGAAACGGTTGAACATCAACCATCCCTTTTGGTACGGTGACTCTGTGTATTCCTAGCCTGGTAAATACTCACTGATGGCTTTGTAATCCACTGAAAGGTACATACACAGAGAAAATTCCTGACTAACCATAGAGTACTGGTGTGGCGCTGTGGGATAAGCACTGGACCCCAAAGTCCGTTTGAACCACAAGGTCAGTGGTTCAAACTTACCAGTTGCTCATTGGAAACCCAGTACAGGGTCGCTATGAGTCAGAACTGACTCCCTAGCACTTAGCAACAACAGCAACCATGGATTTAAGAAAATAACTAGTGTTGTATCTTTCTTTGTTACTGTGAAATTTAAAAATCTTTTCTATTTTCCTATTGTTGTTGTTAAGTGCCATTGAGTAGGTTCTGACTCATAGTGACCCTATGTAAAAGAAAATGAAACACTAAATTTGAGTAATAGTGGTATTAACCATTCTCCTTCTAAGGTTTTCAGTGGCCATCCTCAAAACTGTTGTTATATTTGAGCCCACTGTTGCTGCCACCATGTAACTCCATCTCTGCCAGGGTCATCCTCTTTTTCACTCACCCTCTACAAAGCATGCTGCCCTACTCCAGGGATTGGTCCAAAGCACGAGAGACAAAGTCTTTTCATCTTCACTTCAAAGGAGCATTCTGTCTGTACTTCCAAGACAGATTTGTGCTTCTGGCAGTCCATGGGACTTTGAATATTCTTTGCCAACACCATCATTCAAATGCATTAATTCTTCTATGGTATGCCATATTCAATTTCCAACTTTCACATGCATATGGGACTATTGAAAATACATGACACAACTACATCCTCAAACGGATATCTTTGATCTTGAACACGTTAAAGAGGTCTTTTATAGAAGATTTGCTTAATAAAATTCATAATTTGGTTTCTTGACTACTGCTTCCATGAGTGTTGATAGCTCCAATCTTTTCTAGACTTATCATGATGTTATTTATTGTTTCAGTTATAAGGATTTTTGTTTTCTATGCAGTGAGGTGCAATCCATACTTAAGGCTGTGGTCTTTGATATTCATCAGGAAATATTTCAAGTCCTCTTCCCTTTCAGCAAGCAAGGTTGTATCATCTACATATCTCACAGTTTGTACATAAATCTTCCTCCAATTCTGATGCCACATTCTTCTCCACATAATCCAGTTTCTTGGATAATTTACTGAACACACAAACTGAATAAGATGGTGAAAGGATACAATCCTGGTGCGCACCTTTTCTGATTTTAAGTTATTCAATAATATAACCTTTTTCTTGTAATTTCTTTAGCTTCTCTATGCTCAAGATCAAGAGTCTCTTTTGGTATTTTCTTTCTTTCCTGTCTTTTTAATGACTGTTTGCTTTCTTCACTCATGATGTTGTTGATGTCATCCCACATCTCTTCAGGTCTCCAGTCATTAGGATCTAATACATCAAATCTGTTCTTGAGATGGTCTCAACATTTAGGTGGAAAATAATCAAGGTCATATTTTGGTTCTTATATTTTGGACTTGTTTTCATTTTCTCAGCTTCAGCCTGAGCTTGCATGTAAGCAATTTATGTTCTGTTCCACAGTCTGCCGCTGGCCTTGTTTTGACTGATGATGTGGAGTTTCTCTATTGTCTCTTCCCACAGATGTAGTCAATTTCATCATCACTTCAATTTCATCACCACTGGATAAATAGTGGATAAATTTGAATAGTAGTGGTATTAACCATTCTTTTTTTTCAGTGGTTAGCCATTCAAACCACCATTCGTCTGTCAATATGTTGTACTGTTTTGTGTGTTGCTATGATGCTGGAGCTCTGGTAGTGTAGTGGTTACGAATCAGGCTGCTAATCTCACGGTCAGCAGTTCGAAACTACCAGCTGTTCCGCAGGAGAAAGATGAGGCTTTCTGTTCCCATAAAGATTTACAGGCTCGGAAACCCTGTGCAGGATCATTACGAGTCAGAACCGACTCCACAGCACACAACAACAGCAACAATGACTCTGGAAGCAATGTCAACAGTGTTTTAAATCCCAGCAGGATCACCCATGGTGGACAGGTTTCAGCAGAACCTCCAGAGTAAGACAGAGAGGTAGACTAATTTGGAATGGTTAGCCACTAAAAACTTTATGAATAGCAGTAGATAAATGGTCAGATATAGTGTGGAAGATGGGTCCATCAGGTTGGAAGGCACTCAAAGTATGACTGGTGAAGTGAAAAACTGCTACCTCAAAGTAGAGTTGACCCTAATGACGTGAATGAAGCACAACTTTTAGGACCTTCATTTGCTAATGGTGCACAACTCAAAATGAGGAGAAATAACTGCACACATCTATTAATAACCAGAACATAGAATGCACAAAGTATTTGGAAGTTGTCAAAAACAAGAAATGGAATGCATAAAGATCAATACCCTTGGCATTAGTAAGTGAATTATATGGCTTACTATGCCAGGAATATCAAATTGAAGAGGAATAGCATTGCATTCACCATCAAAAAGAACATTGCAAGACCTATCTTGAATTATAGTGCTGTCTGTGATAGGATAATATCAATATGCCTACAAAGGAGACCTGTTAATACCACTATTATTAAACTTTATACACTAATCACTAAAGACAAGGATGATAAACTAGAAAAATGCCACCAACTTCTTCTGTCTGAAACAGTTGAAGCATGCAATTAAGTTGTACTAAGAATTACTAATAATTGGAATGCCAAAGTTGGAAACAAAGAGGAAGGATTGCTATTGTTGTTTTTGTTAAGTGCCATTAAGTCGGTTACAACTCATAACTACCCTGTATAGGGTTTCCAAGGAGCGGCTGGTGGGTCTGAACTGCAGACCTTGTGGTTCGCGATCCAATGCTGATCCTACAGCACCACACCAGAGGAAGGATTGTTGTTGTTAAGTGCCATCACTAGTTGCAAAATATAGCCTGGGTGACAGAAATGGAGATCACATGGTAGAATTTTTCAGGACCGATGACTTATTCACTGCAAATACCTTCTCAACAACATAGAAGGTGACTATACATGTGGACCTCACCAGATGAAATGCACAGTAATCAAATTGACTCCAGCTGTGGGAAGAGACAATGAGAAGCACACTATCATAAGCCAAAATTTGCTCATATGCAAGTTCAGGCTGAAGTTGAAGAAAATTAAAACAAGTCCAAGAGAATCAAAATATGACCTTGAACATATTCCACCTAAATTTAGAGACCATCTCAAGAACAAAGTTGATGCATTAGACACTAATTATCGAAGACCAGAAGACTTGTGGATAACATCAAGAACATCATACAGGAAGAAAGCAAAAGGTCGCTAAAAAGACAGGAAGAAAAGAAAGAAAAGTCCAAAATGAATGCCAGTAGAGACTCTGAAACTTGTTCTCAAGTGTAAAGATGCTAAAGCACGTGAGAGAAATGAGGAAGTAAAAGGCCTGCTGTAGAAGACAAAGCCAAGTATTATAATGAAACATGCAAAGACTTGGAGTTTGAAAACCAAAGGGAAGAACATGCTCTGTATTTCTCAAGCTGAAAGAATTGAGGAAAAATTCAAGCCTCTACTTGCAATAGTGTCCTGGTGTGGCGCTGTAAGCTAAGCACTCGACTACAATGTCAGCTTGAACTGCAAATCCACCAGGTGCTCCATAGAAACCCTATACAGGATTGCTATGAGAGGGAACCAACTCGACAATAACAACAATAACAATTTGCAATATTGAAGAATTCTGTGAGCAAATATTGAATGGTACAAAAAGCATCAAAAGAAGATGAAAAGAATACACAAAGAGAATTGGCTAATGCTTAGCCATTTCAAGAGGTACCATATGATCAAGAATCAGTGGTATTGAAGGAAGAAGTCCAAGCTACATACAGTTAAAGGACTGGCAAAAAGAAGGCTCCAGGTATTAATGGAATACAAATTGAAATCTTTGAACAAACTGATACAGCACTGGAGGCACTTATTTATGTGTGCCAAGAAATTTAGGAAACAGCAACCTGGTCAACCTAATGGAAGACATCCGTATTTGTGTCCATTTCAAAGAAATAATGACCTGACAGAATGTGGAAATCATCTAACAATATCATTAATGTCACAGGCAAGTAAATTTTTGCTGAAGATAATTCAAAATTGGTTGCAGCAGTACAAGAAGCGTCCAGAATTTCAAGTCAGATTCAGAAGACTACATGGAATGAGAGGTATCATTGGTGATGTCAGATGGATCTTGGCTGAAAGCAGAGAATACCAGAAAGATGCATACCTGTGCTTCATTGACAATGCAAAGACATTCAACCATGTGGATCGTAACAAACTATTGACAGCGTTGTGACGAATGGGTATTCCAGGACACTTAATTTTGCTCATGAGGAACCTGTACATAGACCAAGTGGCAGTCATTAGAATAGTAGAAAGGGAGAATGAATGCTTTAAAATCAGGAAGAATGTGTGCCAGGGTTGTATTCTTTTCATCAAATTTATTCAACCTGTATGCTGAGCAAATAATCTGAGAAGCTGGATTATATGAAGAACGACGAGGCATGAGAATGTTCATTGAACATTGAAGAAAAACTCAGTGATCACTATGATAGGCAGATGATACTACCTTGCTTGCTGAAAGTACAGAGAATTTGAAATACTTCCTGATAAAAATCAAGGATAACAGCTTTCAGTATGGACTGCACCTCAATGTAAAGAAAACAAAAATCCTCACAATTGGATCAACAAATAACGTCATAATAAATGGAGAAAAGATTAACATTGTCAAAGATTCCATTTTACTTGGACCCACGATCAACACTTTTGGAAGCACTGGTCAAGAAATCAAGTGACATACTTTATGAGGCAAAACTTCTGTGAAGGGCCAATCACTAGAAAAGGAGATCATGTTTGGTAAAGTAAACTGTAACAGTGGATACAAACCTACCAATGGTCATGAAGATAGCACAAAACCAAACATTTCATTCTGTTATTCATAAAGTCACCATAAGTCAGAACCAGTTTGATGGTAACTAACAAGAGCAACAAATGCAGAGGTGTGACATAATCTGAAGTCAGAAAAATGTGAAGATGGTTCTGGAGAGAGGCAAAATGGAGGCTCCTAAGAGTGAAATCCAACCTAAAAGGCTGCTGACTGAGGGTGGTGGCAGTGGGCATGAAGAGAAAAGAACTTGTTTAAATCCCTTCTCTATTTGAAGGCCCCACACCTGTCTCATCCACAGGAGTTCTTCCCAGTTGGTCACCAAGTCTTGACTTCTCCCAGGGCTAGTGGCACTCGCCATACAGTTTTGTGCTTAATAGTGGTTGTGATAGTTAAGATTTTGTGTCAACTTGTCTGGGCCAGGATTCTCATGGTTTAGCAGTTAGATGAAATAGTTCCCCATAAAGAGACTAAATATATTGTGATCACCTCCCCCATAAGAGGATCTGATGTAATACGCCTTGATGGAGTGTAATGATCGCATGTGTTATAAATCTTCATTTGTGTGATGTTAATGAGGTCGGATGCAGTCTATAAGATCAGGTTGTGTCTGGAATCAATCTCGTTTGAGATGTAAAAGAAGAGAGAACTGAGCAGAGAAAGAGGGACCGACAACCAGTACTAAAGAGAAGCTGGGATTGAAGTGTGTCACTTGGATCTGCTGCCCCTGCACTGTGAAGCTCCTAGACCCAATGGAAAATTGATGCCAAGATGCATGGAGATAGCCAAGGAATGTTGGATGTATAGATGCTGAAAAGAATCAAGCTCTTTCTCCAGATCTGGTGCTCTGAATCCAGACTTCTAGAGTCCTAAACTATGAGAGCATAAGCTTCTGTTTGTTAAAACCATCCACTTGTAGATCTCTGTTAGAGCAGCTTTAAATAGCTAGACAGTGGCCAATAGATTGCTCTCCATGTGAGTCTTTTCTTCCCAGTCAGGTTTTAAGAACCTTGAGTACAGATGTGACCTCATGCACATCTTTGTCCCCACCAACATATTAGTACGGTTGTTCTCAGTGATAGTTGCCCATTAGAATCACTTGGAGAGCTTTGAAAATCTGCCAATGCCTTAGGCTCCACCCTGTACCCATTAAACCAGAATCCCCAAAGTGGGGTTCAGACATTGGTTTGTGTTTAAAAATTCCCCTGATAGTCTAATTGACAATCAGATGAGAATCACTGTTACAGATGCTCAGTTAATACTTCTCTCATAGAATTAAGTAGCCTTTCTCTCTCTCTCCTTCTCCCTCCTCTCTCCCTCTCTATCCTTCTGTCCTCCATACCTCAGAAATGAGCAGATCAGACTGAGGATTTGTGCTTGGAAATTATCTGCTTCCAGACTCAACTTGAGGCTGGGAGAGTGAATGAGACCTCCCCTCACCAAGGGAGGGGTGAAAGAGTAGAGCAGAAATAAAAGAATGCTTCTTGAAGACGTATCAGGACGGGACTAAAGTGAACTGAGTTTTCTGCAATTCTCACTTTTGGAGAATGAGAGAAAAGGAATCAGTGGTACACAGAGGCTTAGTCAGGAAGGTCATTTTCCCCTCCAGTACCTCCAAAGTCAAAAGTCAAGAAAGGATCATCAGTGACGATTTGCCATAGTGGGAGAAACTAATTCTGCTGAGACCTTACATGTGAGTTTTAACTAGTAAGAGATGTTAAACAGGCCTTGTCAAGGTTTACGTAATAGAAGAGGCACATGACTAACCTCCAACGGCACTGCTACGATTTCTTCATCACTAGCTGTGCATCTTTACCAAGTGGCTGGGTCCGAGCCTCTATCAGACACCAGCATTATGTTTGCTGTAGTCACGTGACTCACCATAGGTTTCTTGCTTTTTACTAATAGTGAAGTAGGTCCAGTTCTGTCTCCTACTCCCTCTCTAAACGCATACGTGTTCATGCACACACACCCGAATGAGCTTTTGATATGATTAACCACCCTAAATACATACATGCGCATGCACACACACCAGAATGAGCTTTTGATATGATTGACCATCCTGCCCCACCCCCAAAAGAATAAAAACATTGCCATTAATCAGTTCCAACTCATAGCAACGCTCCATAGGGTTTCGGAGGCTGTGACTTTTTATGAGCAAAAAGGGCCTCATCTGTCTTCAAGGAGTGGCTGGTGGGTTTGAACTGTCAACCTTGCAGTTAGCAGTCCAGTGCTTATCCTACAGCACCACACCAGGACTCCTGTTAATATGACATCTGTTGTTATTGTTAAATGCTCTCAAGTCACTTCTGACTCATAGCAACCCTGTATAGAGTTTCCAAGGAGCAACTGGGGGTTTGAACCGCCAAACTTGTGATTCAGTTCAGAGCTTATCCTACAGCACCACACTTGTTGTTGTTGTTAAGTGCCGTCGAGTTGGTTCCGACCCATAGCAACCCTGTATAGGGTTTCCGAGGAACCGCTGGTGAGCTTGAACCACCAACCTTGCAGTTCAAATGGCTTTGCAGTCTGACACATTAACCCATAGCATCACACCAGCACTTCAACACCACACTAGGACTCCCCTAATATGATATTGGCCTAAATATTAAAGCATATGGATATTTTGATAATGGTCTTTTGCTGGTGTTATGGTTTGAAAATGGTGCGTTTTACGGCAGACTAGTTACATGCCTTTTAACAAAAGCCGTAAGACTCGATGAAATCATCATTTATTACATTCGATTTAGCCATGTCACATGGTTGTGAGGGTCACTTGAGAAATTGTAAGTGACAGGGCTTTACATTTGGCATCTAGTATTAGGAGGGGCCCCAGGAGTTAGCACTGGAGGCTGCAGGGGTCTTCTCATCCTGGTATCACCTGACTCTGTTGTACATGGGGTCACCCTGAGGTAATGTAGACTCAAAGATACCAAACCACAATGGATGAAGCTCGCCGCCTCTCCTAACTGCCCCCCTGTGCTCTGCCCAACCACTGTACCTCCTCTCGCTTGTGCATTCATTACATGCCCTAGCCTTTCTGGACTTCTCTTTATACCTCACACACACATGCGTGTACAGGAAGGCTCTGGTGCTGTCTTTGTACCCCATTATCATCTGCTTGAAAAGCCTCCTCATTGTATATTGTTGTTAAGTGCGCTCTAGTCAGTTCTAACTCCTATTAGCCCTACCTAGGGTTTCTGGGGCTGTAAATCTTTGCAGGAGCAGCTGGTGGGCTGGTTTGCAGTCCAGTACTTATCCTACAGAGTCAGGTGATCCTCTTCATTGTCTAGGCTCCAACACAAGGTCCCCTCTCTGGAATCTTCTGCAACACTCTGGGGAGAGATCCTATTGTCTCTCCTCTCTTCTCACAGAACTCTCTCCTACCCTTTCCTAGCATGTCTCAGGGACACTGCCATGGTCCTCCTCTTGAACTGGACCACACGCTCAAGGACAGCGACATGTTTTCTTGGTGAGCTCAACACCTAATTTAGTGTCTGGCAGAGGATACATGGTCAATAATAAGAATGCACATGAGAAAATTAGTTGAAATAAACCTGAGGTGTGCCATTACTTTTTATTGTGCCGTTAGATGATGAATTAATTTTTATTGGCCAGTTCTATGAAGTGGCTATATTGCACATAAGTCAAGTTTGTTGTTAGTTGCCTTCAAGGCTCCACTAACTGATGGTGGTCACTCATACAACAGAACAAAACCAGGCCCGGTCCTGCCCCAGCTCTACAATTACGATTACGCTCACATCTATGGTTGGAGACACTCTGCTTTCTGAGTGTCTTCTCACCTAGTAGATGCATCTTCCAGAACTCTATCAGACAGTATTCTGTTTTAATCCATAGGGTTTTTGTCAGCTAATTTTCAGCAGTGGGTTGTCAACCTTTCTTCCTAGCTGTCTGAGTCTGGAAGTTCTGCAGAAACCTGTCCACCAGGGATGATGACTCAGCTGGTATTTTCCAATTCAAGTGGCATAGCTTCCAGCATCAAAGCAACACACAAGTCACCACAGTGCAAAGAACTACAGACCAATGGTCATTCTTAGGTGAAAAACCCATCAGGATCATTTGTGGAATTAAAAAAAGAAAAGGGAAAAAAATGTATCTATAATACAAAGAGAGAATGAAAGAGCCACCTCCACAACAGATCCACTAATTCAGACTCTCCCATGAGGAAAACCAGGTAAAAACTGTTCCATGGTAAGACCTACTGTTAGTCAAAGGGATATATAATGAAGCCACTCAGACAATGTGGTTTTCCAGTGCTGTGTGTGTTATTAAAGATAACTGATTGTTGCCCACATGAAAGCACATTATTATGATTAGAATCATAAAGATCTTGCGCCGTTTGGAAAAGCACTCTGCTATTTCCTATTGTTGGCCTACTGATTAAGGTCCATCCCTCACTGTGACTGCGAGCCAGGAGTGGGACTGAAATTTGTATTTCTCTTCATCCAAGTGGCATTCACTTGGTTCTATATGGTTCTTTAATTGTTGTTGTCAGTTGACATCGAGTTGGTTCTGACTCATGAGGACCCCATATATAACAGAATGAAATGTCGCCTAGTCTTGTGCCATCTTCACAATATTGGTATACTCAAGCTCATTTTTACAGCATCTCCCAACACTACCTTGGAGAATATTCGGTTATGATGCATGGGATTTTCATTGGTCAACTTTTGGAAGTAGATATCTAGTCCAGGCCTTTCTTCCTAGTCTTATCATACACTGGAAGCTTTGCTGAAACTTTTCCACCTGGGTGACCCTGCTGGTATTTGAAATACCAATAGGATAGCTTCCAACATCATAGCAACAACAAACCATCATAGTGCAATAACTGACAGATGAATGGTAGTTGTTAACTGAGACCTAAAACTTCACCAATCCCAATGGCCTCTATCACCTGCTGCATACCTCTGTTTGTATTTTATAAACTTGGGTGTTATTTATGTACTAATGGAAATTTGGCAACCATCTGTTTTTAAAAGCAGCTTAATTTAGAGCATTTTTTAAAAAGGGAAGACTGCCAAGCCTGACCTTTGAGAACGATCAGTATGATGTAAAAACTGAAAATATTTTAGGTTTCCTGTGTGAGACTTGAGTAGCCACTGTGCCCATCCTAGTGGCCTATGGGACTTACAGAACAGATGTCGGTCAGTGGAGCCAACCCTGTTTCTTAAACAATAAGTATTTTAGAGCATTCATTAACCTACGGGTCACTTCTTTAACTTAAGGAAGTTAAAAGACATTTGTTTAAATAACACAGCAAGACTGTGCCTCTAGTTGAAAAATCCCAGACAGTTGAAAATTACAGCCAACTTTGTCTTTAAAATCCAGACTTCATGGAAAACCAGGAGCTCTGTATCATACATTCTGAATGATGCTCCACCTTTAACTTCTACATTTCCTGGTTTATGTCAGTTTTTTTGTTGCAACTCTAGCGCTTTATAAACAAATGATGTCTCATACTAACAGACATGGGCTTTGTCCCTAGCAGTTCCAAGGAAGGTTTCCATGTAGCCTCAAAACTATAAAAACTCCTAATGTACTTTTGGGTGCCCGGGTTATTTTTAAACAAAGTCAAGTCCTACCAAAACTGTGTTTTAAATGCAAGACGAGAATACTTTAGATGCTGTAGATACTTTAAGAATATCCCTCTCATCTTCAAAAATGCTTACAAATATAGATCATTTCTCACAGTTCTCCAGTGAATTATGTAAACACCCAAATGATCAGTTTTGCTTTTGCAGATATGGAAAACTCTGCTTTTGCAGAGAAGTATATTATTATTTATTTCGGAGAGCAGCCTCCTGCACAACTTAACTGCACATGGAAAATGTTGCATTGGCATATGAAATGCATGTCTGGTTGAGTATACGCTTGACCATTTGCCAACCCACGAGCCATGGGCCTTGCCAGATCTGATTCCCATTGACTTTTACACAGATGGAAAGGCAAACATGATTTAGCCTTTAGGACGCATGCTATATTGTTTTCCAGGGAAATGTAGTTATATTTGTCCTTGCTGAAAGGCTATCTCAGGGGAAGCAGCCAAATGGTCACAGTGTCCACAGAATACAACTGCCCCAGTCCTATCTTGAAGCTGTCAATGCTAGGGCATGCAGTCAAGTGATCATGACATGGGAATCAGTAGAGTCATATCCATTAGCGAATCAAGTGTGTGAAGAGCATATGTTTGTATGGCAGGTGGACAACAAATGGGGCCAGGCACTCTCGAACCCAAGGTAAGAGAAAGAGTAGGATGGTTAGGGAAAGCTTGGCATTTTCATTCAGAGCTTGAGAATGGAGTTCCAGTTTCTGTGTAGACCCTGGAATGTTGGGCAGGGAGTTGAACAAATCATATGTCATTGTAGATGCCTAGTTGATGAACCAGGCCAACAGAAGACATTGAGAGGACTGCATGGTCTTCATTCTGGCATATTCATTTGGCGTGAGTTGGCAACCAAGAAAACTCAGAAGGGCCTGGATGAGTTCCCCTGTACCCTGAGTCCTCTCAGTGTAGAAGGGCAGCGGGTTGACAGAATTCTGCTGTCTCTTTAGAATAGGACAGGACAGGGAACCAGCAATTCTGAGGAATTTCACTCTTTCAACCACCAATATTTCATTTTAATTTTTATTTTGGATGAATGTAATTCTTAGTTTGCAACTCTTTCTTAAAATCCATACATTGTAAATCCACTTACTTTCTTAGATTGAGCATGCGCTAACATGTGGAATATTGTGGAATAGTGCAGAGAGTAGGCTTATAATAAGAGAAGGCTCAACTTCTTCCCCTTGTTGATATGAGACCTTGGGCATATCTGTGGGCCTCACTTTGCTCATCTATAGAATGGATCAGTTATACTTGCACTAAACCAAAATCCAAATCACTCGCCCTCAAGTCAACTCTGACTCATGGCCACCTCATGTTTGTTGTTGTTAAGTGCTGTCAAGTCAGTTCCAACCCATAGTGACCCTCTATAGGGTTTCTGAGGAGCAGCTGGTGAGCTTGAACCACAGACCTTGTGGTTCAAAGCAACTTTGCAGTCCAGGGCATGAACCCACAGCGCCACACCAGGGCTCCATGGCCATGTCATGTACATCAGAGTAAACTGTGTTCCATGGGGTTTCCAGTGGCTGATTTTCCAGCGGTTTACCAGGCCTTTCTTCTGAGGTGTCTCTGAGCCGACTGAAACCTCCAACCTTTCAGCCAGCAGCCATGCATACCATAGCATCGAGTCTTTACCAATATTAACTCATTTGATCATCACAGCTACATCATAAGGTGGTTATGAGCGCCCCACAATCAGCGGTTCTGACCCTTGGGCATTCTTTCTTTGTGTCTCTCTTTGTGCCTTCAGGACGGTCGTTACCACTGTTGGCTGTGCTCAGTGCACTTGTTTCTGGTGGGCCCCATTTCCTTCCCTTTCCTTGGGTTCCTTATCTTTTGTGGTCTGGGAAACCAGATAATCCAGACTCGTGTCTTTTGGTCTAAAATAATGGTAAACAGATCCCCGAATGAGGACGTGAGTAGTTTTCCTATGATTTAAGTATATGGACTTAAGTTCATGATTTAAAAAAAAAACAAAACAAAAACGAACCTTTATTTGGAGTAAGTAGCAGTTCTGTTTACTTCCCAAATCTTAACATAACTGAGGTGGACAGCTACGTGATGTCCTATAAAGAGACCACACCATCCTGTTTAGAACTTGCCCAGGGTTCCTGTCTGCTCAGGATAAAATGAACCTTTTGAAGACATCACACAGAGCTCTTACCTGCCAGGCTCCCACCTGTCTCACCAGCATCATCCCCCCTCAGGTTGCACAGTCCCAGGCCTGGCACACCTGACTCTTCACCACACCCTAGTAGGATGTGTTCTTGCTTCTGTGTTTTGTTGCACGCTATTCTCAATGCCTTCCATTGCTACCCCCTTCTTTACCTGATGAATTCCTGCCTGTGTCTCAGGATGGATCTCCAACCCCAGTGCAGGGCAGGTGACTCTTCAGGCTCACCTTGCAAGACATTCTGTAATGTTGTTGACACTCTTCACAGCCAGTCTTCCCACTAGCTAGAAACTGCTGCTACACAGCAAAGTGTATGTTTTCTCTAAGGCCTTGGACAGTGTACAGCACAGCACCCAAACCAAGCCCACTGCGATCGCATTGCTTCCAACTCAGAGGGACCTGCCTCAGAGGACACAGTGAAACTGCCCCAGAAGGCTTCCCAGGCTTGCCATCTTTATAGAAGCACACTGCCACATGCTTTTCATGTGGGGTGGCTGGTGGATTCAAACCACCGACCTTTCAGCTAGCAGCAGAGCACTTAACCACTGTACCACTAGGGATCCTTAGATTCCACACCTACCCACCCCAGTGGCATCAAGTTGACTCCAACTCATAGCGACCCTCTGTGGGAACAGAAAGCTTCATCTTTTTCTCATAGACCAGCTGGTGGATTTGAACTTCCAGCCTTGTGACTAACAGTCCAGTTCTTATCTTAGAGCACCACCAGGGCTCCTTTATATAAAGAAGTCCCCATGTGGCACGGCAGGATAATGCACTGCACCGCAAGGTTGGTTTGACCTCAAGGCCAGTGGTTCACTCACCAGCCATTCCTTAAAAACCCTATACAGACCTACACCTATGGATGCAGTAGCTCAAAAGAGGGAACAAATCCTTAGAGCAAGGATCATTCCCACCTCCTCCATACTTGGACACTGGCTACCCAAAATGGGTGTGGTGGTGGCTACAAAGACAAGAAGTGACTGGCTTACAAGCATTCAAGAGGGAGCCTAGATCCAGAGGGCATGAAGGAAGGTAGAATCTCCAATGAGTAGTATCCAATCTATCTAGGCAGGGCTGATGAAAGGAAATGTAGAAAGGTCTCTTGTGATGCAATAGTGAATACTTGTTATCAGGACAAATTGTGAGGCTTGGAAATGTAAAGGTAGACATTTTGTAGCAAGGAGGGGAGTGATTAACTCTTCAGTCTAGGAGAGGAGGTCCCTGGGACCATCAAGGGAGAAGAGCGGAGAGCGGGACCCTACCCAGAGAAGCAGTGATGCCTGAGATGGAGGCAGCGACGATGATGTGGAGAGATGGAGCGGCTGGGAACTATAGACCCAGAGAGGGAGAGGGGCTGTGTGCTGACGACCAGGGGCCAGGCTTGCAGTGTATACCCTTTGGTTGGTTGATGATGCATGGAGGGGATTGTAACCATAGCAATGAAATGATATATGATAGGATGAATGTAAAACTAATGTTCTCCCATGTAAACTATCACATAATTCACAATAAAATATTTAAAAAAAAAAAAAAACTTAAACAAAACAAAACAAAACAAAAAACCCTATACAGGGTCACCATGAGTCAGCACCAACTCGATGGCACTTGACAACAACAACATCAGGTATATACTGGTGGCTTTGTATATACCACACAGTTTGAAACACACTAAGTGTTTGGGGTCCTGGTGTGGTGCTGTAGGATATACACTAGACTGCCCCCCACTCCTTGGAAACCCTATCCAGGGTCACTATGAGTCAGAAAGTACTGGATGGCACTTAACAACAGGTACGTAATATATGCTGTCTAGCTGAGTGCTTGTGCCACCAAGCTGCAGAATGTTCTGTGGAGCACTGTTAATTTCCTAGGGCTGTTGTCACAGTATACCACATACTAGCTACTTTAGCGTAGTGGTTATGAATCGGGCTGCGAACCTCAAGGTCAGCAGTTTGAAACTACCATCTGTTCCACAGGAGAAAGATGAGGCTTTCTGCTCCCGTAAAGATGTACAGCCTTGGAAACCCTGTACAGGGTCAGGATGAGTCGGAACCGACTCCACGGCACATAACAACAGCAAAGCTACTTTATAAGAACAGAAATGTATTGTCTTAAATGTCTGGGGGCTGGGAGTCTGCAATGAGGCTGTCGGCTATGTTGATTTCTTCTGAGGCTTTGAGGGAAAGTCTGTTCTGTGTTTGTCTCCCAGCTTCTAGTGAAGGCCATTGAGCCGCAGGGTTCCTTGGCTTGCAGGTCCAGTGTCTGCCTCCATTTTCAAAGGTTGTCTTTCCTCTGTCTCTCCCTCCTCTAGTCAGATTAGGAAGGAGCTCTGGTAGTGTAGTATAACCTCAAGATCAGCAGTTTGAAACTACCAGCTGTTCCACTGGAGAAAGATGAGGCTTTCTGCTCCCGTAAAGATTTCCAGCCTCAGAAACACCATACAGGGTCGCTATGAGGTGGAATCGACTCCACAGCACACTACATCCACCACCACCACCAGTCAGATTAGGGGACTCCTGGTGTGGTGCTGTGGGTTAATGTGCTGGCTGCAAAGTTTGAACCGCAAGGTAAGCAGTTCAAACTCACCAGTCAACCCTGTACAGGGTCACTCTGGGTCAACACATAACAACAGTCTGATTAGGACCCACCCTACACTGGTATGTGAGAGCTGATAATATCTTCAAAGGCCCTGTTTCCACAAAAGGTCCCATTTCCAGTTTCTGAAGTTAAGACTTCAAAATATTTGGGGGTAGAAGGGGGACAGCTCAGTCCATAATAAGAGCACAATATGTTTATACTGTCTCATTTGTATCTATTCAAATAATATTTAAGGAGAAAAGGATAGTTTGAGAGAAATGCAATCGAATGCAAAACTCAGTTGTGTATATAATGTTGTTGATAATATCTTTACAGAGCCAATAGTTCCTAGGTATATTGATTTCTTTCCTGTTTCTTGTAGGACTACCATTAAAACAAATTTTATTTATTTATTTATTTTTCTTTTTGTGGCGATTCCTTGCCAGGAAAGAGAAAACATGTTATGATTATAATAAAAAAGTGTGTTGAATTTGATATTTTACTAAAAATGAAGTATCAATATTTAACAAAATTCGATGTCTTATTAAAAATGAAGTACCAATATTTAACAACAAAATATTCTCTAGGAGGTCTTGATTTTATCAAGAGAACGGGGAGTAGAAAGGATCCAGTCTTCAATCTGAAAAAGACTCAGTCTAGTGGTACTGTTTTAAGGTGCCGTGGTGGCACTCTGGGTTAGACGGAGACCACTAGGTCAGCGATTCAAACCCATGAGCGTCTCTCTGTGATAAAGATGAGATCATCTGCTCCTGTAAACAGTTACAGCCTCAAACATCCACGGTCACGGTGTGTTGGGATCAACTCAATGGCAGCAGGTAGTGATACTTCGTATTCATTTTCTTTGAGCTTTTCAAATGACCTTCCCTAAAAGGAGAAACTCGTTTTCAAAATACGTGAAATTTATGAGTATATTATTGTTAAGTACCCACTCATGGGGACCCTATATAGATTTTCCGAGGATAGTTGGTGGTTTGAACGCCCAATCTTGTGGTTCTCAGTCCAGAGCTGATTCTACAGCGCCATACCTGGAATCCATTGTCCCTTTGCTTATTATATGTGGGGAGAAACCAACTTAATTAAAACACTCAAATGAGAGAGAAATAATCCTGAATGCTTGTTGAAAACCAGTTAGCGTAATTGTAGCATAGAAAATTGGCTTTGTATTTATAAAAATAGTTTGTGTGTTGGTAGAGAAACCTCTGGAGACTCTCTCTCAAGCTATTAGCAGTTCTCAGTCTCTGGGGATTGAAAGGAGAATGTTTACCTTGTACTTCAGACTTTCATTTTGTTTGAAGTTTTATTGGTTTTGTTTATACAGTAAGCATGCACTGTTTTGAAAACTTTTAGAGCCAAAAAGTATTCTTTTTAAATCAGTTCACTAGAAAGCAGCAAGGTAGACTCTTTTCATGTGCTACCATAGTATCCTGAATACCTCTCTCATGTTGTTGTTAAGTGCCGTCTAGTCGATTCTGACGCATAGTGACCCTGTATAGGGTTTCTGAGGAGCAGCTGGTGGGTTTGAACCACCAACCTGACCTTGTGGTCCAGCGCATTATCCTGCAGTGCTGCACCAGGATTCCACTCACGTAGTAAGAGGCTTGTTATCCCAACTTGGAATGAGTGGTTAGAAGACCTAGCCTCCTCTGCCCACTACCAACCCTACCCCATTGGCCACAAGCTGCTATTGAACTTAATCTTTTATTACTCAGAATGACTTGTAAATTCTTGTTAATTTTTATGGTCAAGATCAGCGATTGTGATGAATTAGTATTGATATGCAATGTTGCTACATGAAAGGAATCCTGGAAGTTTAGTGGGTTACAACCTGGGCTGCTAACCTTACCAGGGTCACCAGTCGGAAATGAGGTGGTGGTGGTGTTGAGTTGGTTCCAACTTATAGCAAGTCTGCATGGGGTTTCTGAGGTGCTAAACCTTTACAAAGCAGAAAGCCTCAGCTTTCTCCTGCAAAGTCATTGGTGGATTTGAACTGCTGACCTTGTTGTTAGCAGCCCGACCTGTAACCCATTACACTACCAGGGCCCCTTTCAGAACCAAGAAGTGATGCTGAATTCAACCACCACCATTGCTACATCATGAACATATTTACCTAGATTTTTTCTGTCATCCTATCTTGACGCTGGACTAGAGGGCAAAATAAGCAACTTGGAAATATATCACTAATATTATTCATAAAGTCGTGGGAAGTTTATTTTCATCACAATATAGCTTTGTTCTGTTGAAGGAAAAAAATTTGATTAGCAATTCAATTAGCATTAACAGGGTTTATTCAGTGAGAATTCATTCACCCCAAACAGGGAGTAGCCCAAACTGAAAATGATGAAGCGTCTCAAGTTCACACAGCTAGTGTTCCCTGAAGGCTTAGATGAAGATGTATCTTGCCTTTTTTTTTTTTTTTT
>NW_006408531.1:3027730-3029420 GCF_000296735.1 Chrysochloris asiatica | reverse complement strand
TGTTGGTTCTTGGTCCAAAGAGTGCCTTTTAGTGTTTTTGTAAAGTTGTTCTTGTTATTACAATTTCCTTGAATTACTGTTTATCTGGAAATGTCCTAGCTTGTCTGTCATATTTGAGGTACAGCTTTGCTGGACGTATGTTTCTTGGTTCATAATTTTTTTCCTTCAGGATTTTGTATATGTCATCCATTACCTGCATGGTTTCAGCTGAGAAAGCAGAGTTAGTCCTTCTGCTTCTCCTTTGTAGGTAACATTTCACTTTTCCCAACAGGGATTCTTTCCTTATCTGATTTTGGAGAGTTTGATTATATGTCTTAGTGATTTTCTTTTGGTGTCTATCCTATTTGGGGCTCATTCAGCTTCTTGTATGCTTATCTTCTTGTCTTTCATGATATTAGGGAAGTTTTCTTCTAACAACTCTTCAACAGTTTTATCTGTTCTTTTTATTGTCTCTTCCTGCTCTGGTACTTGAGCACCCTTGAGTTATTTCTGTTCATTGTGTTCTACGTAACTCTTAGGCTTTCTTTGGATTTTTTTCATTCTGTTTTCTGATTGTTCTTCTAGCATATTAATATTGAGATATTATGTTCAAGCTCACTATTTTGGTTTTCCATGCTTCAGATCTCGTCCCTTGCCCTTTCAATGTATTGTCTGCTTCTGAAATCTTTGTATTAATCTGGATTTCATATTTCAAGTTTTGTATTGTTTCAGAGTTTGCATTTATTTTTTCTTGTGTTTTTCTGAATTCTTCTGAAGTTTTTTTTTCAGTGTTCTCCTGGCTTTCGTTGATGTTTCTGTCAAGCAGCTAAAGATACAAAATACCATTCTTTCTCAGGTAGTTCCATTATCTTTTCTTCCTTAGAAATGTTTTCTGACTCTGCATCTTGGTCATTTGTTTGAACCATTCTTTCTTGTTTCTTCATGTGAACTGAAATTTTCTATTGTTTCCAGGACATTGTGGTATTGTATTTGTATTTGATTGATGAGTTCATGTTGGTGTGTTGTTAGGCTTTTACCATCTGTCTTTTGTACGGTAGTTAGAGGATAGAAGTGTGTGCACTGTTCTCCATTCATGCACTTCAGTGTATTGCGGGTTTGGATGGTGTTGGTTGCTGTCTATATTTGATCAGGTGGTAGAGGAGATAATATTGGCTCTTGCCCAGTGGGTAGAACTGAAAAGGGTGTGGTTGTGGCTGGGCTGTATTGGCATGGTTGCAGTGTCTTGTTGGGTGGGGTAAAAGGGGGAAACACACACACAAGAAAACAAAACAGAACAAACAGGGAAACAACAGTGAAAAGAGAAAAAAAAAGAGAGAGAGAGAGAAAAAGGAACAAGTAATAATAAGCAAAGAGAATAAAATAATAAAAAGAAAGAAAATACCAAAAGAGAGGGAAGGAGTCTTCACATAAAGGTTCAATACTATCCCCTCTGTACACAGGGTAGATAGGGATGGGCAACTTAGACATTGGCTACCTAAAATGATGGGTCAATAAAGGCATGAAGTGACTGACTTACAAGGTTTCAAGAAGGAGTTTAGTTTAAGAGTGTGTGGGGGAAAAAAGAGTCCCCACTGAATAGTTTTCATCTTATCTAGATGGGTCTAGTTAAAAGAGATGGGGATAAGATTCTTATGATTCAATAGTGAGTAATTGTTATCATGAAGGAGCTCTGGTAGCGTAGCGGTTATGA
>NW_006408531.1:3015906-3026925 GCF_000296735.1 Chrysochloris asiatica | reverse complement strand
GGAAGAGAAAGAAACCATGGAGAACAAAGGATAAACACACAAAAACAGTGAAACAATGAAAGAAAAAGGCAGAAACAAAACAGTGAAGTTGGTGCATCCAGAGAGGAGGAAACTCTGTGGTACTCCTGCCAGCCAAGGAGCCCATGAGATGCATGTCGGAGGGACATGATGCTAGAGATATTGGTCCAAGGTGGAGTTCCTGTAGACCTAAGTGTTGTCTATGTTCTGGGCACTCAATCCAGAAAGTTTATGAAGGACTTAACAGAGTTGGTTTCCATGGCTGTTAGGACCACAGGGCGGCTGGGAGCAGGGTGGCTGGTTATGAGGGTGTCTTCTAGACTAATGATGGTCTCATGGCTCTGTAGATTCTGTAGGTCTGGAGTTAAGTGTGCCTGCAATCCAGGCACCAAAGTGGCTCAGCAGCTCTTGCCTCACACTGACATGGTTCACAACCACGTAGCTCTGAGTTTCTGAAGCAGGGTCTGCACTGGTTATGGACAAGTTTGGGGTTTGCCAGGGGATTGTGGGGGGAAAGAAGTTATTGCACCTTTCCCGTCACCCACGTGAATCTGCTCTGCTGGCCTTCCTTCTGTCGCCAAAGCTGCTCACTAAAGTTCAAGATGGCTGTTTGGCATCGGGCCATCCTTTCATTCACCAATCAACCTCTTTGTTTTGCTGCTGCTGCTTAGCGTCTCCTCCTAGTAAGTATTCAATCTACTTCCCTAAGCTTTCCTCTGAAGCTCAGGGCTCCAGGACTATCGTCCGTGTCTGTTTCATTTGGTCTCCCATACCTTTGTTGTAGAGAGTCTGTGTAGCACATCTTCCTAGTCCATCATGTTGCCAGAAGTCTCCTCTTGCCCTTTGTTTTGACTGATAAATCACATTTAATTTTATGTTTGTTTTGGAAAAGTTGGTCATTGAATGTTAAACTGGCATATCTTAATTGGATGAGTGTTACTAATTCATGCTGATAAGGATTGATTGCCTAAGCTTGTATTCTTTATAAAATTGTTGTTTTTATGAATGGCCTTATGACTAATTTTTATTTGATTCTTGACCCAGAGAAGCCATTTGAACTTTTGCCTCTAACCTTTTTTTAATCATTCAGACGGGTGAATTTCACCCGGCATCTACCTGGGTGGAGAGTATTGGTTCAAACTGGCCTTAAGGAGGTTCAAAGAAGAGGTAGAACCTCAGAGTGCATTGGTCCAGTGAGGTGGTCACTAAAGTGACTGAGCCAGCCAATGGGGGAAGCTGTTTGTTGGGTTGAAGAGTTAAGTACAGTGGCAGAAATGTAAGATGGAGATCATGCCCAGAAACTGAAAACATACAGCAATAAACCAGGAGTCAGAAAGATGGTGGGAACAAATCCAGGTCTGTTACCCTGATCTTCCATTATAAATGCTTGCTGAGTGTTTCATTTGTCTCCTATTAAAATGTGATCATGTATATGTATAACAGATATGGATAATTTATGTGCCAAAATTTTGTTTATTTTGAAATATATAACCATTTTATTTGGTAACTGAATTTAAACGATACCACTCCCTGGGCAGTTCATTCCAATAATACATTGTTTTTCATTTTTCAATTAATTCTTGTTTTAGTAAATATATATGTTGTTGTGAAGTGCTGTCAAGTTGGTTCAGACTTATAGCAACCCTGGATAGGGTTTCAGAGGAGCATCTTGTGGGTTTGAAATGCCAACCTTGTGGTTCATAGTTCAATGCCAAACATGTTGTTGTTAAGTACCATCGAGTGGATTCCGACTCACAGCGACCCTGCATAGGGTTTTCAAGGAGATGCTCATGAGCTTGAATGACCAACCTTGCAGGTCAAATGACTTTGCAGTCTGATGCATTACCTCACAGTGCCACACTAGGACTCTAGTGCCACACATGGAATCCAGTAAATATATGCAGAACAAACATTTGCCATTTTAATATATTTTTCCATTTACAGTTCAGTGGCTTTAATAACATTCATTATGTTGCTCACCCACCATCATTATTCATTTTTTAATTTCTCCTTCACCTTTAACAGGTGATGGAGGAAACCTCCCCTAAGCAGTAAGACCCCTTTTGCTCCTTTCTCCTGCTTACCTCTGGTAACCACTAATAAACGTTGGTGTCTATATACTCGCTTGTTGTTGTTGTTGTTGTTAGGTGCCATCCAGTTAGTATCGACTCATAGCGATCTTATGTACAACAGAACGAAACACTGCCTGGTCCTAGGCCAACCTCACAGTTGTTGCCATGCTTGAGCCCCTTGATGCTGCCACTTTACCAAACCATTTCACTAGGGGTCTTCCTCTTTTTCTCTGACCCTCCACTTAACAAACATGATATCCCTCTCCAGTGACTTGTCCCTCCTGACAATATGTCTAACGTATGAGAGACGAAGTTTGGCCATCTTGGCCTCCAAGGAGCACTCTGGCTGCACTTCTTCCAACACAGATCTGTTGGTTCTTTTGGCAGCCCATGGCACTTTTGATATTCTCCTCCAACACCATAACTCAAAATCATCAATTCTTCTACAGACTTCCTTATTCACTGTCCAGCTTTCGCATGCATATGAGGTTACTGAAAATACCATGGCTTGGGTCAGACACACCTTAGTCCTCAAGCTGACGTCTTTGCTCTTCAACACTTTAAAAAAGTCTTGTGCTGTAGGCTAATGTGCTGGGCTGCAAAGTAGGTTTGAACTGCAAGGTCAGCTACTCAAGCTCACCAGCTGCCCCTTAGAAAAAAACCCTATACAGGATCGCTATGGGTCGGAACCAAAACGATGGCACTTAACAACAACAACTCGCATATTATAAGCCCCAAATCCCTGTTGCCATCGAATTAATACTGAGGCTCTGGTAGCGTAGTGGTTACGAATCGGACTGCAAACCGCAAGGTAAGCAGTTCAAAACTACCAGCTGCTCCGCTGGAGAAAGATGAGGCTTTCTGCTCCGTAAAGATTTACAACCTCGGAAACCCTGTACAGGGTCGCTATGGGTCAGAACCGACTCAACGGCACTTAACAACATAGTAACATTTTAGGTTGAACAGAACTGCCCATAAGGGTTCTAAAGCTGTAAATCTTTACAGAAGCAAACTACCACGTTTTTTTCTGTGAAGTGCCTAAATCTTTACAGAAGCAAACTACCACGTTTTTTTCTGTGAAGTGCCTGGTTTGACCTTTTATTTTGCAGCGAGCACTTGACCACTGGGCCACCAGGACTCCACGGTCTATTGTACATGTTTTAAACTGGTGACGTCATACAGTATGTGTCCTTCTGTGTCTGATTTGTTTCACTCAGCACGATGTTTTCAAGATTCATTCATGTTACAGCAGTTAGCAGGATCTCTTTTCTCTTTATGGCTGAGTAATAGTCCATTTCATTCCAATCATCTTTGGTAATTTACCAAGTAAGCCCACACTATGTGTTGATTTCGATTCCACTTTATGCAGGAAAATAAAGATGCATGGTGTTACTCTTTCTGCATATCGTATCAGTGAATCTCTAATAAGTTGCATACCACTATTGAGTATGTGAATTTTGCACTTGCTAAAAATGACTGGGTGAAGCTTTGGATAACTTTGGAACCTCTTTTTTTATTCTCTTTAATTGTCACATGTTTAGGGTATCATTTAAGTGAAGGACATATTCAAAGAATACAAATCAAGGGCCCACAAATGCTCTTCCAGGGGCAAAGAAGACAGGAGTGACTAGACAGTTGACGGCCCTGTCCTCATGGAGATTCCATGCTGTTGGGACAAACAGACAATAAGAAATAAACAAATTGCTGTTGTAATATCAGGAGTAATAAGAGGATGTCCAGACTTCATATCTTGTAATTCAAACTTATTATCAGGTGGGACCAGTCACTGGAGAAGGACATCATGCTGGTAAAATGGAAGGTCAGCAAAAAAGACACACAATGGCAGCCACAGTGGGCTCAAATGTAACAGTTATGAGGATGGCATGGGACTGATCAGTGTTTTGTTCTGTTAGACACATACTGCTATGAATGAGAACCAAATCAACGGGCCCTAACAACAGCAATAAGACCATGAAGAAGGTCGAGAGGAGTGGTTGGCTGTGGCTGATCACATAGTGCTCTAGGTGAGAGGGATTTCTTTCCAATTGTCTGCCTCGATGAGACTAGGTTACAAAACCAGGGGAACTTGTAAGCAGAGCTTTGTAAAATCTTTTATCAGTTTGGTGTGGTTTCAGGTGAACACTATATTTGTCCTTATTTAAGTTTGCTTGAGCCCTTTAAGTTTCATGCTGTTTCCAGTTTCAAGAAGTGGCCCAATGTCAAAGAAAACTGTAAAGAATGTCACCTTGTTTTGTGTGAAAACAGAATGAAGGCATATAATTACCTGGCCTCCCCCACCCTGCCAACCCTGCGGTGGCCCATATTTGTTTGAAATGGAGCACAAAACTGCATTGTTATCAGAGGATGTGTTCGTGTTGAAAAGAAATGGCTGGTAGAATGGAAGTAGCAGCTGGATTACAGAAATATTAAAACATTTCTTCCTTAATGACAAAGACCCATTGTTTACCCTTATAGAGGAAAAGTTTGTTTTTGTTAAATGCTGTCGAAACGGTTCTGACTCATAGCGACCCTATATATATTGGGTTTTCAAGGAGCAGCTGGTTGGTTTGAACCACCAACATTTCGGTTAATAGCATGAATCTATTTCTGTAAGAGTTTGGTTTTAGGAGCATCTGTGTGGCTAGACTGTGCACACAATTCATGCTGGGAGGGATGTATTTTGTTGTTGTTAAGTGCCATTGAATTGGTTCGGACTCATAGCGACCCTGTATAGGGTTTCCAAGGAATGGCTGGTGAGTTTGAACTGCCGACCTTTTGGAGGTATGTATAAGAACTGTTCATAAAAGAAGTACAGAAATGGATTGTAGCAAAGACAACAGAGTTTAAGCAACCAAGGAGAGTTTTCTTTCAAGAGTCATATTGTGTAGTAATAAATCAATTTCAGGATGAAATTCTTTTAGAATTGTGTTAGAGGCCATTTTCAAGCCAAATCAGAACTTTATTCATTCGGTTGTTCAGTCATTTACTCATTCTATCATTTGACAGACATTTGGGAAGGTATGGTTCAGTGGTAAAATTCTTGCCTTCTGTGTGGGAGAACTATGTTCAGTTTCTAGCCAACGTATCTCTTGTACAATCCCCATCTGTCAGTGGAAGCTTACATGGTACTGAGCAGATTTCATTGGAATTTCTAGATGAAGATGGACAAGGGAGAAAAGCTTGGATATAACTGTGAAAATCAACCAACGAAAACCCTATGGATGACAATGGTCTGATTTGTATCCCATCATGCAGTAGACCCAGGCAACATTTCATTCTCTTGGGCATGGGCTCACAATGAGTGTGTATGTGTTGAGGGTAGAGAGAGAAAGCCAGGAGGTTGGAAGTGTTGTAAAGCAAAATAAAGCACAATAAAGAGAATGGCAAGGTTGCAATGGTAGAGAGAGTGGTCCAAGAAAAGGCAGATGAACAGAATGAGGGAGAAAGCTTACTGGATATCTGAGAGAGGAGAAATCTTCACAGAGGGAATAAAATGCAAAGGTTCTGAGCTGGAGCTACCATTTCCTATTTGAGGAGGCCAGTTCCACAGAGGTGTACGAATTCAAAGGACAGTGATTGGAGAGGAGATCAAAGAATTGACCCGTTTAAAATAGGCCACCGCTGAAGACTTCATTGGAAACACAAGGATCAAACTTATCTGTGGTACCACCTAGTTGGTCCCTATTGTGTTTGGGACCTAGCATCTGGTTTCATAAGATTGACTGTATTAGTTCCCTGTTGCATCTGTAACAAAAGACCACAAACTACTGGCTGAAAGCAACATACACCTAAACCTTAAAGTTCTGGAAGTCTAAAGTGTATCAGTAGCTGTGAGGTGAGTTCCTTTTGGAGGTTTAAGGAGAATCTAAGAAATCCTGGTGGTGCGGTGGTTAAGCATTTACTGGCTAACAGACAGGTTGGTGGTTCAAACCCACCAGCTTCTTTGCCAGAGAAAGATGTGGCAGACTGCTTCCGTGAAGATTCATCTTGGAAACAATATGGGGCAGTTCTACTGTGTCCTGTCAGGGGTTGATTGGAATCAACTTGAAGACAATGGCTTTGTTGTTTATTGTTGTCATTGTTGTTGGGTTAAGAAGCCTGTTTCATTGCCTTCACCAGCTTCTGGAGACCACCCAGATTCCCTAGCTCATTGTCCTCCATCTTCAAAGCTCTTAGTGTCTCTAACTCTAACTATGACCTCCTACCTGGACCCTCACATTTCTTTCTCTGACTATGACCCTCCTGCCTTCTCCCTATAAAGACCTTTGTGATTACACTGAGCCTACTGGACTACCACCCAGGAAAATCTGCCCACCTCACTATTCTTAGCGTATTCACATCTGTACAGTCCCTGTTGTTGTGTAAGGTAACACTACATCCACAGGTAGAAATTGACTATCTTTGTCCACTGAGAGGGACAGAATTTTACCACCTCAGAAAGAGCAGAACATATTTCTTGTGCCCAGCCTAAAATTTCCTTTCAGTGGTATTTTTAAAAGCAAGTGAAGCTTCAACATTTGAATTCACATCAAATCCCACATTTGGCAAGGATTCAGCTAAATATTAAATTAGGTAATTTGGGCTGTATTCCAAACAGAGCAGCACCTCTCTGTAATGGGGAAACACAGTTTGGGATCTGACCTTAATAAAGATGTTCTTGGTCATTGGGCTGGAAGCTGACAGAGATGAGAGAGAACTATGGATGCGAGTAGGTTGAAGATTTGGCTAGCTTCTTTATGGACTTGAATGTGCTCTACTGTGTAGGTGGCCTTTAGCTTGAGATGGTGTCGCTACCCATAAGTACCAGGGAGTTGTTTACTTGTTGAGTGTGCTGCCAAGGAGAGGAAAATATTCCAAGGAGAAGCATATTGAAAGGGATTCCAAAACTGAGGCGAGTGCTTTTCACCGGCAAGAATGCTAAGCCCTAAGATAATGACATTCAAATTAAAAGAGTGCTCAGACGGCTGCTCTGATTCATCTGGAATGTTCTCTGTGATGTGTTATTTATTGCTGAGAGCAACCTGTACAGTGTGCCATCCCCAGCATGTGGCATCACCGACCGAGAAAGTGAGCAGACTATATGCTCCCAGCTGACCCCGAAAGAACAGCCAACAATATTGCAGCACCAGGGATTTGTGGCTTGTAACTCATGCTGTTATCTTCTTGGGACTCGAATTTTCTATTAAGGTAACTCTTGTGGCAAGAGGAAAGTTCAAATCTTGGATACATGACTGAAATCACTCCAGTGAAGTGATTTGAATCTGTCTTTATAATAATGTGATAATAAATGTGTACAGATATTCTTTAATTTGAGAGATGAAATCATTAAAAATCTTTGTTTTATTATGACTTTTTAAAAATCCTTTTGTTTTGTATTGGTGGAAGCATTCTGGAAACACGGTATGCCAAGAAAGATGCAGTCAGGCAGATTAACCCCAGCTACTTTTAGAGACAACTTAAAAATATAATATGCCAAAATTTTAAAATTAATTTAGGTTTAAATTAATTACAATAATAAGAGCTCTGTAAAAATACTGTATTGTTGTAGTTGTTGTTAAGTGCCATTGAGTCGGTTCTGACTCATAGTGACCCTATATAGGGTTTTCAATGATTTTTGGTAATAACTGTAATCAACTCAGTAAGTGACTATCATTAACCCTTTATGGGGTCGTTATGTGAATTAAATGAGTTAATACTGTACAACATCGTTTTTGGTATATTATTAATAAAATAAATAAATTATAGGAATGAATTCCACTTTCAGAACCCTCTTGATAAGGCAATATAAGTTGAACCTTAATAAAACAGGTTAACATCACACTCCAACACCTGGGGTGGCAGTGAAGGTAATTTTGCACTTTTAAGACTATCTCCATAGGGTAAACACTGGACTGAGAACTACAAGGTTCATAGTTTGAACCTGCCAGTTGCTCTACGGTGTCAGGGGTCAGGGTGAGGTGAAGCTTTCTGTTCCCGTGAATATTTAAAGCCTTGGAAACCCTATTCAGGGTTGCTATGAGTCAGAAAAACAGCACTTAAAAAAATAAGACTTGGTCACTAGAAGTCATTGATCGATCTTCTTACTAACCAATGCCTCATTCAAATCCTAGTTTTACTGGCTGTTTGAACCAACATAGGAGTCCATATGTTTGTGGTGCATATGGTTGAACACTCAGCTACTACCAGAAAGGTTATTGGTTAGAATCCACCCAGAACCCCTTGGGAGAAAAGTCTGGTGACCCACTTGCACAAGGTCCCAGCCATTGGAAACTCTGTGGGGCACAGTTCTACTGACACACATGGGGTCACGATGAATCAGAATCTATGCGATTTAAAATTTTTAATGTATGATTTAAAAATAATTCAGTGACATGTTTAAATTAATTGCAATGATAACCAAATTTCCATAAAAACCTCGTGTCATCAGTCATGGTTTGCCTGACTGCTTATTCATTTTTTGAAGCAACATGATCTATGTTGTTGTTGTTATGTATTCCACAAATCCTTTTTTCTTTCTTGTCCACAACATCAGTCTTCCTCATTGGAAGTCATTAAGCAGAAAATAATTTATTTCACATAAAAACTGAATGTCTGTTTTGCCCTTTAGTAGAAAGATGAGTTTCTATCCTATCTAGCAACTCCATGTGTGGATGCACTGCAAGGCAAGTGAAGCAAGGAACGGATTTTGTTTACACCTTTCTTGGCTCTAGCCACAGAGCCTATAGCGGTGGTATGCAGATATGGAATCTGTTTAGCTGAACTAAATACTGCCTCACCCCAACAGGGAAAAAAGATGGGGCTTTGAATTCAACCAGGCTCTTGACCAATAATGTCCACTTTCATTCTAAACCAGTGATGTCACCAGAGCTGTTGTCACCCAACAATGCAGCTCAAGGTGTCACATCCCCCTAGGAACCTGCTCTCACACCAGACCACACAGAATCCTTAGTAATGTTCACTCAGTTTTAATCATAGAATTGTTGTTGGTAAAGTTCCGTGGAGTCAATTCCTACTCATAGTGATCCTGTATTGGGTGTCCAAGGAGTGGCTGGTAGGTTTGAACCCCTGACCTTACAGTTCAAACCGACTTTTTAGTCCAGTGCTTTATCCCAAGGCACCACACCAGGACTCCACAATATCATATATTTATCATAAAATGTGGTCGTTGTTAAGTGCCATGAAGTTGGTTCTGACTCATAGTGACCCTGTGTAGGGTTACCAAAGAGCAGCTGGTGAGTTTGAATCACTGACCTAGCAGTTCACACCAGCTTGCAGTCCAGTGCTTATCCTACAGTGCCAAATATCAAAGAACGTTATTATTGTTAAGTGCTATCAAGTCAGTTCTGACCCATAGTGACCCTGAATAGAGTTTCCAAGGAGTGGCTGGTGAGCTTGAACCGCCAACCTTGCAGTTAAAACCAACTTTGCAGTCCAGTACATTAACCCACAGTACCACACTAGTTAGTGATAAATGTAGTTGTAAATTGCCTAAATGTAGTATTTCTTCGATTATATGAATACTAACAAAATAGTTTTGTAAAATCCTTCTACATTGAATTACAACACTGAGAGTACAGTGGCTCCATGCAATAAACACTGGACTGAGAACTACATGGTTTGTGGTTCGAGCCTGCCAGCCGCTCTATGGGAGAAAGATGAGGCCTTGTGCTCCCACAAAAGCTGTAAGCCTCCAGAACCCTCTACAGGGTCACTATGGGTCAGACCCCACTTCACAGCACTTAGCAAACAGCAGTTCACAACATTAATAGTAACTGAGTGGACGCCTTTTATAGCGTTTTCTCCTTCATTTTATTTACCTCTTCTCAAAAAGTCATTGGTATAGCTTCTTAAATACTGCTTAACACACGGGGAGTGCCGTGACTCCACACAGTAAGCACTACGCTATGAACCACAAGGTCTGTGATTTGAGCCTGCCAGCTGCTCTGTGAGAAAAAGCTGAGGCTTTCTGCTCCCTCAAAGATGTAAAGGGTTACTATAGCCAGAGCTGACTCAACGGCACTTAACAACAACAACAACTTACCATATGCAATTGTTGTTGTTGTGAGGTGCCATTGAGTCGGTTCCAACCCACAGTGACCCTGTATAGGGTTTCCAAAGAGCAGCTGGTGAGCTTGAACTGCCAACTTTGCAGTTCAAACGGCTTTGCAGTCTGGCGCATTAACCCACAGTGTACACACCAGACAATAGTATAGCTAAAATACCAGAAAATTTGACAATATTAGCAAGTATAAAAATACAGAAACAACAGTGCTTGTTTGTTGCATGTGCAGATAAAACCATATGGTTGGAAGTGTCTTTGTAATTGAATAATAATGACCGCTCTGACTGGGATGCATTACATGTCTGAAAAAGTAAATTAGCGTAGAGTTTTAACCTTGTAGCTGGGTTTACAAAAAAGATCTTTGCTGTTATAACTGACTACAGGAATATTTTTATAAGAAATGTTAAATTTCTTATAAAAATGAAAATGCAATAATCTTTTTGGTGTCACTGCCCGATCCCCCACAGTGCCACCCAGTGTGGTCTGCACCCCCAGCGCTTCTTTAGTAGTACCACTGTTTCAAACCTCACAATGTCATCAACAAAAACTGGTTTGAAGCCTGATCTTTTTTATTATTATTATGTTTTATTGTGAATTATGTGATAGTTTACATGGGAGAACATTAGTTTTATATTCATTGTATCTTATATCGTTTCATTGCCATGGTTACAATCCCCTCCATGCCTCATCAACCAACCAAAGGGTATACACTACAAGCCTGCTCCCTGGTCATCAGCACACAGCCCCTCTCCGTCTCTCTGGATCTAAAGTCCCCAGCTGCTCCATCTTTCCATGTCATCATCTCTGCCTCAATTTCAGGCAACACTGCTTCTCTGGGTAGGGTCCTGCTCTCCGCTCTTCTCCCTT
>NW_006408531.1:2984520-3015397 GCF_000296735.1 Chrysochloris asiatica | reverse complement strand
TGCATATGCCCTCTCTTCTTATCAGCTGGACACTTCACTCTCCACTCTCGTCCTCTGTGACTATGTCACTGACTCTGGACCCAAGAGTCCCCAGGTCTTGTCACACTGCTAACCAACCAGGTCTCCACCCAGGTTCACAGGAGTCTATTGAACGTTGTAGGGCTTAGCTCGCTGCTTCATTGCTGTTTTTCCCTCACTTCTCCTTATCGGTGATGAACCTGATCACCAATCAGAATGTGTATTCCCACTGAGTCTTAGTCTTGGAAAGGGGTTTGCCCTGAGGGGACCCGACCACTTGTCTTGATATCTCCTGGGCAAGCAACTTGCTTGTTCTTGTAGTAACAGTTGGTCTGCCTCTATTGTTTTGTATTTTTCCTGTAGGTCTGCTCGTCCTTTCAAGTGGAAATTTCCCATCTCTGAAGATCTGGATGTGGTTCAGGCTTTCACCTATGGTCTTATGTAATGCAGAGGCTCCACAGGAAGCCTCCTTCACTGGGTATGTTTAGCCCCATTTTAGGTATTCTAGTCAGTTATAGGCAGAAGACGGACTTACAAGCTTTCTATGGTGATATTTCTGGCTATTCCTTTCTCTTCCCCTCCAGTGTCTATTTTATAATATAATATAATGCAAAGAAAACCAAGATTCAAAAGACAGCCAAGCATCTTAACATTATTCCCCCCTTTTCCTCATTCCAACCATGTCTCAATCTCTTTATCCCAGAGCCCTGTTGTTCCAAGGTTGTGTATAAATCATTATTTACCTCTGTCCCACTTAGCCTATTCAAACCTGCCTAATTGTTCTCCCATCTGCTTTGTTCTTCCATTTCCTTCTCCCTTCTTTTATATTGCCCCCTCCCCAGCACCTAAACTATCCTGTGTCTATTCCTTGCCCTGTGCTCCACCTTCCCCTCCCTCCCCTCACCCCACCCCCACGTCCTAGCAACCAGCAAAGAATCCACCCCCCCTTTAGTATGGGTTCTTTTCTTTTTCTTAGTCTTTTACAGTAGTGGTCCTATGCAGTATTTCTCCTTTTGTGACTGACTAATTTCACTAAATATAATGTCCTCAAGGTTCATCCATGTTAGGTGGTGGCTTGCAGCTTCCTTGTTATTTTTCAGGGTAGCATAATATTCCACTGTGTGTATGTACCACTGTTTGTTTATCCATTCTTCAGTTGATGGGCACTTTGGCTGTCTCCATCTTTTGCTATTGTAAATAGTGCTGCTATCAACATTGGTGTGCATATATATTCTCATGTTGTGTGAATCCTGATCTTTTGTGTACCCTCTGAAACTGATTATTGTTGTTGTTAGGTGCCATTGAGTCAGTACTGACTCATAGCAACCCTATGCACAACAGAACGAAACACTGCCCAGTCTTGGGACAACCTCACAATTGTTGCCATGCTTGAGCCCATTGATGCTGCCACTTGACCAATCCATCTCGCTAGGGGTCTTCCTCTTTTTCTCTGACTCTCCACCTTACCAAACATAATATTCTTCTCCAGCGACTGGTCCCTCCTGACAGTATGTCTGAAGTATGAGAGACGAAGTTTGGCCATCTTGGCCTCCAAGTAGCACTCTGGCTGCACTTCTTCCAACACAGATCTGTTGGTTCTTTTTTCAGCCCATGGAACTTTCAGTATTCTCCTCCAACACCATAACTCAGAAGCATGAATTCTTCTATGGTCTTCCTTAGTCACTGTCCAGCTTTCTCATGCATATGAAGTTATTGAAAATACCATGGCTTGGATCAGACGCACCTTAGTCCTCAAGCTGACATCTTTGCTCTTCAACACTTTAAAGAGGTCTTGTGCAGTACATTTGCCTAATGCAATACATCATTTGATTTCTTGACTGCTGCTTCCATGAATATTGATAGTTGATGCAAGAAGAATAAAGTCCTTGACAACTTCAATCTTCTCTCCATTGTTAAGAATGTTGTTTATTGGTCCAGTGGTGAGGATTTTTGTTTACTTTACATTGAGATGCAATCCATACCGAAGGCTGTGCTCTTTGATCTTCATCAGTAAATGTTTTAAGTCCTCTTCATTTTCAGCAAGCAAGGTTGTATCATCTGCATATTGCAGGTTGTTAATGAGTCTTCCTCCAATCCTGATGTCACGTTCTTCTTCAAAGAACCCAGCTTCTCGGATGATTTGTTCAGCATACAGGTTGAATAAGTATGGTGAAAGAATACAACCTTGTTGCTTACCTTTCTTAATTTTAAACCATACACTGTTCCCATGTTCTGTTCTTGATCCCTGTACAGATTCCTCTTGATCCCTGTACAGATTCCTCATGATCACAATTAAGTGGTCCAGAATACTCATACTTTGCAAATGTGGAAATGCTCATCTTCCTGCATTCTAAAAGGCGCCGTTAACAGGCAGAATGAGTAGAAAAGGACACGAAGATTGCAGCTCTAGGACCTTTTCTATATGTGGCAGTCTTTTTGGATTAAATGTGTTCCATTTCTTGGAGTATGAATGTATCTCTGTTATGGTATAGTGCCATTTGTTCTGGAAAACTGAAACGAATATGTGAAAATAAGTAGATGGAACTAAGCCAGAAATACCCTGGTGTGATCTAGCCTTTGAGCCAGGAAAGGAATTAAGATGGTTCACCACCCCGGGCCAGTCCCTGCTTCCCAACCCCACCTCAGTTTGAGTGTCCCTGTCCCTGGCTTCAGGCTCTTCTACTGCTGTAAACAGATGCTCAGTTTAGATTCTTCCAGAAGTGTCGAAGCAGACCTATAACCATCAGAAAGAAAAACTTGAGTTCTTTTCCAGTGTCTCCCCTTCATGTCAAGCACTGTTTAGAACATACCTAAAGAAGGCTGCTTCTTTGAGTGCCGCATGCTATTTTGCTTTCCAATGCTTCTGTTTGGGGAAGAAGTCTATTTTTAGTAAGAAACCCTGGTGGCACAATGCTTCAGTGCTCAGCTGCAAACCAAAAAGTTTGAGGTTCAAGCCCTCCAGTGGCTCAGTCAGGAGGAACAACTTGGCCATCTGCTGCCTTGGAGTTGATTCTGACTCATCGTGACCCTAAAGGACAGCATAGAACTGACCTATATGATTTCTTAGACTTTATTCATTATAGGGGAAGGTTACCAGGTGTGTTCTCCTAGGAAGCCACTGGGTGGACTTAAACTAGCAACCTAAATTGTTAACCATTATGTGACCTGTAAAGATGGTTGCTGTTGTTAAGTGCCTCTGAGCCAGTTCTGACTCATAGCAACCCTGTATAGGGTTTCCGAGGTAGTGGCTGGTGGGTTTGAATTGCTGACCTTGCAGTTCAGTCCCACCTTTCTGTCCAGTGCTTATCCTACAGTGCCACACCAGGGCTCCTCTGTAAAAATTACAGCCTGGGAAACCCTATCAGGATAGATTTCCTCTGTTCTATAGGGTCTTATGAATCAGAATGAACTTGGTGGCACACGACAACAAAGTGCATTTTCTATACCTTATTCTGAGTTGGCATCCAGTCAGCTTGGACTTCTGGTAGTTCTATGGCTAACAGAATAACATGTCACCAGCCTTGCTTCATATCCTGGGTATCTCTAGTTTACGAAAATATTTTTAAAAGAACCATCTAGACTCTACACACACATACACGCAGACATTTACTAAAATATTTAGGCTAGAATTAGTAAATATATGTAATTCAGTATTTGTAATTGTTTGATTTTAAGGATGAACTATAAATTAGGATTAGGGTAGAAGTAATCTTAATTTAGAAGCAAATATTTTACTTATCAAGGAGCTTTGGTGGTGTAGTGGGTTATGTGTTGGGTTACTAACCACAAGGTCAGCAGTTCAAATCTACCAGACACTCCTCGGGAGAGAGAATAAGCTTTAAGCTCCCATTAAAATGTGTAACTTCAGAAACACTATATAGGGATGGTACAAGTCAGAATTAACTAGATTGCAGTGGGTTCAGTTTGGGGGGCATTTTATTTTATCTATCCTGGTGTGGCGCTGTGGGTTAATGCACCAGACTGCAAAGCCATTTGAACTGCAAGGTCGGTGGTTCAAGCTCACTAGCTGCTCCTCGGAAACCCTATACAGGGTCGCTATTGGTTGGAATTGACTTGACAGCACTTAACAACAACAACATTAAGGTAGTATCATAAAGCATCTATGATCATTGTGTTTCATTCTACTTTTAGAAAACACCGGTTAGTACAAATGTGTTTGCAGGGCTCATTAATCTTCACTAGGAAAATGAAAGAACCTTGTGTACAAAATCACCTGGAAACTCTTAATTGCCAAGCCCCACATTGGCCTTTTTCTGTAGGATTTTTTAGGAACAGAATTTTTAATTTTTCCTTACAAATAATCCAATGTCATTTTTGAATTGCAGCCCGTTTCAGAAGCAGTCCCAATAAATGTCCTAAGTTCTTTTCTAGAAAGTCGTAGCCTAAGAACAAGCAATTCTCTTCAAAGGCTGCATTCAATAAGTGTGTTTTTCTGCTGTCTGATCTTGCCTGAAGAGGAACACAGCATCCTGTTCATTCAGTGAGAGAACAGTTTTACTGAACATGAAAACTGTACTTTTTGTTTTGGTATGTAACATTGTACATATCTGAAGAAGGCATTTATATGCTGAGAGGCTATTGCAGAAGAACTGGTTCGATTTGGAAATTGAGCTCGCAGTGCCAGCTGTGACTCATGCAACTGATCAGTTTGTGTTCATTATAGGATAAGTGTATGCAACAGGAGTTTGATGATGGCAAAGTTGAGTCAGTGAGATGATTTATCTCTTGTCTGTTTCGCTGGGGAATGAGGCTTGGACTCATGCCAAACAGTATAAAGGGCAGCAGCATCTGTGTTATAAGGTGTCAAGCTGATAGCTCTGCAGCTGGGTATGTGCATGTTGCTCCAGGCAAACCCTGGGTGATTTGCATACCACAAATATTTGCTCATTGCATCTGGTTGGCAAGCAAAACAGATATTGCCACAGATAGAAAGCGTGACCTTGTCTTCATGGGATCTCATAGTCACAAATAAATGGGTCATTCAAAAAATTTTAAATCAATGCCAATATTTATAATCTTTTCCTGAATTTTTTTTTTAACTTACTTTGTTTCTATGCATGTGTCTCTTCTAGAAATTTCATAAGATATTTCAAAGATGTTTGCCTGTGTTTTAGTAACTATCAGGCATTCAACTTTGTGGATCATAACAAATTATGGATTATATTGAAGAATAGGAATTCCAGTACCCTTAATTGTGCTCATGAAGAGCCTGTACACAGAATAAGAGGTAGTTGTTCAAACAGAATCAGGAGAGGGTATGGCAGGGTTGCATTCTTTTACCATACTTATTCAGTCTGTATGCTGAGCAAATCATCTAAGAAACTGGACAATATAAAGAAGAATGCACTTCAGGTTTACAAAAAGATTCATCAACAACCAGAGACATATAGATAACACAACCTTGGTTGCTAAAAGTGAAGAGGATTTAAAGTACTTACTGATGAAGACTAAAGACTACAGCCTTCAGTATAGAGTACACCTCAACATAACACAAAAATTCTCACATCTGGATCAGTAAGCAACATCACAATCAACAGAGAAAATAATTAAGTTGCCAAGGATTTTATTTTTATTGGATCCACAACGCTCATGGAAGAAACAGTCAAGAGAGCAAAGGACCCCACCCAGAGAAGCAGTGAGGCCTGAGATGAAGACAGAGAGGACAACATGAAGAGATGGAGTGTCTGGGGAGTTGAGACCCAGAGAGCGAGAGGGACTGAGTGCTGAGGACCGTGGTGGTGGTGGTGGGGGGAGGAGGAGGGAACATGCAAGGTATACCCTTTCGTTGGGGGATGATGCATGGACAGGATGGTAACTAAGGCAATGAAACGATATAGGATAGAATGAATATAAAACTGATGTTCTCTCATGTAAACTATCACTCAGTAAACAATAAAAAATAATAAAAAAAAAGAAAGCAAAGGACATAATGCATGGGCAAATCTGCTACAAAAGATGTCTTTAAAGTGTTAAATAGCAAAGATGGTACCACATTAGTAACCGATAAGGGGAAGTGGGGGGAAAACGGCCATGAAGTTGTGAACTAAGTCTGATCACATTCAATAGACTCCTGTTAACCTGGATTGAGACCAGCAGTGTGATGAGACCTGGGGACTCCTGGGCCCAGGGGCAGTGACATGGCCCCAGAGGACTAGAATGGAGTGTGAGGCATCCAGTTGATATGAAGTGAGGGGAGATGCACAAGAACATCCACACTTTCAGATAGTACCCATTTCACCTGGCATCCATGGCTGGATGATCAGAACACTACTAAAGGAAGAAAGAAGAGGAAAAAAAAGAAAGAAACAAAGAGTAACCCACTACAAGTGGATGAACTCAACCTAGGCTTGTGGATGCACTGTGACAAAGGAGCAGACAAATCTCTACAGTGAGGATCATTGCCATCCCCTTGGTACACAGGGTTGACAGGGAGGGGGAACTTAGACATTGGCTGCTCAAAATGGTGGTACTACAAAGGCAAGAAGTGACTGGCTTACAAGCTTTCAATAGGGAACCTAGCTCCAGAGGATAAGGGAAAGGTAGAATCTCCACTGAATTGTTTCCAACTTGTCTGGATGGGGTTGATAAGAGGTGAGGGGGAAAGGACTCCTGTGATTCAATAGGGAATAATTTCTATCAGTTCTGACAGTGAGTGTTGGAAAGATAAATGTAAAGGTTTGGTAACAAAAGGAGGGAGGTGGCTGGTTTTCCAGTCCAGGAACTGAGATCCCTGGAACCATCATGGGAGAAAAATGAAGTGTGAGACCCTGTCCAGGGAGGAAGTGACACTAGGGATGAAGGCAGAGACGATGGTGTGGACAGAAAGAGCAGCTGGGGACTCTGGATTCAGGGAGGGAGAGGGACTGTGTGCTGGCGGCCCAGGGGCAGACATGTGGGGTGTACCCTTTGGTTGTTTGATGATGCATGCAGGGGATTGTGATCATTGCAATGAAACAAAATACAATAGGATGAATGTAAAGATGATGTTCACCCATGTAAACTAACACATAGTTCACAATAAAATTTTAAAAATAAAGCAGAGGTGGTGCTTTGAGGACTAAGGTGTGCCTGACGCAATTCATGGTATTTTCGGTCGCCTCACATGAATGCAAAAGCTAGACAATGAATAAGGAAGATGGAAGAAGAATGTATGCATTTAAATTACAGTGTTGAAAGCCCTGGTGGTGCAGTAGTTTAAGTGTTGGGATGTTACCTGAAAGGTTGGCAGTTTGAACCCGCCAGCTGCTACAACTAGAGAAAGATGTGGTAGTCTGCCTCTGTAAAAATTTACACCTTGGAAACCCTGTGGGGCAGTTCTCCTCTGTCCTGCAGGGCTGTTGTGAGTGGGAATTGGCCCATTAGCAGTGGGTTTGGTTTGGGGTTTGTGTTGATGAAGAATATTGAATAGATCCTAGACTGCTAGATGAATAAATAAATCTGTCTTGAAACAAAGTATAGCCACAGTGTTCCTGGAAATGTTCTCAGGAGGGACCAGTCTCTGGAAAATGATATTATGCTTGGTAAAGTAGAGTGTCGGTGAAAAAGAAGAATTCCAATGAGATGGAGAGTTTGAACTGCCATCCTTATAGGTCAAACTGACCTTGCAGTCCAGTGCATTACCCTGCAGCACCACACCAGGACTCCTCCTAACATAGTAGACCATATTATTGTGCAATTTACAAGGCCAATACCAGTCTATTTTAGCTCACAGATGCCTAGGATCTTTATATATTCCATTTCATTTTTGATGATTTCTGATTTTCCCAAATTTATATTTTCATGCAATCTACATTCCAATTACTAATGGATGTTTTCAGCTATTTCTTATCATTTTGAGTCATGTCACAGCAGCAAATGAAGGTCCCCAAAGCATTGTTCCATCCACATCATCAAGGTCAACTCTACCTTCAGGAGGCAGCTCTTCTCTAGTCATATTTTGAGTGTCTTCCAACCTGAGGGGCTCATCTTCTGGCACTATATCAGACAGTGTACCACTGCTAGTCATATGGCTTTCACTACCCAGTTTTTAAGAAATAGATCGTCAGGTCCTTCTTCCTAGTCTGTTCTAGTCTGGAAGCTCCACTGACTCACCATGAGTTATCCTGCTTGTTATCTGAAGTACTGGTGGCATAGTTTCCACATCACAGCAATATTCAACTACCACAGTGTGACAAACTGACAGTCAAGTGGTGGGATCATAAGTGACAGAAAAAAATGTAAACTAGATTGTAGTTTACATTGATAATAGATTCTTACATAATATTGAATGGGTTTGTACAGCAAATGCTAGAAATAAAACTATGATTATGATAACTGCTAATTTGAGTCAATTTTTCATTTTATCCTTTAAAATGTATTTCACTTAAGAAAACATTAAAAACGTATGCTTTCTTTCTTTTTTAAAAAGAGCACACACGTTAGAGAAGTATATTTACTTAAGAGACAGGCTTGCCACACTTTCTTCAGATATTTAAGAATGCCCAATCCACAATGTTTCTTGCATAAAAGGCAATGTCTATTACATAGACAAGTGTCTATTGTACATTGCTGTTTAAGTGCCATTGAGTTGGTTCCAACTTGTAACGACCCTGTCTAGGGTTTCCAAGGAGCAGCTGATGGGTTTGAACTACTGACCTTGCAGTTCAAACTGACCTTGTGGTCTAGTGCATGATCCTGTAGCGCCAAACCAGGACTCCGCTCCCTTTAATAGGATAGCTAATTCCCTTTCTTTTATTCTGTACATTTTCCTATTTACTTGAATATTTGTCCTTAATAATCAGTAGTCTACTTAATTAATTTTCTCCAACATTATATTTTAGATAGTCTATCGCTTTCTAAAAACTCTGAATGACACTACCTCCCTAATTATAATTTCCTCTTTGTCCAAGTGTCAAAAAATGAAATCATTCTGTGTAGCATCTAAAGCTTCAGTTAAGGGTTGTTGAAGTCAGTTGATTCTACATAAATATGAATAGCTTTTTAAAGAGTGTCCACTCAGCTTTTGAATAAGTTTTGAGGCGTTACATCTTTCTACTTTTATGTGCCATCCGTGATGTCTCACCTAAGGACTGTTGCTGTGGAGAACTCTGGAGTACCACCTTTCTTTCCAAAATCAGTGGCTGTGATATGCTTATAACATTTTAAACTAAACTTGACAGAACTTTATATATCCAAAAGAGATACAATATTTAAGTCCATCATTTTTAGAGTCTATATTTATGCAAAATAATACAAGGAAAGCAATTGCTATTTTGATTGCAACTTTTGTTTTATGCCCATGTAAATCACCCATTTTTACTTTTGATATCTAATGTTTGATATTTTGAAACAGAATCCACGCTGCTGGGGGAAAAGTCTTTTGAGTTTGGAGATTACAAAGGCTGAATAATAGTGGGAATGATTGTTAAATATACATCAGATCAATGGAGATTACCCCCACATGAGTAGGATGAAGGTGATTCAAGTAACATCATTGACAAGCCTTATGTAATTGATCAAGAACTCTGCAGCCAATGAATAGACATCCATTCCTTTTATGTGCACAAGGAACATTTACGAGCATTGACTATAAGTCACAAAAGAAGCTTTTAAGAACTTCTGAAGATTGATTTTGTTCAGAAAAATCCTCCAACTCCAAGGCAATTAAATTGGAAGTCAACTCTAACTTCCTTACAACTGGACCAATAAATAACATCATGATAAACAGAGAAAAGATTGAAGTTGCCAAAGACTTCATTTTGTTTAGATCCACAATCAACACTCAGAGAAGCAGCAGTCAAGAAATCAAATGATATATTGCATTAGGTAAATCTACAAAAGACTTCTTTAATGTGTTAAAGAACAGGGATGTCAGTTTGAGAACTAAGGTAAGCCTCATATTAGTGGTAGCTTCAGTCACCTCATATGCATTGTGAAAGTTGTACAGTGAATAAGGAAGACTGAAGAAGATTTGAAGCACTTGAATTATGGTGTTGGCAAAGAATATTGAAAGTACCATGGACTGATAGAAGAGCAAGCAAATAGTGCATGGAAGAAGTGTAGCCAGAATGCTCCTTAGAAGTGAAAATGGAGACTTCATCTTTCATTCCTTGGATATGTTATCAGGAGGGATCAGTCACTGGAGAAGGACATCATGCTGGGTCAAGTGAAGGGTCAGCGAAAAAGAGAGAGAACCTCAACAGCGTGGATTGGCACAGTGGCAGCAACAAGACGTTCAAACATAGCAATTGTGAGGATGGTGCCTGACCTGGCAGTCTTTCATTCTGTTGTATGTTGGGCCACTGTGTGTCATAACCAGCTTGGAGGCACCTAACAACAACAACATGGCTACTTTAACAGCTTGCTATTGTTAATATCCCTAGTTTACTCTAAGGAGCTCTAGTAACGTAGTGGTTACAAATTGAGCTGCGAATCTCATGGTCAGCAGTTCGAAACTACCAGCTGCTCCGTGGGAGAAAGATGAAGCTTTCTGCTCCCGTAAAGATTTACAGCCTCGGAAACCCTGTACAGGGTCGCTATGAGTCAGACCCGACTCCACGGCACATAACAACAACAACAGTTTACTCTGTTGACTTTCATTTGATGGTCTTTTCTCTGACTAGATTAGTACATGGTGCTATAAATTCCTTTGGAAAAGGCATCTAACATAAGATTTATTGGATTAAAAACATTTCCTGGAAAGGATAGTCAAATAAGTAAAGCTAACCAGGAAACTGAGAGTCAAGCAGAATAGAACAAGATCCTCAGGCAAAAGTATTAGAGAGAGGTAGAAGGAGTCTTGTGGACATGCAGAGGTGGCTGAGAGAGGAGCCGGGAGGCCGGGAGGCGAGGTTGGAAGGAAAGCCAGACCTATCAGGGCTCGTCAAAGGCTGACTTGTAAAAGGTTAATACTAATACATTTTGTATTCCAAGATTCCCCAAATGAACACTTCCTGCTTCCCTTTTTTTTTTTTTTTTTTTTTAGCTAATATACTCCCACTGTTATATAAAACCTTGTTGTTGTTGTTGTTAAGTGCCGTCGAGTCGGTTCCAACCCATAGCGACCCTGTACAGGGTTTCCGAGGGTGTAAATCCTTACGGGAGTAGAAAGCCTCATCTTTCTCCCGCGGAACGTCTGGTAGTTTCGAACCGCTGACCTTAAGGTCCGCAGCCCGATACGTAACCACTACGCTACCAGAGCTCCTTATATAAAACCTTAGACATTTTTAAAATAAAAGGGACATTCTTAGGTAGTTGCTTGGATGAAATTTAATTCTACATTTTCTTCCTTCAGTTCTAAAGAATGCCTAGATAAAAATTTTTGTCCCTACTGTGTATGGCCAACTGCTATCTAAAGATGGGCTTTATATAGCTTCTCAAGGCCATACAGCATCACTCTCATCACTCTAGATCCTAATTCAGAATTCCTTTACCTGTTTCCCTTACTGTGTTTCCAAATGCTAGGCAAGGTCAGGATGCACTGCCCTATGTTGATTCTTTTAGTTAAGAAACAGTATTTCAATTAATGTTCTATTACTGTTAAAGACCCAGCTTCTGTACCATATGGTTATTAGGAACCAATTTTTATTGTCTGGTTTGCAAGTAGGATTGCTTTGGGAAACACTTTGAGCAACTAGAGAAAGTGACCAGTTGGCCACAGCAATGGACAACTGTGTTAACCCAAGTAAAGAAAATGTTTAGATAATACAAAAATTTCACTTTAGTAAAAGATTTGAGCCTTCTTACCTGCAAAACTCTTTTTAGCACTGCAGTCTGAGTTCTGGTTTGAATATTGACTTGTTTGTTTATTTTGCTGTCCCCTATTAATTTACTTGGACATCTAGTGTGGCATTTTAGGATCAGCACTGAACTGCAAACCACATGGTCGGCTGTTCCAACCCCACCAGCTGCTCCTCAGAAACCCTATACAGGGTTACTATGAATCGGAACCGACTTTACAGCACTTAACATCAACAACAACATTTAATTGATTTGGAAATCCTTCATGATCACCAAGATGGCCCATGGCAACAAAAGGAAAAGATTCAATTTATATTGTAGTTCAGGTGATTTTGTCCTAAATTATTTTAGAATTAACTGTGTATTAAGCAGCTCTGGTAGCATAGTGGTTACCAGTTGGGCTGCTAACCTCAAGGTCAACAGTTCAAAACTACAAGCTGCTCCATGGGAGAAAGATGAGGTTTTCTGTTCCCATAAAGATTTACAGCCTTGGAAACCCTGTACAAGGTCAGTATGAATTGGAACTGAAGCAACAGCACTTCTCAGCAACAAAATGTCAGTAATGGTATATTATTGCATATATAATAATGAGTTTAGTACATTATTATTATTTTACAGACACATCATCTGTGAGTAATTTATATAAATTTCTACTTAAGCAGGTCACTTTTTAAATCAAAATATACCATAAATAATCTACCCACTGCCTCCTTGATTGGTTTCAGAACTGGATTGCTGTTCTTGTTAAGTGCCGTAGAGTCAATTCCAACTCATAGTGACCCTGTATAGGGTTTCCAAGGAGTAGCTGGTGGTGGGTTTGAACTTCCAACTTTGTGGTTCTAGGTCCAGAACTGACCCTATAGCACCACACCAGGAGTCCTCAGAACTGGAGTAGAATTAATATAATCCATAACCAAATTAAATACCACTTGTACTTAGAAAATATTTTTGTGGCCAGTTTAGAAATAGTAAATCAGTAGATGAGGTCATATTTTGGAAACATTACTTGTGAAAATTGATTGGTTTATAGTTAAAAAATGAATTCATATTTGAGTTTTGTTCACTTTTGAATTCAGTGCATTTTGGTGATAGTCCATTGTGGAGTGAAGTTATTGATTACAAAAGTGTCTTAGGAATCAGCTGTTTATAACAATAGATTATAGGAAACGGGTTTTCTATGTCTATGTCATAGGCACCGGAGTCAGACAATGAACCTTCAAAGAACTTCAGAACTCAACTCCACAAAGCAGTGGTATAACTAAACTGTTTACATAAACGTTCAGATCTAGACAGTGGCATTTAATTTTCACTTTTGCTTGCCATTTACAATTAAACCTATATGTGTCTTTAATTTAGCTCTTAAGAATGTTAAACGTTTTATTTGAAAGGTGCATTTCATTTACAAGCTACAATTTAGTGTTCTGTTGCCCTGATGCATTGAGATTAAGTAAGGCACTGGAAGAAGTAACTCATTATAACTTCTTTCTCTTTTGTAAGTGGTATTCCACACATTTCAGGTCATGTTGCTGGATATCAAAAGAGCTTAGGAGCAGCATGATTACAGATCAAACAGCAGTCATCTCTCTCCCCCAGGGCTCTTTATATTTGTTCTCATTAAAGAAACATAGTTCAACAGAATTCTAAATAAAAATGTAGTTTTAAGGAAGTCATGTAGAATAAGGAGGCCTTGGGTGGTATAAATGGTAATGCACTCAGCTATTAACCAGATCACGAAGGTTCACATCCACCCAGAGGTATCTTGTAAGAAAATTTTGATGATCTACTTGTGAAAAAAAAAAAAAAAATCCCCCATTGAAAACCCTATGTTGTACAGTTCTACTCTGACACATATGGGGCCACGAGGTGTCAGAGTTGGCTTGACAGCACTTGATTACTACTTAATATGGAATAGCTAATATTTCAGGTTTGAACTTTGTTTAAATTGTATTGAAAAGGCAAAGTCAATGTTTTGAAGAATGCTTAAAAAACACTAAAATTTTGCACAGTGATACAGTTGTCAGTTTTATTTTAATATAGGTAGATCCAACTTTTTAATGGTATTTACTTGGGTTGATTAATATTTCTGGCTGATTTTGTTTTCATAATAAAAGGTATGGATTGTTTAAAGTTAGACTTAATGTTGAAAAGTACTATTTCTAATTTTGTTCTAAAGCCAGCATTCCAAAGCTAACCTAAAGGTGTGAGTGTTAGGAAAGCATTTGACAAGGTTATGTTACTGAGGGGTAGACTTCTTGTAGGTAGAGAGTTTCTGGTGACTATATTAAGAATGATCTACTAATATTTATAAGTCCCTTTTACCCAGTTTTGAACATATAGATAGATATGATATAATTTTACTTTAGTTTATGATAAAATTAACAGTTAAATCTACAAAGAATAAATAAATTATTTAATGAAAAATGTTGGCATTTTTAAATAAGAATTTGGAAGAAAACAGTTATCATTACTATCAACCTTACACAAAAATGAACTACATGTCATTAAATTATACATGTAAAAATGTTAAAATGGAAACTATGTTCTTCCATATTTATTTACCACACACATAAGAGTAAACAAACCACCAGTACACTTGCATACACAATGAATTACAGATGAATTAAAGAATTGCATGTCAAAAATAAGTAAGTAGAGTCCTGATGTGGCTCTGTAAGATAAGCACTGGACTGCTAACCCAAAGGTCAGTGGTTCAAACCCATCAACCACTCCTTGGGAACCATATACAGGGTCACTATGAGTTGGAACCAACTCGACAATACTTAACAAAAAGAACAACAAAAATATGTAAAAATTATGTTTTATATCATTTGAGTGTGAAAGTCATTTCTTAATATGACATCATTATCAGAAACTGTAAAAAAAATGATTGAAAGGGTTGACTACCTTAGAAAGAGTCCATCTATTGAAAACTCTATGGAGTACAGTTCTACTCTGGGACACATGGTTTTGCATGAGTCAAAACTGAGTTGACAGCAACTAGTTTGGTTTTCAGTATGTCTCACTAAGTACAAGAGAGGCTAAGTATGAGAGATGAAGACTTATATGGGGCCTTGGCTAAGTACAAGACGTCATAGGCTAAGTACCTAGGCTAAGTACAAGAGAGATGCAGACTTATATGGGACCTTGAAGAGCCCAAAATGTTGTTGTTGTTGTTGTTAGGTGCCTTCGCATTGGTTCCAATTCATAGCAACCCTACCCACAACAGAACAAAGTACTGCCCAGTCCTGCACATCCTCACAACTGTTACGCTTGAGTCTGTTGCTGCCACCGGGCCAGTCCTTCTTGTTGGGGATCTTCCTCTTTTACACTGGCTCTCCACTTTACCTAGCATGATGTCCTTCTCCAGGGACTGGTCCCTCCTGATATGTAGGAAGTATGAGAAACAAAGTCTCGCTATCCTGTACTCTAAGGAACATTCTGGCAGTACTTCTTCCAACAAAGGTGTGTGTGTTCTTTTGGCAGTCCATGGTACTTTCAATATTCTTCTCCAACACCATAACTCAAACGCATCAATTCTTCTACAATCTTCCTTATTCATTGTCCAACTTTCACATGTATATGAGGCTACTGAAAATACCATGCCTTGGATCAGGCACACCTTAGTCCTCAAACTGATATCTCTGTTCTTGAACACTTTACAGAGGTCTTTTGAAGCAGATTTTCCTAATGCAATAGGTTGTTTGATTTCCTGACTGCTGCTTCTATGAGCGTTGATAGTGGATACAAGGAAAACAAAGCCTTTGACAACTTCAATCTCTTCTCCATTTATCATGATGTTATTTATTGATCCAGTGGTGAGGATTTTTTTTTTTTTTTTACTTTACATTGAAGTAGAATCCATACCAAAGGCTGTGATCTTTGATTTTCATCAGTAAGTATTTTAAGTCCTCTTCACTTTCACTGAGCAAGGTTGTATCATCTATATATTGCAAGTTGTTAATGAGTCTTCCTCCAACCCTGATGCCACATTCTTCTTCATATAATCCAGCTTCTTGGATTATCTGCTCAGCATATAGATTAAGTATGTTGAGAGATTTTAAACCTTCCAATATCCCTTTATTCTGTTATAACAACTGCCTCTTGGCCTATGTACAAGTTCCTCAAGAGCACAGTTAAGTTTTCTGGAATACCCATTTTTCATGTTATCCAAAGCTTGTCACCATCCACACAGTCAAAAGTCTTTGCATAGCCATTAAAGCACAAGTAAACATTTTTCTGGTATTCTCTGCTTTGAGCCAAGGTTCATCTGACATCAGCAAGATGATAAAGTTTTATTCCGTTATGAGAGTATATTTGTCAATAAGTTGTTGTTGCTGTTGTTGTTATGTCCTATAGAGTTGCTTCTGACCCATAGCAACCTTATATAGGGTTTCTGAGGAGTGACTGGTGAGCTTGAACTGCCACTGCGGTTCAGGCTGACTTTGTAGCTCAGCATATTAACCCACAGGTTCACACCAGGACTCCATGTCAATAGTGAGTATTTCATCAGTAAGTATTTTAAGTCCTCTTTGCTTTCAGCAAGCAAGGTTGTATCATCTGAATATCTATTATAAATTGTTAATGAGTCTTCCTCCATTCTTGATGCCATGTTTCTCTTCTTCATATAATCCAGTTTCTCAAATTATGTGCTCAACATACAGATTGAATAAGTATGGTGAAAGAATACAACCCAAGTGTGCACCATTCCTAATTTTAAACCACTCAGTATCCCCTTGTTTTGTTCCAACACCTGTCTCTTGGTCTATATACAAGTTCCTCATGAGCACAATTAAGTGATTTGAAATACTCATTCTCTGTAAAGTTGTCAATAGCTTGTCATGAGCCACACAATCGAAAGCCTTTGCATAGTCAATAAAGCACATGTAAACATCTTTCTGATATTCTCTGCTTTCAGCCAAGATCCGTCTGATGTCAGCGATGATATCCCTCATTCCACATCCTCATCTGAACCCAGCTTGAACCTCTGGCCTTTCTCTGTCAGTGTACCATTGCAACTGTTTTTGAGGGATCATTAGCAAAATTTTACTTACATGTGATATTAATGGCATTATCTGATGATTTCCACATTCCACTAGGTCCCCTTTCTTTTGAATGGACACAAATATGGATCTCTTCCAATCAGTTGGCCAGGTAAAATTAGTAGCTTCCAAATATTTATAATGTAATGTGTAACAGACCTATAAGAATTCATTGACTTTATTTAACAAACACATGAACACCTATAGACTGCGTTTTTGTATAATACAGTGGCTCTTAGAAATAACAATGTGACAAATAAAACTGTAAAGTTCCATTTTGCATGATTTGCTACTGACCTACAGTTCCCTTTCCTGTGTTCCTGGAAGAAACAGAGAAGATACTTAGAATTCCACTTTTCTTAAAATGTTAAGAAGGGCAGGTGCCCTCTGGCCACAGCTTTAAATTAAACAAGCTCTTTAGGCGAGTTTGCGGGTGCTAAACATGTCTCTGAAGGAATGTCCCCGGAGCACTAATATCTGAGGAGCTGGGCAAAATATGTAAGCAAGTCTTCTTTCTTCTCTTGACATAACATGATGCTCAGCACGCTGACTACAATGCCATAGCTTAGTTTCCTAACAGCAAAGAAACACATTTTCTTTGTAATATTTGTGCTAAAAATCTATGTCTTGTGATCTTATTATTATTAATAGCCAGCATTTTTTTAAGTACTCAGAGTGGAGAAAAGGCTACAAATTTTAAAGAATTTTAAAACACTGTTTTATCAAGGAAAGTCCTAGTGTGGCGCAGTAGAATACACACTGACCCGCAAGATTTGTTTGAACCACAAAGTCAGTGGTTCAAACTCACCATCCACTCCTTGGATACCCTATAGGTTTGCTGTGAGTTGGAAACAATACAGTGGCACTTCACAACAATTTTATCAAGGCTTACACATGTCAGCAATTACATGTTTTCTAAGAAGTAAAAAACACAAAATTGTTCTAGGTCCCCATCAAGATATAGACCGTTCTATAGTGACCAGTTACTGGTGACCTATATTGATAATATATTGGTAATGAAGGAGCTCTGGTAGCGTAGTAGTTACGAATCAGGCTGCAAACCGCAAGGTCAGCAGTTCGAAACTACCAGCTGTTCTGCGGGAGAAAGATGAGGCTTCCTGCTTCTGTAAAGATTTACAGCCTTGGAAACCCTGTACAGGGTTGCTATGAGTTGGAACTGACTCCACGGCACATAACAACAACAATATTGATAATCGGAAATACCACTAAGTGACATTTATTATAATAGGCACTTTACATCTTTCTTTGTGAAGTAGGTAATATTACCCCCATTTTGTCGATGAGATTCAGAGAGGTTAAAAAACTTGATAAGAACTCCTCAGCACTGACCAGAAGGGGAAGCAGACAGACCCAAACTGACTTTAGGAAGATCCGTCGTGTTGGTTAGAGAAGCCTGAACTCAGGGAGGAGGGATTACCTGTACACAAATGCTGCCTTTGATCTCATATGGTTGACTGTTCTAAGGAGTGTGTACCTCCTTGGTGTTATTGTTCACCTGACAGGCCTGTCTGTTGTTTGGGTGAAAGGTGAGCCAGGGCACTAAGTTCAGTTCTATGCTTGAAGGGTGACTAAGGAGCATAGTCTGAGAGGTGACACCAGTCTGTTTCAGACCAGTAAGCCTGGTCTTTTTTATCATTCTGAGTTTTGTTCCCCATAGCCCCTCACGCTATCTGATCCTTCTGTTCTGATCCCTTTCAGAGCCGTCAGCAGTGATAGCCAGAAACCATCTCCCTCTGGTCTCAGGATCCTGGGCTTCACACGGTCCATTAGTCTTTCTGACTAATTGTTTCCACGTACCTTTAATTTCTTCACTCTTCTCTGCTTCAGAAGAGGAGAGCTAAACAGTAACACCTTAGATAGTCACTCACAAACTTTTAAGACCCCAGTCGCACTCAACAAAGTTGGATGTAGAACATTGCCTTTGTGGACTATGTTCTGTTACTTGGCCTTGCTATTCCCCAAAACTATGCTTGTGAATTCTCAGGTCCACCAACTCATTACTGAAATGTGTTTGACTGTGGCTAAGTAGAAAAGATTGACGTTATCAAGCATTTCCTTTTAATTAGTACCACAATCAGTGTTCATGAGTGCAGTGTCAAGAAGTCACATGATGTATTTCATTGGCAGATATGCTACAGAAGACCTCTTACAATGTTAAAGAACAAAGATGTCACTTTGAGGACTAAGATATGCCTGACCTAAACTATGATATTTTCAATTACCTCATATGTATGTGAAAGTTGGACAATGAATAAGGAAGACTATTGAAGAATCAAAGCATTTGAATTATGGTGTTGGCGAAAAATATTGAAAGTACCATGGACTACCTGAAGAACAAACAAATCTGTCTTGGAAGAAGTACAGCCAGAATGCTCCTTAGCAATGATGCTGGTGAGACTTAGTCTCACAGAATCTGGACATGTTGTCAGGAGGGACCGTTCCCTGGAGAAGGATATCATATGTAGTGAAGTAGACAGTGAGTAAAGAAGAAGCCCCCCCGCCCCAAATGGAATGGATTGGCACAGTGGCTACAACAGTGGGCTCACACATAGCAACAATTGTGAGGATGGTGCATCACTGGGCAGGGTTTCGTTCTCTTGTGCACAGGGTTGCTATGAGGCAGAGCTGACTCGACAGAACCTAGAAAACACCATGTTGTGCTATATTCATGGATGTATTTGCAGCACATATGAGCACATGTGCAGAAAGATCCTTTGTTAACTCTATATATATATGTGCTGTAGTCCCATCTATCTTCTTATAACCTGTTTAGTTTACATGTCTTATCTGTGTATTCACTCATTAGGAATTACTACTACTGTTATTGCAGGGATACTTTTATTGCCTTTAACGCTTGTGCTTCTCCCAGTGTCTTCCATTGCCTTCATCATTTTGTGCTGACCTCCTCTTATTATAAGCAGCCGTAGTATTATAGTGTTGGAGTCCTGGTGTGGCGCTGTACGATAATGCCATGGACTGCAAAGTCAGTTTGAACCGCAGGGTCGGTGGTTCAAACTCACCAGATGCTCCTCAGAAACCCTATACAGGGTCATTATAAGTCAGAACTGGTTCAATGGCACTTAACAATAACAACAGTAGTTTAGTGGATGAGTAGTTCTAATCTACCAGCCACTCTGTGGAAGAAAGATGAGGCTTTCTGCTTCCATAAAGATTGACAGTCTCAGAAACCCTATATTGGGTCACTAAGAGCTGAAGCCAACTCAGTGGCACACCACCACCGCCACCACTGCCCTCCAGTTAGTGACTTATCCTCTCTTCTCCTCAGACCCCTAGTAACCTTCAAAGAATGTTTCTTTCTGTGTGTAAACCTTTTCTTGACTTTTTACACTAGTGGTTGGTTTCATACAATATTTGACCTTTTGTGATTGATTAATTTCATTCAGCATATGTCTTCCAGGTCCATCAATGGTCTGAGGTGTTTCACACATTACTCATTATTCTTTCATGTTGCATAATATTCCATTGTGAGTGTACACCATACTTTGATTATCCATTCATTCACTGATGGGCACTTAGGTTGTTTCCATCTTTTTGTCATTATAAATAGTGTTCCAGTGACCGTGGGTGTGCATATATCTGTTTGTGTGTTTCTGTCATTGCTCTTATTTCTCTAGGATATATAATATTAGTAGTAGTGGGATTGCTGGGTCACACTGTGTTTTTATTTCCAATTTTTTAAAGATGTGGCACATCATCTTCCAGAGTGCTTGCACCGTTTTGGAGGAGCATCATTTTGTCAGGAGGTCAGGAAAGGTCCCTCGCTCTGAGAATTTGCTGTCTGAACATAGATCTTATGTGAAGTAAGGGAGGGAGCTATGCAGATATTGGAAATGTGTGGCTGATGGACAGAGACAAAGAGTCTGCCAGGGTCCAGCTCACAAGGCTTTGTAGATCATGGTAAGGATTTAAGATCTTTTTCAAAATGCATAATAAGAAACCAGCGAAGAGGGGCAGAGATGAGGTCTAATTGACTCTGGCTGTGTGACAAATCTCCCATCCATCTGCCAGTTTGCCATACTCTGGTCACTGTCATGTTGCTGTGATTCAGAAAGTGATGCCACCAGTATTTCAAAATCCAGGAGGGTCACCTCTGATAGGCAGGTTTCAGCAGAGCTTCCAAACTGAGGCAGACTAGGTAGAAAGACCTGGCAATCTACTTCTTAAAATTAGCCAATGGGGATCCAATGGACCACAGTAGTAGTGGAACCCATGTAGCGCTGGAAGATGAGCTCCCCAGGTTGGAAGGCATTACACAATAGTCACCACAGTGGACTGAAAGATACCAACCATCATGAAGATGATCTAGGAGAAGGCAGTGCCTCATCCTGTTGCACATGAGGTCTCCATGAGTCAGAGCCAAGCTGAGAGCATCTAATAGTTAGTGTGACAAATACTATAGAGGGACCAAGCTCGCTAGGAGGATGCTGCTGGCTTGGGCAGGGACTGATGCATGGTTATGTCTGGGGCCTATTTGGAGAATTCAGGGGATGATTATCTACATGAAGACATGAACAAAATAGTGAAACAAAAAAGGACAATGTCAAGTTTAGAACTGGATCTTGTACTACAGCTCCAGGTGTCTGCTCTAAGGTGCTTGGAGAAGACCATGAGTGGTGACAATGTTGGTTAATTTGAAATAAGGAGAAGTTTGCCGATGACTGGTTAGAGCTTACCTGAGAGTTTGTTTAGGCATCAACTTTGCTCCATTAGTACCAGTCAATCATCATAATTCTGGATACATGTGTTTCCAGAAAGGATCTAAAGGACATAAGGGTAGAAAATGGATCTGAGTGGATGGAGACAGTGGCAGGGGAGGAACAAAAAAAAAAGCAAAGCAGGGTAGAGATGTCGGTAATCAGTGAGGAAAGACAAGAGATGCTGCCTACAGAGTGGTAACAAAGTCAAGAGTCACTCAGGGACTGTCCATGAGTTCGGATGTAATGAAGAGCCCTTGGATTTGTTTTTAAGTAGCATGAATATGCTTTGATATATATTAATATACTGACTGTAGCACAGTGCAAGATGTCATTCAGCTGTTCCTCATCCTCCTGAGACAGTGGAGATACTCTCTCTTCATCCCTACAATCACGTCTGCTTCTGGAATCCAGGCATGTATGCACATGAGTCTGCTAAATGAAGTCAGTCAGATCTTACCTTGCCTCGTGTCTTCCAGTACCCTGTGTCTTTCCAACCACCTCCCAGAAGTCACTCTCGTTTCCTTCCGTAGAGAATGTGAATCCTTTTTGTGTGTCTGTTTATAATCCATGCCATTCAAGCCCAGGAGGCAAGGATGGCACGGGAGGGTGTGAAATGAACCTGATCAAAGAAAAAGTGAAGAATGAAGTTCGGTTTGCCTTGACTTTAAAATGTTGGTAAACTTCATTGATACACAGTCATACTTAAAGTAGTGTGTGTGTGTGTGTGTGTGTGTGTGCATACACATATGTACACACATATGGATGTACGGGGTGGAAGACGGAATTTTTTTCTGAGATTCTCACAATCTTCAGGCCTGACAGACTGAGAGCCACTACCTTATGTGCTCTGTTTCTTGAAATCTAATATTACACACACTGAGTTTTCTTATGCGCTATGCATGTATGATTCAGTGTATGTAAGTGTTGTTAGCTGTTGTCAAGGTGGCCTTTGCCTCGTGGCAACCCATGCACAATGGAACAAAACACCACCTGGTCCTGCTCCATCCCCAAGATTGGTTGTGGATGGGACTACTTTGATCATAGAGTTTTCATGGGCTGATTTTAGGAAGCAGATCATCAGTCGTATCATCCTAGTCCATCTTAGTCTGGAAGCTCCACTGTAGCCTTGTTAGCATCAGAGGAACAAACAAACTTCACCAACAAGCGGGTGGTGCATTGGCCAGTGATTGAACCTGGAGCTCCTGAACGCCAGGTAAGCGTGTTACCACTAAACCACTCCTGTCCTAAAGAAAGTGTTGGTGGTGGTGTTAATTGCCATACAGTCAGTTCCAATTCATAGTGATTCTGTATAGCGTTTCCAGGGAGCGGCTGGTGGGTTCAAACTGCCAACTTTGCAGTTAGCCAACTAGTGCTTATCCTGCAGTGCCACACCAGGACTTCAGAGTAACTGTATAACCCTCAATTTAAAAAAAAATTTAAAGTTCTTCCACAGAAAAGAAACTTTAACTAACTGCATCAGAGCGGTAATTCAGCTTCACCACCCCCCCACCCACTCCCATATCTGCTGCATTCAGAGTATTTTAGCTGAAGGGTCTTTTGAGCCAGCATTTCCCAAATGAAAGTCTCTTCAAAGTGATTCAGGTCCTGTGGTTCCCTGTGGAATATGTAAATGTACCTATTGACATTTGTGAGTACACGTGTGTGCATTATTTTGCATCCCCATTTGATAACAGGGTCAGGTTGCAGCTTTATTACCAAGTTTAAGTTTTGGGGATCAACTGTGCTGTTAAATGATAACCAGCAGCCCTCACAATTTTTGTAAAACCAACCAGTAAGGAGAAGTTAGATAGGAGCCCAGGTGGAGCTCAGCTGCTAGCCCAAAGGTCAGGGGTTTGAACCCACCAGCTGCTCAATGGAGAAGGTCATGGCAGTCAGCTTCCATGACACTATTGTTGTTTTTGTGAAGTACTGTCGAGTCGCTTCCAACCCATAGCGACCCTGTATAGAGTTTCTGAGGAGCAGCTGGTGAGCTTGAACCACTGACCTGGCAGTTCACTGTTGTTGGTGGTGGTTGTGCTTATGGGCCATGGAGTCGGTTCTGACTCATAGAGACCCCCGAGGCTATATATCTTTACAGGAGCAGAAAGCCTCATCTTTCTCCCACAGAACAGCTGGTAGTTTCGAACTGCTGTCCCTGAGGTTAGCAGCCCAATTCGTAACCAGAGCTCCTTGTTGTTGTTGTTGTTGTTATGTGCCATGGAGTCAGTTCCAACTCATAGCGGCCCTGTACAGGGTTTCTGAGGCTGTAAATCTTTATGGGAGCAGAAGGCTTCATCTTTCTCCCACAGAACAGCTGGTAGTTTCGAACTGCTGACCTTGCGGTTCGCAGCCCAATTCGTAACCACTACGCTACCAGAACAACCAGAGCTCCTAGGTACCGTCAAATTGGCTCTGACACAACATGAACCAGTGCACGGCAGAACCCAACACTGCCTGGTCCTGCGCCTTCCCCACAATTGTTTTTAGGTTTGAGCCCATTGTTCAACTACTGTGTCAATCCAGGTCATTGGGGTCTCTGTTTTGCTGACCCTCCTCTATAAACATTAGTCTTAGCAACTCTGTAGCTCAGTTCTACTCTGTTTTCTAGTGTCACTGTGAGTTGAAATTGAATGACAGCATGGGTTTGGTTTTGGTTGAAAAGAGGTAAAAAGGGGGTGGGGGCAGCTGAAGACAAGTTTACCAGAAATCTTGGCATTCATGCCCAGGAGCTGAAGTAGGCAGGATATCTTATTGTTGTTGTTAAGTGCCCTGGAGTTGGTTCCAACTCACATTGAGCCTGTATAGGCTTTCCAAGGAGTGGCTGGTGAATTGGAACCACCGATCTTGCGGCTCAAACCAACATTGTAGTCCTGTGCTAATCCACACCAGGACTCCAGACAGGATGCCTACCTGGGGATAAGTCTTGTCTGTCACACCTGGAATCCTTATCTGCTCTGTTAGAGAAAAAGAGTGTGTGTGTGAGAGAGCGAGAGAGAGAGAAAGAGAGAAAATAGTTCTCCAGCATTATGTCTTTCAGTACTTTTTAGCAACCACTTTAAGTTGGAGAATTCATGAGCCCTGGGCAGACACGGAACCCTCTCGGGACTATCCATGTTCTTTCCACCAGACAGAGGCCAGAAGCAGACAGGAGAGAGCACCCAGACTTCCCTGCAGCAGTCTCCTCCCCCTTTTAAAGTGTTGAGTTGGCATGATTCCCAAAGCTGTGCTCTGTGTGATTGTGGCTTTACCACAGAAGCATTTGTCCTGGATGCCCCCAGATCCAGCGGTCTCACCGGTGTCTCTGATAATTGAATGCTGACTCTTTGAAGACAATGCAAGTCACAGGACATATCAGGAAGCAGGCTCAGACTTAGAAACTCAGGCTGCTTGGGAGTTTGACTCTGGGTATTGTGAAGGCAGCTCACTGACTGGAATGGTGCTATAGGATATGCACTGGACTGCTAAACACAAGGTTGGCAATTCAAACACAGCAGTCACTCCTTGGATAATGCACTGGACCCTAAAGTCAGTTTAAACCACAAGGTCGGCAGTTCAAACTCACCAACTACTCCTCAGAAACCCTGTACAGGATCACTATGAGTCAGTACTTAATAACAATAATATGTCTAAACATTGCCTTACTTATTGTACAATAACCCTCAATTGTTTTCTACTGATTTATTTATATATTGTTATCTCAATAAATGAGACTGGGTGGCACTGTGGGTTAATGTGCTGGACTGCAAGATCAGTTTGAACTGCAAGGTTGGTGGTTCAAGTCCTCCAGCTGCTTCTTGGAAACCCTATACAGGGTTACTATGAGTTGGAACCGGCTGGACAGCACTTAGCAACAATGACAACATATCTTAATAAAAATACATAAGGAAAAGCAGCCAGAGAAGTTTGAGCAAGATCACTAATAGGGGATAAATAACTATGCCAGTTCTTAAAATGGTACTAAGAAGCTACATTAACTAAAAGTCAATGATGAAAGTGTTTAGAAAGTTTAGAAATAGACACAAGTGCATGTGGGAATTTAGTATATCATAAAGGTGACTCTTCAGATGAGTGAGGGCAAGAGGACTAGTGTTGTAATCACTAGATGTTGTTCGCTGCTGTGGAGGAGACAGCTGGCTCGTGGTGACCCCAGGCTCAACAGAATCAAACCTTGGGATACATAGGGTTTTCATCGGTTGCATTTTGGAAGTAGATCTGAAAACAATCGAAGTTTTCATAAGGATGTGGAAGAAATCGAAAAGTTATATGAGAGAACTTCAAAATGTTTATAGAAAAATTCAATTGAAAGATAATATAATTTTCTACTCACTTTTTGAAGCCCCCTTGTACACTGTTAGTGGGAATGTAAAATGGTTCAGTTGCTTTCGATAACAGTTTCCCAAAAGGTTAAACATAGAGTTACCATGTTGTTGTTGTTGTTGTTGTTATGTGCCATCGAGTCGGGTCCGACCCATAGCGACCCTGTACAGGGTTTCCAAGGGTGTAAATCTTTACGGGAGTAGAAAGCCTCATCTTTCTCCCGCGGAGCGGCTGGTAGTTTCGAACCGCTGACCTTAAGGTTCGCAGCCCGATTCGTAACCACTACGCTACCAGAGCTCCTTATAATCCAGGAATTCAGCAACTAGGTATATACCCCAAAAAATGAAAACATATGTTCATGAGTCACTTGTATATGAATGCTCATAGCAATATTCTTTATAAATAGCCCAAAGTGGAATCAACCCAAATGTCCACCAATGAATGAGTGGATAAACTACTGCAGGCTATCAATTCAATGGAATACGATTCTGCAATGAACTACTGATATATGCTGTCACATGGTTTAACCCCCAAAGCATGCTAAATAAGAAATGCCAGATGTCAAAAGCAATGTATCAGATGATTTCATTTATATGGAACAGCCAGAAGAGGCAAATCCACAGCGACACAAAGTAGAGTAGTGGTTGATTGTGCTGAGAGTAGAAAGGGAAAGTCACTATAACCATAGGAATCTTTTTGGTGGCAGAGTGGTTAAAGTATTCGGCTGCTAACCCAGCAGTCAGGATTCAAACCCACTGGTCACCCCACCAGAGAAAGATGTAGCAGTCTGCCTACATAAAGATTTATAAGCTTGGAAATGGTGTTAGGGCAGTTTGACCCTGTCCTATAGGATTGCTATTAAGGCAGAATTGACTGGAAAACAGTGAGTTTAGTTCTTCTCCAAAGCTGTGCCATGTGTAACATTTTCTTCCTCAGTTGATGGCAAAATGGTCTTTTCTAGTGGTGAGCCTAAATATTGGAGAAGAAGTTTTAGAAATAGGTACTAGTTGTAGTTGCACAGCATTGTGAATATACTAAATACCACTGAACTATTCACTTTGAAATTGATTTCATATGAATTTCACCTCATCTTAGAAAAAGAAACCAGGTAATTTTTTTTTTTTACTAACTCAAAAGTACTCAAAGGAGAGCTAGCCAATATGATTCATGATCTTATGGGAACCGCTTGAAATTTCACTGGATAAAGGAGATTATGATTTATAAAGTCTGGAAAAATTGCTAAATGCTACTGGAATTTTGTATTGCATTGTGTAAATCTGCTGCCAAATGCCTTTTTAAAACCCATTGTTTCGTTCTGCTGTGCATGGGGTCGCTAGGAGTCGGTTCCGACTTGATGGCACCTGACAACAACAACATATGTATATGACAGTTGAACAATGAAGATGAAGACTGAAGAGTAATTGATGCACATGAATTCTGATGTTGACATAGAATATGAAATATACCATGGACTAACTTTCCTTCTGATGCTGCTGCTCCAGGCAAAAAGAGACCAATTGTACCTTAGATGGCCTCTTACCAGGTTTTAAGACTCCAGGTACTAAGCAAAGAAGTAGGAGATACATAGAACAGAGCACTAAACATATTATCAGGCCAATTAAGAGTCCCATGAAACCATGACCCCAAACCTCCAGACCACAAAATGAAATTTCATGAGGTTTTTGGTTGTACATAAACAGCCTAAGCAGCTACTCTTTTTGCTGTTCTAAATGTTTTCACAGGTGTACAGCTTATTGACAGCATTTACAATAATCAGCTGTGCAACCCTTCTCTTCTTCAATGTGGTATTTCCATCACCACTAGCCCCCTCTTGCTCTACCTTCAACCCCTTAAAAACCTACTGCCATCTCATTGATTCTGACTCATAATCACCTTACAGGACACAGTATAACTGCTTCCTAAGGTTTGTTGTTATTTTTGTTAAGTTCCATAGAATTGGTTCCGACTCAGAGCAACCCTGTATAGGGTTTCCAAGGAGCAACTAGTGAGTTTGAACTTCCAACCTTGTGGTTAAAAGTCCAGTGCTTATTCTACAGCATGACACCAGAGCTGTAAATTGGTTTGAGGACTAAGATGCACTTGACCCCAAACCATGGTATTTTCAATAGCCTCATATGCATGTGAAAGTTGGACAATGAATAAGGAAGATTGTAGAAGAATTGGTGCATTTGAGTTATGGTATTGGAGAAGAAGATTAAAAGTAGCATGGACTGCCAGAAGAACAAACCCATCAGTTTTAGAAGAAGTACAGTTAGAGTGCTTCTTCAGAGCCAGGATGGCTCTACCTAGTCCTGTGCCATCTTCACACTTGTTATTACTCTTGAGCCCATTGTTGCTGCCATGTGCCCGTCCATCTCGTTGAGGGTCTTTCTCTTTTTCACTGACCCTCCACTTGGCATAGTCTCCTTCTCCAGGGAATGGTCTTTCCTGATAGTATGTCCAAAGTATTAGTGACAAAGTCTTGCCATCCTGGCTTCTAAGGAGCCTTCTGGCTGTACTGGTTCTAATACAGGTTTGGTTTGTTCTTCTGGAAGTCCATGGTACTTTAAATATTCTTCTCCAACACTGTAACTCAGTTGCATCAATTCTTCTATAGTCTTCCTTATTCATTGTCTAACTTTCACATGCATATGAAGCTATTGAAAATACCATGGCTTGGGTCAGGCACACCTTAATCCTCAAACTGTCATCTTTGCTCTTGAACACTTTAAAGAGGTCTTCTGCAACAGATTTGTCTGGTGCAGTACGTCATTTGATTTCTTGGCCACTGCTTCCATGATTGTTGATGTTTGATTCAAGCAATATGAAATCTTACAACTTCAACATTTTCTCCATTCATCATGATGTGATTTATTGGTCCACTGGTGATGATTTTTGTTTTTATTTACATTGAAGTACTACCCATACCAAAGGCTGTGGTCTTTGATCTTCATCAGTAAGCATTTTAAGTGTCTTTGCTTTCAGCAAACAAGGTAATACCATCTGTATATCGCAGGTTGTTAATGAGCCTTCCTCCAATCCTGATTCCACGTTCTTCATATAATCCAGTTTCTGGGATTATTTGTTCAGTATACAGTTTGAATTAGTATGGTGAAAGAATACAACCCTGGTGCACATTTTTCCTAGTTTTAAACCATTCAGTATTCCCATGTTCTGTTTGAATAACTGCTTCTTGGTCTGTAAACAGGTTCCTTATGAGCACAATTACGTGTTCCAGAATACTCGTTCTCCACAATGTTGTCCATAGCTTGTTATGATCCACACAATCGATAACATTTGTATAGTCAATAAAGCACAGGTAAACATCTTTCTGGTATTCTCTGCTTTCAGCCAAGATCCATCTGACGTCAGCAGTGAAATCTCTCATTCCATGTCCTCTTCTGAATCCAGCCTGAACCTCTGGCAGCCCCCTGTCAATGTCCTGCTGCTGCAGTTTTTGAATTATCTTTAGCAGGATTTTACTTGCATGTGATATTAGTAATATTGTCCAATGATGTCCACATTCCCTTGGGTCACATTTCTTTGGAGTGACAGTATCCATCCTTGTTTTATTTCCTGACTTTGATGTGAAATGCTTCTAAATTGTTAGTGTGGTATTTGTTAAAAGCTTTTATTTGTTTCATTTTAATCAAACTCAGAACATTCTGTTTTTATCTACTTTGATGCAAGTTTATATTTTATGTCATTTGACTGTTAAATTTTTTCAAATTCTCCTTCTATATCTATGGGAGTGATCTTTTATTTTTCTTCCTTTAACTTACAAAGTTGTAAATTACATTGTTAGGGTCTCTAACAAACATTACCATTCCCTTCCTGAAATTAACTCTATTTTATCATGGTAGATTATTTGTTTTCTAACATTTTCTTTAGGATTTTGGCATCTATATAAATTACATTTTCCAGATTTCCTATTCTTTACATTTTCTTAGCCTTTACATTTTACTTGCCTCATGAAATGAATTGGGTAGTTTTCCCTCTTTTTCTGTTTGCTTAACTATATAAAAGAAAAGATGACAACTTTGGGGGTGCTATGGTTTCATTTGTAAAAACATCTGAGACTATTGCCTTCTGTGAGGAAGATATTTTGAATATTGGTACTATAGGATAAGCACTCAACTGCAAGACCAGTTTGAACCACAAGACCAGCAGTTCAAGCTCACCAGCTGTTCCTTGGAAATCCTATATAGGATCACTATAGGTTAGAACCAAATCAACAGCATTTAACAACAACAAAAATGCATATTTTATTATTCATTGAGGCATTCTATTTCTTCCTTAGTTCATTTGGAAGATTAGTTTTCTGTTCTAAAAATTAATCCATTTCATCCAAATTTTAAAAACTTTATTGGATTAAAGTTTTATGTAATTGTGACTTTTAAACTTTCTACTATATCTTTAGTAATATCCCCGTCTTTACACTAATATGATTTATTTTTGTACTTTCCACTCTTATTATTCTTACTAAACTTTTTAATATATTACTTCTCCTTTGAAAGAACCAGGATTTCCACTTTGTACATAGTCTCTTTTGATGTTTTAGTTCTTAATTTTATTTATGCCCTTACTTTTTACTATTGGCTTTGCTACTCTGTACTTTTTCCCCTTTATTTTTAGCTTCAACAGATTGTTGTTATTATGTGCCGTGGAGTCAGTTCCGACTCATGGCGACCCTGTACAGGGTTTCCGAGGCTGTAAATCTTTACGGGAGCAGAAAGCCTCGTCTTTCTCCCACAGAACAGCTGGTAGTTTCGAACTGCTGACCTTGCGGTTCACAGCCCGATTCATAACCACTATGCTAACAGATTAATACCTAATTTATCTTCAATTTTTCTTTCTTGTTTATTTAATGAATGCAATTAAGGCTTCAAAAATATCTTTAACTATTACATTAACTTCACCTAACAGGTTTTAATACTGTCATTGATGTATAGTTCTAAATATTTTGGTCAAAAATGTATGGACGGGTTGCTTTATATATGTGTGTGTATATATATATATATATTT
>NW_006408531.1:2983882-2984420 GCF_000296735.1 Chrysochloris asiatica | reverse complement strand
TAATTTAGTTGCATTATGGTCAGTAGTTGTTGCTAGGAGCCATCAGGTTGGTTCTGACTTATAGTGACCTTATGCACAACAGAACAAAACACTGCCTAGTCCTGTGTTATCCTCACAATTGCTGTGTTTTATTCTGTTATTGCTGACACAGTGTCAATCCATCTCTTTGGGGGCCTTCCTCTTTTGCACTTACATTCCAGTTTTCTGAAAATGATGTGCTTCTCCAGGGACTGGTTCTTCTGAGTAACATGTACAAATTTTAAGAGACAAAGTCTCACTATCTTCATTTCTAAGGAACATTTAAGCTGTATTTCTTCATAAACAGATTTGTTTGTTTTTCTGGTTTTCTTTGGTACCTTCAATAGTGTTCACCAACACCTTTTATGGTCTTTGTTATTCACTGGCCAATTTTCATAATGCATCTGAGGTGATTGTAAATACCATGGCTTGGGTCAGGCTCATCTTAGTTCTCAAACTGACATCTTTGCTCTTCAACACTTTCAAAAGGTCTTGTGCAGCACATTTGCCTAATGCAATA
>NW_006408531.1:2971556-2978064 GCF_000296735.1 Chrysochloris asiatica | reverse complement strand
TCTGCTTCTGTTTTTTGGGCATCTTCAGGGGTTATCTAAATGAGTATATATTCTTGAATGGTTTTGTGTCAAAAAACAAACAAACAGAAGGAATAGAAGCAAATACTGCTAAATGATGATGCATGGAGGGGATTGTAGTCATTGCAATGCAACAAAAAACAATAGGATGACACCGATAAGGGGAAGTGAGGGAAAAACAGCAATGAAGCTGCGAGCTAAGACCTACAGCATTCCATAGACTCCTGTGAACCCTGGTGGAGACCTGGTTGGCCAGCAGTGTTGCAAGATCTGGGAACTCTTGGACCCAGAGTCAGTGACATAGCCACAGAGGACTAGAGTGGAGAGTGAAGCATCCAGCTGATAAGAAGAGAGGGCATATGAACAGGAACACCCACACTTGCAGATAATACCCACTTGACCTGGCTTCAATGACTGGATGATCAGAGCTCAACTAGAATAAGAAAGAAGAGCAAAAAAAGAGTAATCTGATACAATTTGATGAACTTGACCTACACGTATGGATGTAGTAGCTCAAAAGAGGGAACAAATCTTTATAGCAAGGATGATTCCCAACCCCTCCATACACAGAATAGACAGGGATGGGCAACTTGGACATTGACTACCCAAAGTTGAGGGGGTGGGGGGGAGGTGGTTACAAAGGCAAGAAATGACTGGCTTACAAGCTTTCAAGAGGGAACCTAGATCCAGATGGCATGGAGGAAGGTAGAATCTCCACTGAGTAGTATCCAACCTGTCTAGGCAGGGCTGATGAAAGGAAATGCGGATAGGTCTCTTGTGATACAGTAGTGAAAGTTGTTATCAGGACTGATTGTGAGGGTTGGAAATGTAAAGGTAGATGTTTTATAGCAAGGAGGGGAGTGATTAACATTTCAGTCTAGGAGCAGAGGTCCCTGGGACCATCAAGGGAGAGGAGCGGAGAGCAGGACCCTACCCAGAGAAGCAGTGATGCTAGAGATGGAGGCAGAGATGATGACGTGGAGAGATGGAGTGGCTGGGGACTTTAGATCCAGAAAGGGAGAGGGGCTGTGTACTGATGACTGGGGGGTAGTGGGGTTGTAACCATGACAATGTAACAATATAGGATAGGATGAATATAAAACTAATGTTCTCCCATGTAAACTATCACATAATCCTCAATAAAACATTAAAAAAATAATAAGATGACTGCAAAACCGATGTTCCCCCATGTAAACTATCACTCAATTTACAATGAAAGCTTTAAAAAAATTTTCTATCTGAGTATTGACTATCTTAATTTGTATCATCTTTTTAAACACACTCTTTTTCTCTCTTTTCTTTTATTTCATTTTTGAATTAATGAAGATTTCTTCATTTCCTTTTCTTTAGCTTACTGGTTCAAGATTATTGTTGTCTTTTTCATTTGAAACAATACATTTTTCTAAAGAAGTCTACAGTTATTTAGTATTTTTAACCTCTTGGTTTTTGCTTAGCATGCGTTTAAAATTAACTAGGTTTTCATTCTATACCACCAAGAATTTATCAATTTTGCTATCATTTGATCAATTCTATGCTCAATGTTGTTCTTTAAATCCTACCCTTAACTTTTGGAGTCTTTAGCTATGTGGCCAATAAACATCCTGTAGAAGTTCTTTTACTAATTAACTATTTTTAGTGAATGGTTGCTTGATTTAGTGAAGGATTGTTCATCTGAGTATGGAATTCTGTATTGACAGTTATTTCCCATAACCTGAAGAAAATATAATTATATTGTCTTCTTGGAACAATTGTGATTCCTTAGAATGGTATCTGCCTTTTCTACCTAGCACTTTTGTGATTTTTCTCTTGATTCTTGATACTCCATCTCATTAGATTGTGTTAAGGTATCGATTTATTTTTTCTCCCCTTGGTGACACACAAGCTTTTTTTCAGTTTCTACTTAGATGTCTAGTGGACCTCACAAAACTGAACTTCTAATTTTCTACCCAAACTTAACATCATTCATTGTTGCCCTGGTCTTAATTGATAGAAACTCAATCCTTGCAACTGCACAGAGAAATTATTGATGTTGTACTTACTTCATCTCTTTCTTCCACACCCCACATCCAATTCATAAAGACATTTGTTGGCTCCACCTTCAAATGTTTCCAGACTCTAAGTGTATTTCACCACTCCCACTACTGCCAACCTGGTCTGAACCATCGTCATTTCTAGCCTAGATGATTCCTGTAGTCTCTCCCGGTCTTTCTGCTCCCAACCTTGTTCCCTAGATCCTCTACTCGAAACTATAGTGATGAGACAAATCATGCCATTCCATTGTTCAAAACTGGCATTGCCTCTCCATCTCACTCATAGTAAATGTCAAAGTCAAGGTCCTCTAGTCATCTACAAGGTCCTACAGGGCTTATAGTTCCCTTCTCCTCCTCTCCCCAACCACACTGGCCTCTGTCTTAAATATGCAGCATGTTCCTCTTTCAGCTTGAAATGCTCTTCCCCACTGCTTTCTTCAGGTCTTTGTGGAGCATCATTTCTTTCACAGGGTGACCCTGACCGCAGTACAGTAATCCAATCTATTTCATAACACTTTGCATCCTCTAAATTGAAATGCAATTAAAGATTTATTAGCTTCACTTTTTAATTTTCTGTATTCCCATTGGAATGTAAACTCTATGAGTGTAAGTATTTTGACTTTTGGGTTAATTCTGTATCTGAAGTATCATGAACAGTCTGGTACAAAGGAGATGCATAGCCAGTATTTACCAAGTGAATGTTGAGCAAATGTATGAATTCTTATTAGTTTAGAACTCTCATACATATGATAGAATTTATACAATGCTGTACAATACAATATACTATAGATCCTATATATTTTCAGAGAATGGGAATATAATGAAATACAGTTTCAACCCAATTGCCCATTAATTGCTAAATGGTTAAACCGGTAGATATATATTATTGAATAGTGATCAGCAGTATAAAGGAGCAAAATAATGATATATGCAAAAGCATAAGTGAAAAAAGCCTGGTACAAATGTAGTATTCCATTTACATGCTGTTCTACAAAAGACAAAACTACAGGAATAGAAAGCAGGTCATTGGTTGCCTGATGCCATGAATGGGACGGAGATTAAGAGCAAGATGGGCCTTTTTTAAGGTTCTCAAAGTGTTCTGAAACCTGACTTGTGGTAGTGGGTTGTACTACTGTATACATTTACCAAAACTCATTGAAGCGTGTACTTAAAATGGGTAGACTTTACAGTTTATAAGTAACTCCTCAAAAAGCTGGAAGCAAAAAGCAAACAGAATAAGACAGAATTTAATTTCTCTTCGATCTAGAAAACACCTCACAATCTTGAGGTATCTTCTGAATGAAATATAGCCTTAGTATTGGTAAGCTCTGTGGTGTTGATGGTACGGTGAGGGAATGAGGATTTCATCATCTGCCTACCAGGTGGGAGACTTAGCTAGGATGCCAATGTGCTTCACATGCAGCCACTCCACAGCTTTCAGTCACTGGAGGCTTGCTTGTCAATTGCTTGTCACTACGATGCTCAACAGGTTTTGGTGGAGCTTGCAGACTAAGAAGAACTAAAAAGGCTTCCAAAAATTAGCCAGTGAGAAGTCTGTTGATCACAATGGTCCCTATCCAAGACTGGTCAGGGAGATGATGCAGGACTGGGCATTGTTTCATTCCATTGTGCTTGTAGTCACCATGAGTCACAATGAAAGCTGCTAAAAACAACAATACTAATAAAATGTAAACTGATCAATTAATAACACGTAGAACCTTTTCTATATCAGCCCCCTGTGCACTCTAAACCACTTGGTGGAAGGAGCCTTTAGTATAGAACTCATTGTTATAGTCATGTGCTTGCAAGACATTAACACCCAAGCTCCACCACATTCTCATACGGTGGTGGTGGTGGTTATGTGCTGTGGAGCGACCTGTATAGGGTTTCTGAGGCTGTAAATTTTTACAGGAATAGAAAGTCTCATCTTTCTTCCACAGAACCACTGGTAGTTTTGAACTGATGACCGTGAGATTAGCAGCCCACCTCATAAACACTACACTACCAGAGCTCCCTATACTCATATGTACTTGTGAATATCTACCAGGATACGGTAGATCCCTTACTTAGCCTCATGTCTCATGCACTGGAGGTGTCAGGCTTATGGGAGGTCATCAGTCAGTTCTAGATGAATGGCTAGATGATTATTTAATAGAATAGCATATAAAAGAAAATTTACAATCACTGACAGACTTAACATTCTCTTACTGTGGAGTCAAAATACAAGTATCATTTCCAAAACCATACATATATTTTCAGATGAATTTTCTGTCCATACTTTAAGTTGCTATAATTAGGAGCTAATATACATACTCATTGTTTTCATTTATCACATATTTATTGAGTATCCTTTATGTTCCAGACATTTTGTAGGTTCTAGAGCAAGGTCGGCAGTTCAAACTCACCAGTCATTCCTTGGAAACCCTATACAGGGTCGCTGAGTTGGAACTGACTCGACAGCACTTAACAACAACAGAGATGGATACGATGACTAATAAACAATGATCTAGACCTTAATTTTAGCAATTTTTTAATTGGCAGTAATTATTAAAGATGTCGTTAATATTAAAGTATAATATTAATACTAAAATTAAGATTTAATACTAAATATTAAAGGAACCCTGATGGTACAATGGGTAAGTGCTTGATTGCTAACCTAAAGGTCAGTGGTTCAAACCCACCAGCTGTTTCATGTGAGAAAGATTTGGCAGTCTGCTACTGTGAAGATATCCAGCCTTGGAAACCCCATGGACAGTTCTATTCTGCCCTATTGGGTGACTCTAAGTCAGAATTGGCTCAAAGACCACAGGTTTGGGCTTTTGTTTTTGTAAATATGTGTTCTCTATAATTATTATTAATTTTATACTAGTTATCAGAGATTTGAGAGCAGTGTTGTTCAGTGGTAGAACCCCTTCCTTCCATTCTGGAGACTTGGATTCTATTCCCAATTAATATATCTCAAGCATAGCCACCATTCATCTGTCAGTAGAAGCTTATGCATCCAGACCAAGACAGACTAGGAAGAAAGGACTGGCAATAGGCTTCTGAAAATCAGCCACTGAAAATATTATGGACCTCAATGGTCTGATCTATTGTACGTAGGCTTGCCGTGAGTGGAGCTGATTCAATGGCAGCTAATAACAACAACATCAGAGATTTAATTACTGTGGATGAGGAAGTTGTTTAACTTACGAAATGTAGTTCAGCAAGTCACAGACATTTTTCCTCACAGGGCAGAGGGGAAGCTTTTGGAAAAAGAAATTCCAGCACTGCCTCTGGAGAGCTTTGTTTTCCAAAAGCAAATCTTCCAACTGCCCCACTCAATCACTAAGTAAGCACACGTGAGACACACCACACCCTCTACTGAGACTCACTGGGGGTGAGGCAGCGGCCAGGTATTTTGCTATAATCCTTTCAGCTTGAGCAAGCAGAAGGAGGGAAACTCAAGAAACATATGATATAAAAATATCAGAACAATAGGGAAAAAAACCTTGCCTTACAAGTTTGCTTCCTGGTCTAATACTTGTGGAATGTGGTTCTCGCTACTATTGATACAAAATATAACTAGAATGTCCCAAGTTGTAATTTTTAAGAAGCTCTCCTTTGTTTATATTATCATGTTAAAATGAATATCTCCTTTAATTGTCCAAGTAAAAGGCATATTTTAGTAGGCATGAAGTTGCAGTTGCTGTAGAATAGAAATTCTGAAAGTAAACCTAGTTACATATACAGAATTTCAACTGTATGATAAGATCCATGAAAACTTCTGGATTTTAGTAGGTAGATTCTTCTCAGTAAATTGCTTCTCAAAAAATGCCTCTTGCAAAATCTTCCAAGTGTTGGTGGTTGTGTGTTGTGGAGTTGGTTCCAACTCATAGCAACCCTGTACAGGGTTTCTGAGGCTGTAACCTTTACAGAATCAAAAAGCCTCATCTTTCTTCTGCGGAACTGATGGTAGTTTCTAATTGCTAACCTTGAGGTTAGCAGCCGACTTGTAACCACTACTACGCTACCAGAGTGCCTATCCAAGTGCTATAGTAATGCAAAGTTAAATGGGGAAGGGGCAGATATCCACTAGCAGAAAGCTAACTGAATTCTTTAAAAAAATTGTGCAGATCAGTTTTTAGTTTCTAAGTAGCATATTCTTTCACCTGATTATTAGAACTTCAACTTTAAAACTGACTTACAGAACTTCTGTCAGAGGATGGAAGAAGACAGTTTTCTGATATTTGATGAATCTGAGGACTGAAGGTGGAAAGAAAATAATTGGCTAAAATGGCGTTTTTAGCTTCTTTATAATTTTTTTTTAATGCTTTATTGTGAATTATGTGATAGTTTACATGGGAAGACATCAGCTTCACATTGATCCTGTTGTATATCGTTTCCTTGCCATGGTTACAATCCCTTCCATGCATCATCCATCAACCAAAGGGCATACCCCACAAACCTGTCCCCGTTGC
>NW_006408531.1:2958200-2971456 GCF_000296735.1 Chrysochloris asiatica | reverse complement strand
TCTCTCTGGGTCCAAAGTCTCCAGCCACTCCATCTCCCCACATACTGCTTCTCTGGGTAGGGTTCCGTTCTCTGCTCTTCTCCCTTGATGGTCCCAGGGACCTCTTCTCCAAGACTGCAAGATTAATCACTCCCCTCCCTTTGCCCCCAAATGACTACCTTTGCATTTCCAGCCCTTACAATCAGTCCTGATAATTATTCGCTATTGTATTGCAAGAGACCTATCCACATCTCCTTTCATCAGCCCTGACTAGGCAGAATGGATACTACTAAGTGGAGATTCTACCTTCCTCTATGCCCTCTGGATCTAGGCTCCCTCTTGAAAGCTTGTAAGCCAGCCACTTCTTGCTTCTGTAGCTTCCCCATTCTGGGTAGCCAATGTCCAAGTTGCCCATCTTTGTCCTCTCCATGTGCGGAGATGGTGGGAATGATCCTCGCTGTGATGATTCGTTCCCTCTTTTGTGCTACTGCTTCCATAGGTGTACATCAAGTTCATCATATTATATCAGATTATTCTTTTTTCCCTCTCCTTTCTGCTTATGTTTGAGCTCTGATCATCTAGCCATTGAAGCCAGGTCAAGTGTGTATTGTCTGCAAATGTGGGTGTACTTATGCATGTGCCCTCTCTTCTTGTCAGCTGGATGCTTCACTCTCCACTCTAGTCCTCTGTGGCTATATTGCTGACTCTGGGTCCAAGAGTCCCCTGGATTTGGCACACTGCTGGCCAACCAGGTCTCCATCTGGGTTCGCAGGAGTTTATTGAGCATTGTAGGGCTTAGTTCGTAGCTTCATTGCTGTTTTTCCCTCACTTCCTCTTATCGGTGACGAAAGTGTTCACCAATCAGAGCATGCATTCCCAATGAACATTGGTTATAGAAGGGGGTTTGCCCTGAGGGTGACCGGACCACTTGCCTTGTTGTTTCCTGGGTGAGCCACTTGTTTGTTCTTGTAGTAATCAGTCAGCCTGCCTATATTGTTTTGTATTTTTCCTGTCAGTCTTTCTTTCAGGAAGTATCTTCTGTTCTTCTGGCCACTCCAGGCTGCTCTGCTTGTCTTTTCAAGTGGATCTTCTTAAATTTTTGTTTGTTTCTTGTGATCATTGTGTTTTAAAATGATGTTTTTAGCTTCTTTGTAAGTTTTTGTTTGTTTAGAAAACAAACTGGTAAATATTTATAAATCCTTTTTGGAAATTTACTCATTTTTAATTCCTTTCCTTTCCATTCGGAAAGGGTCTACTGTGACTTGTTGCTGTTGTTGTTAGGTATCGTTAAGTCAGTTCCAACTCATAGCAACTCTGACTAGGGTTTCTGAAGAGCTGCTGGTAGGTTTGAACTTTCAACCTTGCGATTAGCAGTCTAGTACTTACCCTACAGTGTCACAGCAGGACTCCAACTCCCATTACCCACAGAAATGCCATTAACTCATTAGATCTTCAGTCAGGACGCCCTGGGTGGCGCTAACAGTTAGTATGCTTAGCTGCTAACTGGAAGGTTGAAGATTCCAGTTCATCCAGAGGAACCTCCGAAGAAACACTTTTGATCTCCTTTTTCCAAGCATCAACCATTGACAACCTATGGATCACGATTTACTGTGGCACATGTGGGGTCGACATGAATCTGTTTTTTTCACCACCAAGTCCAGAATTCAGGGTACTCATTAAGATCATCTCCATGTACAAGTCCGCTCCCAGCTAATGTTGCTCCTCGGACCACCACAGTCTTCGTGTACCATCTCATCTCTTGAGACTCTACCTAAGCTTTCTCTCCCACCAGGACCTCTTACCTCCAACTACTGGCACTACAACATGGGTACCAACACAGTTAGCAGCATCTGGGTAAGGCAGTGAGACAGAAGCAGTTTGCAGGGCCAGGTGTGTGTTCTGAGGGAGGAAGGTCTGACTCTTCCTCCCAATACTAGAGTCTTATTCACCACTCCAAGCTGGGATTTGATCACCTAGGAAAAGCTGTCTGTGACCAAAGTTGCAGGATTTGGTAGCCATGATTGTCATAATGGTAAACTGCCTTCTTTAGGTACCAAAATTGTATGTCTGATGGCACTATAGGATATGCACTGGACTGCTGACAGCAACATCACCAGTTCAAATCCACGAGCTCCTCCTGGGAGAAAGATGAGGCTTTTGGCTCTCTTAAGATTGACAGATTCGGAAGCTCTATACAGAGTCGCTGTGGGTCAGAATCGACTCAATGGCAGTGTGTTTGGTTTTGGAATTTGAACTTTGACCTCATAGGAAAGAGTGTTTTCACAGTGGTCCAGGTTACTAATGTCTGCTTTTAACTTTTATCTACTAGATATAGTGGGTTTGAGCACACCAGCCATTCTATGGGTAGAAGAGAGAGAGGCTTTTTGCTGCCTTAATGATTAACAGCTTCAGAAACCCTTTACAGGGTTGTTATGAGTCAGAACCAACTCAACAGCATTTAGCAACAACAAGAGATGCAATGGCTTCCATCCACACCAAGGAGAGCAAGTATAAGTGTAATTATCCCAGATGAGTGAGTTTAATAACTTCTCCACTAGACAAGGCAGTGAAATCTGTATTGTAGAGCAGAATGCTTCAACACTTCAATAAGTGCAACCTTTGTCAAAAGCAAACTGGTTTCTGGAAGAGGAAATCCTGTCTAACTAATCCACTCAACTTAATTTCTTTTTGGAAGTAAATGAATAAATCCCAGAAGTTCTTCCAGGGCTTGAAAAATATTTGGACTGTTAAGTGGAAAAATCACTAGATACCATCACATTTATATTTTTATAAAGGTTTACTGTAACTTATTCCTCAAAGTCGATTTGATGACAGCACATTTTACCACATAAAACAGGTGCTTTATTGAAGGCACCCCCTATAGACACATGGACCAATTGTTAAAAATTGACAGGACGTTTGCAAGCTTCTTGATATCGATGTTGCTAGCAGATGAAAGTTTGAATTGGCCATTGCAGGGATATTTACATCATGGAAATCAGCAAGCACTACAAATCAGACCTCCCACCCCTTTGCAGGAGCACAGCCCCACACCCCCACACCCCCACACCCGTCACTTTACCTTCTATGCCTACAGCCGGAAGTTAGAGTCAGGATCGTTAAGCATTTACCAACCTATCACTGGATAAGAGATTGGTTTTGCAATCCAGAGCAAGTGTGGGACAAATGGAATAAACTCTGAAGAGGTTTAACTAGATAGCATCCTCAGAGTTGAGTACCAGGACTAATCTTGTTTAACACGTTTATAAATGTCCATATATTGCCAATGACATTAAGCATTTCCAGAGTTAAATCCATGGGATTAGCACCCAAAACTCATAGTAAAACTGTGTAAATTGACTGAAATATAAGCAGATGAACTCTAATAATGCAAGAGTACGGCAATTTGGAGTCCTGGTGTGGTGTGATGGGTTAAAGTGCTGGACTGCAAAGTCGGCTTGAACCAAAAGGTCAATGGTTCAAGCTCACCAGCTGCTCCTTGGAAACCCTATAGAGGGTCACTATGGGTTGGAACTGACTCAACAGTACTTAGCAACAAGCAACAAGGCAATTTGAAGGAAAATTACCTTGCTAAATGATAAATTCTAATCTTTATGTTATGACCTAGAAATGAAACTTAAGGAGTTCTTTACAGTCTTTCTATGTTTAATAGTATACGTTAGCTTTGATCAAAAAGGCCATTTACATGCCAAGTCCGATCAGATGCTGTGGAAACAAAATAGAATAACTGTCCCACAATTCTAAAGTAACCTTAGTACACAATTCCTGCAGTTTGGGTTGATATGCTTCAAGGATAATATCATGGAGCTGAGAGCATGTCAGAGAAATGTGGGTAACCTAACTGGTAGATTATAAGACTCCCAGATGAGGCTAAGACTTTATCAACTAGAAAATCATAAAAAGATTTGAATAAAGTAAATACAGATAAATTAAGGAAATTTTGAAAAACTGGAACTATAGAGTTCTGGTGTGGCGCTATAGGATTAGCTTTGAACTGCTAACCAGAAGGTTGGTGGTTCAAACCCACCAGTCGCTCCTTGGAAACCCTAGACAGGGTCGATATGAGCCACAATTGACTCGATGGCACTTAGCAGCAACAGGAAAACTGTAGAGTACACCATAGATGTTTGAAATAAGAATTTATAAAAGAAATAAAAAGTGACACACTATTGTTTCTCAAGGAAAAGAAGTAATGATAACAAAATTAACACTGCACCCCAACATTTAACTTTTCAGAATTAAAAAAACAAAACATAGGCTCGCTTACCTATTTTTAACAGTACATTGATAAGAAACTGCCAGAGGATCAAGCAGGATTCAGACGAGGATGTGAAATGAGGGATATAATTGTTGACATCACATGGATCTTGGCTGAAAGCAGAGAATACCAGAAAGATGTTTACCTGGGCTTTATTGACTATGCAAAGGCTTTTGATTGTGTGGATCATGACAAGCTGTAGACAACATTGTAGAGAATGAATATTCCCGAACATTTAATTGCATTCATGAGGAGCCTTTACATAGACCAAGAGGCAGTTGTTTGAAAACAAAGGAGCAAAAAATGGCTTAAAATTAGGAAAGTTGTGCTCCAAGGTTGTATTCTTTCACCATATGTATTCAATAAATAATCCGAGAAGCTGGATTATATGAAGAACTCATACACTCAGGATTGGAGGAAGACTCATTAACAGCCTGTGATATGCAAATGATACAACCTTGCTTGCTGAAAGTGAAGAGGACTTACAATACTGATGAAGATCAAAGACCACAGCCTTCAGTATGGGTTGCATCGCAATGTAAAGAAGACAGAAATCCTCACCACTGGATCAATAAACAAAATCAAGATAAATGGAGACAAGATTGAGGTTGTCAAAGACTTCGTTTTTCTTGGATCAACCATCAACACTCATGGAAGCAGTAGTCAAGAAATCAAACAACATACTGCATTAGGCAAATCTGCTGCACAAGACTTCTCTAAAATGTTCAAGGGTAAGGATGTCAGTTTGAAGACTAAGGTGCACCTGACCCAAGCCATGGTATTTTTGCAACCTCATATGCATGTGAAAGCTGGACATTGAATAAAGAAGTCAGTATAAGAATTAATGCATATAAGTTATGGTGTTGGGGGAGAATATTAAAAGTACCTTAGACTTCCAAAAGAACAAACAAATCTGTGTTTGAAGAAGTACAGCCAGAATGCTCCTTGAAAGTCAGGACGGCCAGACTTCGTACATATTATCAGGAGGGACCAGGCCTGGAGAAGGACATCATGCTTGGTGAAGTGGTTGTGGTGGTTATGTGCCATGGAGTCGGAACCAACTCATAGCGACCCTGTACAGCATTTCCGAGGTTGTAAATCTTTACGGGAGCAGAAAGCCTTATCTTTCTCCCGCAAAACAGTTGGTAGTTTTGAACTGCTGACCTTAGGGTTCACAGCCCGATTCGTAACCACTACGCTACCAGAGCTCCTCTGGTAAAGTGGAGGGTCAACAAAATAGAGAAAGGCCCCCAACTAGATGGATTGGCACAGTGGCAGCAGCAATGGGCTTACACATAGCAATGCTTGTGAGGTTGACTCAGGACCAGGCAGTGTTTCTTTCTGTTGTGCATAAAGTTGCTATGAGTCGCTACCACCTCAATAGCACCTAACAACAGCACTTTTAAGATTATTATTATTTTTTTTTTTTTTGCTGTTGTTTGTGTTGTTCTTGTTTCATTTTGTTTTTTAAAGACAACTTATAACAAGAAAGAAATTTAAAGGGCATGCCATTACAATTGTTTATTTTCACTGCTGGTCTCCCCAAGTTGGAATGTGTTCCCAAACATTTTTGAACTTTATAAAGCAATTTAAAAACTATAGTTGTCATTGAATCAATCTTACCTCATGGCAACCCCAGAGAGTTTTCAAATGACAGAACTTTGGGAAGTAGTTTCTCAGCCTAGCTTCCACTGGACCTCTGAGTGGACTCAAACTTCCAGCGTTTTGGCTAACACAGTGAATGACTTAACCATTTGAACCACCGAGAGACACCTTCCTCACAACTGAACATTTTGAAAGTTGCCGTGGAATCCATTCCAAGTCATGGTGAGCCCATGTTTTTCAGAGTAGAACTTCGCTGCTTCAGGTTTTCAGTTTCTGTGATCTTCAAATCTCTGAATTGGAATGGACTCTACAGTACAACAACAACAAATCTTACAGAAGAGGATCACCAGGCCTTTTCCCCCTGGCATTGCCCGGGTAGATTCAGACTGGCAACCTTTCTGTTAGTAGTTAAGTAAACCCTTACACCACTCAGAAACTCCTTCCTCACAACAGAGGGTGTGAAAAAGAGGACAACTTTCTTACCTACCATAAAACAGACAAATGGCTTTCAAAAAAAAAGAAGATATTTATTACCTTAATAAAGGCGCACTGGTAGTACAGTGGATTATAAACTAGATTGCTAACCCCAAGGTCAGCAGTTCAAATCTACCAGTTGCTCCAAAGGAGAAAAATGAGGCTTTCTGCCTCCGTAAAGATTTGCAGCCTTGCAAACACTATACAGAGTCACTGAGACTCTGAACTGACACAGTAGCACACAACCACCATGATCTTAATGATACAAACTTGAGGAAAAAATGATTATTTATGTTTAAGGTATTATAGTGTTAGCTTTTTAGTGTTGTTGTTGTTAAGTGCCGTCGAGTCGGTTCCGACCCATAGCGACCCTGTACAGGGTTTCCGAGGGTGTAAATCTTTACGGGAGTAGAAAGCCTCATCTTTCTCCCGCGGAGCGGCTGGTAGTTTCGAACCGCTGACCTTAAGGTTCGCAGCCCGATTCGTAACCACTACGCTACTGATAAATATCTAGGACAACCTATGGATGCTAAAGCTCTGGCAAGCTTTAAGTATACTGGTTATGTTCTCTCTTTTTGAGTTGTTAATGCAATATGTGCATTCTGAAAAATGCGCCATTGATGAGTTTTCCCAAGTATACATATGTATGTCACCACTGTCTAGTGTAATGTACTGTGTGTGTGTTGACTTGACACATCCTACTAATCATCGACTATAAATACAAAGAAAATGTACCCAGGTTTCCATCATAATTAGGAGGTTGAGATTTAATAGAGTAGTATTAACCACAAGTTCAAGTCAACCCCATGTGTGTCAGAGTAGACTTGTGCTCCGTAAGGTTTCCAGGGGCTGATTTTCTGAAAGTAGACGTCTAGGCCTTTCCTTATGAGGAGACTTTGGGTGGACTTGAACCGTTGCCAGTAGAGCATGGTAACTTTCTGCTACCCAGGGACTCCAAACTTTCCAGAGACATTAGCTACTGAAATAAATGACTCTCATGACTACCACTTTTTCCTTTTGTTCATTTTAAACACACTGGTGTGGCTCTGTGGGATAAAGCACTGGTCGCAAGGTTGGTTTGAACCACAAGGTCGGTGGTCCAAACATACCAGTCGCTCCTTGGAAACCCTATACAAGGCTACTTTGAGTGCACTTAACAACCATCACCAACAACCACCCTAGGACCTCACAGCCCCACAGTAATCCTTTTGAAATGGAGGAGACAGTGAGCATCCCATTGTTTTGTGTGGAAGAGAATGAAGTAAGTAACTAACTCATTGCCATCATTCATTTGCAAAGATCTATCATTCTCATGAGTTACACAACTTGACTGAGGCCATGGATGGTGTTTTTGTTCGTTTGTTTTGTTAAAAGAAAGATAAATTTTAAAACAAGAAAGAATACAGACAAAAAAAAAATACTGCGAACACAGTATAAGGCAGGGCTCACTTGATTGAAACGAATTTTCTTAAATTAAGTACCATGACTAAGTACTTTAATTCCTTTTCTTCCAGCCCTAAAGGATCATTTGACATTGACCCTTTTCAGTTAAAGGGAAGTAGCCTGAACCCTGGGTTACCCTGGGGTAGGTGCGGTCCCCGAGCCCCGAGGCGGTGGCTGGACCAGCCTGGGCTCCCGCGCTCCCTCCCCGCCCTCCTCCCGGTGACCCCTGACCCCAGCTAATCTGCATAGAGGAATGACAGGCATCCGCTGGGCAGGATCCGCCGCGCCGGCTGCGGCCGGCCCGGATGGGAGACCCGCGCCAGGGCGGAGGCTAGGGGACCGGCGGGCAGCGCCGCACAGGCCGGGAAATGAGCGCTTGCAACTCTGTCTGGGAGCGGACCCATGATTCAGGGACCAAAAGAGCTGCGTGATTGGACCTGGCCCTGCGACCCGAGACATGGGCCAGACCTCGGTGTCCACGCTGTCCCCGCAGCCCAGCAGCGGTGAGTCCGGGGCTCCTAGGATGCGCTCCGGGGCGCGCTCGGGCCCTGGGCTACCTCCCCAAACGCAAAATCGAGGGCTCGCGACCGGTCAGCTTTTGCTCTGACCCGCCAAGTCCCTCCAAGAAAGCCGCGAGGTAGCGCTCCCTAAACTCTTTGTGGTGAAGGGGTGGAATGCCTTTTGGGATTCAGCCGATTTTATCTTAAAGGCGCAGGCCCTTTTTGCGTATGGGATGCCTCATTTGGGTTTTTACCCAGGGTTACTTCTGAGCCAGAAAGTTCCGAGAAATAGCCGTTTGCGTTTGACTGTGTGTTGGTTAAACGCGAAACTTAGAGAGCAGGATAAACATGCCAACAGGCTTTTCTGTATTTACGCTTGGCTTCCGAACAGACTTGAACTGAATTCTTTCAAGCTTGTCAACTGATTTATGGTTTGTTATTCGGAGTAAAAGTGCTGAATACCTTCTCTTATCCTGGCAGAACGCTGAATACTTAATAACCAACTGCAGAAAAAATGCGTAACTGTTTCAAGCGATCCTTGTTTTGTTTATGTTAGACACATAAGCTGTAAAGCTTAAGGAAACATATCTCAGGAACCTAATTATTAAGGGCAAAAGTTCGTTTTATGGAAACGTAGTGTAACGTGGCTGAGTTATAATGTCCTGGCTTAAAAGGCTCTTTTTTCCATTTTCTTAAACAAAAAGGGAAGGAAGGTCCTACATCTGGCATTGCCCCAGTGGTATGGGCATAAACAACTTGTTTGGTGACTGTACTTGTGATTGGATAATGAAGAAAATTTAAAAAGTACCATTTGGATATGTTTTCATCAACGGTTCAGAAAAAGAACAAGAAAGGGGGCATTTGTGTTATTCATTGAGATATTTAATACACTTCTAAATTATGTAAACATCAACAGGATCTTGGTGAAAGGAAATGACAGGCAGAGACTAAGGTCTTTAAATCTGTTCCAGGATGTCTGACCAGATAGAATGGTCACACACACACACACTCCCTGAAATATCATGAACTTTTTTGCAAACTTAAGAAAATCAGGATCCAAAAAAGATACACCTTTCCTTACTGCTAATGTGTGGCAAAGTCAGTTTGAATCACAAGGTCGGAGGTTTTCCGCTCCTTTGAAACCCTATACAGGGTCGTTATGAGTCAATACCAACTCAAGGCACCTAACGACAACAGTCAACTAAAAGAAAAAACAAAATAAACCCACACAAACCCCAAAACGTGACACCACTGATGTTCCAGAGCACAGGTCCTATGTCACTGTTGCTATTAAATGTCACCGAGTTGGTTCCGACTCACAGAGACTGTGTATAGGTTCTGAGGAGCGGCTGGTGAGTTTGAACCGCTGAACTTGGGTTTCAAATGGACCTTGCAGTCTAGTGCGTTAGCCTGCAGGGCTACAGATTAGAATCTTAAATATGGTAAATTACTTTGTGCAAATGAGCCTTGATTTCTTTTGTTTTACTTTAAAGCAGCGTGACTTACTTTATTTCAAGATGCACCATTTCTGCACTGCCGAAGCATATATCTACAATAGATTTATGGAAAATGTTGTCCTTAACTTAGTTCTTTTGCCATAAAATATCATTAGAATGAATACTAGAAAAGTCCATTTTACTTACATGAACATCAGAGAATATTATAGAAATGATGCCTAAGAAGCAGAGTGGTGCCCTGGTATGGTACTGTGGGTTAATGCGCTGGACTGCAAAGTTGCTTTGAACTACAAAGTCAGTGGTTCAAGCTCACCAGCCACGCCTCGGAAACCCTGCAGAGGGTCGCTATGGGTCAGAACTGACTCGATGGCACTTATCAACAAACAACAAGAAACAGAGGAGAATCCTAAAACATACTGTCTTGCTCTTACCCAGGTAAAAAACCCAAATGTCATGATCCCTAATATGGTGACCAGTCATAGCAAGAGATTGTGCAATTTAGAAAACACAGAAGTGATGCTCTATGCCCAGTTGTAAGATATATTTCAGAGAACTTTTTCACAGACCACTGTTATATTGCAGGCCCTCAACTTTGGCGATTACAAGTGTGGGTAAATTGAAGTTGCTGATCTAGACAGCCATCACGAGTAAAGGGTTTTTTGTTTTACATTTTGTCACTTAAGGGATAGTGAATGTTATGACTGAAGTTGTAGTATTTCTAAGAGTGAAGTGATTTTTCTTCATGAGATCCACTTCAGTGCTCTAAATCTACTGGGATTCGGCTAGTGCCTGACGTTTTGCCCTCAGATTCTAAATAACAACAATAAAACCAAAAGCATTTGGCCAGTTTTGTATTCACAAAAGTGTTCTTCTCTAAGTCTGAGAGTGTCCAACCTACCCTCCCAAATATTTCGTCCACTCCTTGTTAGCCATTGTACAAATGGTGTGAAGAGCCTTGTTCTATATGATCTCAGCCTCGACTGTTTGTTTCAACCTTGAGCAACTGCTAGGGATTACAATGCAAAGACAATTCTCGTTAAAATGCTTAGTGGGGAAGAAGGTCTGGGCTTCAATCAATAGTGGAGATCCAGTCCTTCATAATTCCTATTCGATTTGGACTTTTGTAAAAATCATCATTATGGGTCAGAAGTTAGTTTGATTCTCACTTTCCTGAAATCTTGCAGTTAGTCCCATTATTTCCCTGACTTAAAGCAGCCACTGGCTCCATAGGGTAAGCTCTGGATTGTGATCCACAGAGTCTACGGTTTGAGCCCACCACCTGCCCTGTGGGAGGAAGATGAGGCTTTCTACTCCAGCAAAGATTTAAAAGCCTCAGAAACCCTATCAGGATTGCTATGAGTTAGAACCAACTCCACAGCACTTAAAACAACAACATATTTGAAATAAGAATTCCATGCCATATAATTCAGCCACTTAAATTGTCAAGTTCACTTTTTTTTTTTAGTATGTTCACAATTTTATACAATCATCACCACAATCTAATCTTAGAAAAAAAAATGTCCCCTCTAAAAGAAACCCTGTAAGGAGCTCTGATAACATAGTGGTTACAAGTTGGGCTGCTGGCTTCAAGGTCAGCAGTTTGAAACTACCAGCTGTTCCATGGGAGAAAGATGAGCCTTTCTACTCCCGTAAAGATTTACAGCCTCAGAAACCCTGTACAGGGTCACTATGAGTAGGGACCGACTCCACGGCACACCCCCGCCCCCCCACCAAAATGAACCCTGTACTCCATTCACACTCAGTCCTACCCACCCACAGTCTGAAAAACCTAAAATCTCACTGCCATTGTATCCCTTCTGACTCATAGCAACCTTGTAGGACTCAGTAGAATAGCCACATAAGGCCTCCAAAGCTTTCCGTCTTTATTGAAGTAGACTGCTACATCTGTGTCCCATGGAACAGCTACTGGACTCAAATCACTGACCTTTCAGGTAGCAAACACGTGTTTAACCACCATGCCACCAGGGCTCCTCCTGAGCTCCGTTGTTGTTAATTGCCGTCAAGTTGGTTCCGAGTCATCACGAGCCTATGCACAACAGAACAAAACACTGCCCAGTCCTACGCCATCCTCAAAATTGTTGCTACGCTTGAGCCCATTGCTGCTGTCACTGTGCTAATCCATCTCATTGAAGGTCTTCCTGTTTTTTGCTGACCCTCCACTTTACGAAATATGATGTCTTTCTCCAGGACTGGTCCCTTCTAATAATATGTCCAAAGTATGAGAGACAAAACCTTGCCATCCTGGCTTCTAAGAAACATTCAGGCTATACTTCTTCGAACACAATTTGTTTGTTCTTCTGGAAGTCCATGGTACTTTTAATGTTCTTTTCCAACACTTTAATGCAAATGCATCAATTCTTCTATGATCTTCCATATTCATTATCCAGCGTTCACATGCATATGAGGCTACTGAAAATACCATGGCTTGGGTCAGGCGCACCTTAGTCCTCAAACTGACATCTTTGCTCTTGAACACTTTAAAAAAATCTTGTGCAGCAGATTGGCCTAATGCAGTATATTGTTTAATTTTTTTGACTGCTACTTCCATGAGTGTTGATTGTTGATCCAAGCAAAATGAAGTCTTTTGACAACTTTCATCTTTTCTCCATTTATCTTGATGTTATTTATTGGTCCAGTCATGAGGATTATTGTTTTCTTTACATTGCGGTGCAACCCATAATGAAGGCTGAAGCAAGTGCAGGCGGAAGCTGAAGAAATTAAAACAAGCCCCTGTGAGCCAAAATATGACCTTGAACATATTCCCCTGCCCTGAGCAACCACTGATCTACTTTATCACTTGGATTTGCTAATTCTGGAGATTTCATATACAGGAGTCCCTGTAGTTTGTAATAGCAACCAACTTTGGGGTACACGTCAAAGCAGTATTGTTATTTTCTAGTATTATAATGTTGCTTTAATGCTTTTTATTAATAGAAATATACACTGTATTCTATATGCTGGAGTCCTGCTGTAATGCCATAGGATAAGCACTGGACCAAAAGGTCAGTTTGAACCATAGGGCTGGCAGTTCAAATTCACCAGTCACTTCTTGGAATCTCTGTACATAGTTACTATGAGTCAAAATTAACTCAACAGTACTTAATAACAGCAATACGCTATATACGAAGACAAATATTTGACCAACTGTCGTTAGTACCTAACTGTTCCGACTTACATACAAATTAGATTTAAAAACAGACCACAACAGAGCTCATTCGTAATCTGGGAACTGCCTGTAAAGGTAATTATACTGTGTGGTCTTTTGCAACTGGTATTTTTCATTTGCCATATTTTCAAGGGTTATCCATGTTGTAGACTATATCTACTTCATTTCTTTTTATTGCTGAATGAATTTCTTCCATATGGACATACCACAGTTCACTTACTCACTCACTAATTGATGGATATCTAAATTATCTGTACTCTTTGGCTAGTATGGAGTAATGCTGCATGAATATTCATGTGGTAGTTTTTGTTGTTGTTGTTGTCAGGTGCCAT
>NW_006408531.1:2924772-2958000 GCF_000296735.1 Chrysochloris asiatica | reverse complement strand
GCCATCCTGGCCTCCAAGGAGCATTCTGGCTGTACTTCTTCCAAAACAGATCTATTGGTTCTTTTGGCAGTCCATGGCACTTTCAGTATTCTCCTCCAACACCACAACTCAAAGGCATTAATTCTTCTACAATCTTTTTTTTATATATAGATATAGCTATATCTATATTTATATAGATATGGATATATTTTTTCAATTTTCCTGGCTATCTGCCTACAAAGGAGACTGTTGGATCATGAAGTAACTCTCTTTAATATTTTAAGGATGTACCAGACTGTTTCCCAAAGCAGCTGCACCATTTTACATTCCCACCAACAGTATATTTTTCCACTTTTTCTACATCTAGGCCAACACGTCTTATTGTGTTTTTAACTGTAACCATCCTAGTAGCTCTGTAGGATAAGCAGTCTACTGCATCAATATGGTTGATACATCGAGCCCACCAGTTGCTCCACAGGAGAAAAAAAGAGGTTTTCTGCACCTGCAAAGGTTTACAGCCTCAGAAACCCTGTGTACATTTAGGGCATGAGTCAGAACCTACTCAACAGCAATTAACAATAACAACAACAAATCCTAGTGGGTATCAAGTGGCAAATCAATGTGATTTGGATTGGCATTTCCCTAAGAAGTCAGGATATTGAGTGTCTTTTCATGTGTTTATTGATATTTGTGAGTTCTCTTCCAAGAAATGTCACTTAAATGCCTTGCCCATTTTTAATTAGGATTTTTAACGTTTAAATTATTTATTTGATGCAGCTCCCTTATCAGATACACGATTTGCAAATATTTTCTCCCATTCTGAGTCGCCTTTTCACTGTCTTAGTTCTAGGAGCTCTGGTAGCATGGTGGTTACGAATCAGGCTGCTAACCTCTAGGTCAGCAGTTGGAAAGTACCAACTGTTCCCGGGGAAAAAGATGAAGCTTTTTGCTCCCATAAAGATTTACAGCCTTGGACACTCTAGGCAGAGTCCCTGTGAATTGGAACCAACTCCATGGCATACCACCACCACCACCATCGTGGTTTTCAGCTTAAAACTGTGATGATGTCCAGTTTATCTATTCTGTATTTGATTTTGTCCCTTTTGCTTTTGGTGTCGAATCTAAGAAACTGTTGTCTAAACAGGATCATAAAGACTTACACTAAGTTTTCTTCTGAAATTTTTATTGTTTTGTTTCACATTTATGTCTGTGGTACATTTTTTAGTTAATTTTTGTATGTGGTGTTAGTAGGGGTTCAACTTCATTCCTTTACATGTTGATATCCAATTATCCAAGCTTTAATTGTTGAAAAGATTCCTTTTTCTTCATTTAATTGTCTTCACATTCTTGTGGGGGGAAAAATCTATTGGTAATAAATTGTTGTTGTTGTTAGGTGCCATCGAGTCAGTACCGACCCATAGCAACCTTATGCACAGCAGAACGAAACACTGCCCAATCCTAGGACAACCTCATTACTGTTGCCACGCTTGAGTCCATCGACGCTGCCACTTGGCAATCCATCTCATTGGAGGTCTTCCTCTTTTTCTATGACCCTCCACCTTACCAAACATGAGATCCTTCTCCAGAGACTGGTCCCTCCTGGCAATGTGTTCGAAGTATGAGAAACGAAGTTTGGCCATCCTGGCCTCCAAGGAGTATTCTGGCTGCACTTCTTCCAAAACAGATCTGTTGGTTCTTTTGGCAGCCCATAGCACTTTCAATATTCTCCTCCAACATCATAACTCAAAGGCATCAATTCTTCTATGGTTTTCCTTATTCACTGTCCAGCTTTCTCATGCATATGAGGTTACTGAAAATACCATGGCTTGGATCAGGTGCACCTTAGTCCTCAAGCTGACATCTCTGTTCAACACTTTTAAAAGTTCTTGTGCAGCAGATTTGCCTAACGCAATACATCATTTGATTTCTTGACTGCCGCTTCTGTGAGTGTTGATAGTTGATCCAAGAAGAATGAAGTCCTTGACAACTTCAATCTTTTCTCCATTGATAAGAATGCTGTTTAATTGTCCAGTGGTGAGGATTTTTGTTTTCTTTGCATTGAGATGTAATCCATACCGAAGGCTGTGCTCTTGGTTCTTCATCAGTAAATGTTTTAAATCCTCTTCACTTTCATCAAGCAAGGTTGTAACATCTGCATATCGCAGGTTGTTAATGAGTCTTCCTCCAATCCTGATGCCACCTTTTTCTTCATATAACCCAGCTTCTCGGATTATTTGCTCAGCCTACAGGTTGAATAAGTATGGTGAAAGAATACAACCTTGTCGCACACCTTTTTTCATTTTAAACCATTCAGTGTTCCCATGTTCTGTTCGAACAACTGCTTTTTGGTCCAGGTACAGATTCCTCATGAGCACAATTAAGTGTTCTGGAATACTCATACTTCTCAATGTAGTCCATAGCTTGTCGTGATCCACACAATCAAAAGCCTTTGTGTAGTCAATAAAGCACAGGTAAACATCTTTCTGATATTCTCTGCTTTCAGCCAAGATCCATCGGCTATAAGGACAGATACATGAATCAATGGAGCAGAATTAGGAATGCAGAAATGCACCCTTATATTTATTGATAATATATTTACTGATAATAAATATAAGGGTGTATTTCTGGTCTCTTAATTCTGCTCCATTGATTCATGTATCTGACCTTATATCATTATCACACTGTCTGGTTTACTGTATGTTCGGAATAAGTTTTGAAATCAGGAAGTATGAGTAATTCAACGTTAATCTTCTATTTCGAGATTATTTGGACTATTCTGGATCCCTTGGTTTTCCATATGAACTTTAGGATCAGCATGTGCCCTTCTGCAGAAACAGCCAGCCGGGATTTGGATTAGAGCTTTGTTGAATCTTTAGATCAATTTGAAGAGTAATGTCATCTCAACAATTTTGTTATTGTTGTTAAGTGCCATCTTGTCAATTCTGACTCATAGCCACCCTGCTTAGGATTTTCAAGGAGCAACTGGTGAGTTTGAACCACTGACCTTGTGCTTCAAACAGATCTTGCAGTCCAGTGCTTTATCCCACAGCTCCACACCAGGACACCCATCTTAACTATACTGTCTTCTAATTCATGAGCATTGTTGTTGTTGTTAAGTGCTGTCAGTGGGTTCCAACTCATAGTGACCCTATATGTGGTTTCTGAGGAGCAGCCGAGATGGTGGTTCAAACCGACCTTGTGGTCTGGTGCTGTTGATATGGCGGTCCAAACCGACCTTGTGGTGTAGTGCTGCTGATCTGGTGGTCCAAACCGACTTTGCAGTCTGGTGCTTATGTGACAACACCATACCAGGACTCCATGAGCATCAATCGTTTTATTTACTTAGGCCTTTTTAAATCCTTTTCAATAATGTTGTGTAGTTTTCAGTGTATAGCATTTGCTCTTTAGTTAATCCCTAAGTATTTTATTCTGTTTGATACTATTGTGAATAAACTTGTATTCTTATTTTTTCAGAATATCCAATGTTAGTATATAGACAACAAAAGTAATTTTTGTGTATTAATCTCAAACCCTGTGATCTTGTTGAACTTGTTTATTAATTCTAATAGATTTTTGCTCTTCTTTTCCAATCGGAATATCTTTTCCCTGCCTAATTGCTCTAGCTAGAACTTCACTCCCATATTAAATAGAAATGACAAAAGTGAACATTCCTGTCTTGTTCCTGATCTTAAGAGGAAAACATTCAGCCTTTCACCATTAAATATGTTGTTAGCTGTGGATTTTTCAAAGCTGCCCTTTATCAGTTTGAAGAAGTTCCCTTCTGCTTTTAGTTTGTGAACATTTTTATTATGAAAGAATGTTGGATTTTGTCAAATGCATTTTCTGTCTCTAATGAGCTGTTCAAATGGTTTCTGTCCTTTACCTCACAACAACAACATAATTCATCAATATTGTATTAATATTGCATTAGTTCATTTTCAGATACCAGAACAACCTTTCATTCCTATGAAAAGTTCTATTTAACCATGGTATATAGTCTTTTTTATATGTTGCTACATGTGGTTTGCTAGTATTTTGTTGAGGAGTAAACCTTTTATTTGTAAGCACATGCTAAACAAGGATGCCCCCAAGTAGCATAGTTCCAGTTCTGGTGGATTAGGACTTCCAGTTTTCCTATTGCCAGGAATAGAGCTTGACAAATTGGACACAATGAATGTGGAATATATGAATGAATCAATAGATGCTCGCAGTGACTTTAAGGATTACCTGGGTAAGCAATAGGTATGTTTATTACTTTTTACTTCTAAAGTTGCATGTTTTCTGGTTCTGTTATCCGAAGGATGGAGCCTGAATTTCGTATCCATTTTCTTCCCATCTGCCTCGTCCCAATCTTAATGTCGTGGAACTAATCTAGCTGTTGGTTATTTTGCCCCAGGTCTTGGGTTGAAAGGGCAGAAAAAGCCCCTCTACCATTTTGAGGAGACAAAGAAATAAATGAATAAAGTGTGCAAGGACACATCTTGGTTGTGATTGTTGTTATTGTTGTTAGTAAGTGCTGTTGAGTTGGTTCTGGCTCATAGCAACCCTGTATAGGGTTTCCAAGCCGCATCCTTCTTCCATGGAGCAGCTGGTGGACCTTAACCACTGACCTTGTGGTTAGCAGGCCAGTGCTTATCCTACAGAGCCAGCACACTCGCATAAGTTGTGATGTTGTTGTTGTTGTTGTTAAGTGCCATCAAGTTGGTTCCTACTCATAGCAACCTTGTATAGTGTTTCCAAGGAGTGATTGGTGAGTTTGAACCCCCAACCCTGGAGTTAGAAGTCCTGCTTTTATCCCACAGCACCACACCAAAACACCTAGGCTGTGATGGTGGTGGTAGTGGTTGTGTGCCACTGAGTCCCTTCCGACTCATAGACACCCTGTATAGGGTTTCCGAGGCTGTAAATCTTTATGGGAGCAGAAGCCTCATCTGTCTCTTGAGGAATGTCTGGTAGATTTGAATCTGTCCTTGCGGTTAGCAATCCACTCATAATCCACTACACTACCTGGGCGTCTTAGGCTGTTCTGATGTTGTTGTTCAGTGCCATTGAGTCAGTTCCAACTCATAGTGACCTTGTATAGGGTTTCCGAGGAGCTGGTGCGTTTGACCTGTCCACCTTGTGGTTTGTAGTCCAGTGCTGATCCTACACCTCACCAGGAGTCCAGGCTGTGATTTTGCTGTTGTTGTTGTTAAGTGACGTAGAGTTGATTCCGACCCATAGCGACCCTTATATAGTGTTTCCAAGGAGCAGCTGGTAAGCCTGAACCACTGGCCTTGGAGCTCAAACAGCTTTGCAATCTGGCGCATTAACCCACAGCACCATACCAGTACTCCTTGTTGTTGTTGTTATGTGCCATGGAGTCGGTTCCAACTCATAGTGACCCTGTACAGGGTTTCCGAGGCCGTAAATCTTTATGGGAGCAGAAAGCCTCATCTTTCTCCCGTGGAACAGCTTGTTGACCTTGCAGTTCGTAGCCCGATTCGTAACCACTATGCTACCAGAGCTCCTTAGTACTCCTTGTTTTTGTTGTTAAGTGCTGTCGAGTCGATTCCAACCCTTAGCAACCCTGTATATGGTTTCCAAGGAGCAGCTGGTGAGCTTGAACCACCAACTTGCAGTTCAAAACCAACTTTACAGTTCAAATGACTGTATTCTGACGCCTTAGCCCACAGTGCCACACCAGGACTCCTTAGGACCTATAATTATCTGTGTTTCTAAGGTTCGATCCTACATAGGCATTTTATCCACTGCCTTTGACACCTGGCATAGGAAGAAATCATAAATGAATGAGAGGCAGTTTGTTTTCCTTAATGAAAATGACATACATATGGTCAAAAGTCAAAGACTACAAAAAGAGTTGGGATAAAAGTGAATTATATTCCCTTCCAGAACCTCAATACTACTCCAGTTAAAACCTCGCTGGAGCCATTTAGTTTTTCAGTTCAGTTTCCATTCACATACCTGTATACATGTCTTTATCAAAATACAAGTAAGACACATTATACAACTGTCTTATACTTTGAGTTTTTTCATGTAACATAACTGGAAAATATTTCTGTATTTTATTTTTAAATTTCCATAGGGTTTCAGAGACTGTAAATATTTATGGGAGCAGATAGCCTCATCTTTCTCCTGTAGAGTGGCGAGTAGGCTTAGCAGCCAGTGCTTAATGCACCGCACTACCAGGGTGTATTTGTTCCTAATGTTCTTGTCGTTGTTAAGTGTCTTTGAGTTGGTTCTGACCCATAATGACCCTGTATAGGGTTTCCGAAGAATGGCTAGTGAACTTGAACTGCTGCCCTTTCGTTTCAAACTGACTTTGCATTCCAGCACCTTAATCCACAGCTCTACACCAGGACTCCTTGTCTCTTTAGTTTATTTTTTTTCAGTTTTTATTGTGAATTCAGTGATCATTTACATGGGAGAACATTATTGTTTCATTGCAATGATTACAATCCCCTCCACACATCATCATTCAACAGTATTTGCTTCTAGTCCCTTCGATTTTTGTTGTTGTTGTTGTTTTCTTTCTTGGGGGATGTACACAAAAACACTCAGGAATATATAATATTTTCAACAACCAAAAGGCACATTCTGCAAGCCTGCTTCCTGGCCACCAGCACTCCATCTTTCTCTTTCCGTGAGTCTAGAGGACTTCTTGTTTCTAATAGATCTCTTTAATCTTACAAGCAAGCACAGTATTATCATGATCATCATTTCCCTTAAAATACCCCTATTAATGTTTTTTTTAATACTGTTTCTGGTTTGTATGTATGTGTATGTGTGTGTACAATGCTGAAATGAACATCCTTATCTTCATATCTTAGACAACCTGTTCCAGTAAAATCCTAGCAGTGGAATTGCTGGATGAAAGTATTTGTGTATTTTATTTTGAGAGGATTGACCAAATTACTCTTAAATGAAGCTGCAGCAGTTCATCTGCTTGCTATGTGAGCATTCCTGTATCTGCACTTTCAAACTGGCACTGCATATCGGGGTTGCTTTTAGCCAAGATGGTGCTTTTCTGAGAAATAGGAGTCGCTCCTTCTGGGTGAGGCATTCCTGCAGGCACACAACTTAACTGAAACAGTCTGCAGAAATTCAGCCCCGACTCATTCCTTCAGCCCAGTGACCTTGTGCAGTGAATAACATGTGCAGCTATACATGGTACAATGCTGTGCACCAATCAGTTTTGTAATTTTTGTAAATAAGGTAAGGCATGTCTGTTTGCAGAGCCTTTCCGTATTTTCATGTTTTCTATTCTTACAGAGTTATTTATTACAAGAGCTTTGTAGGTTAAGGATGTTATACTTCTGGCTGTAAAGATTTGTTGTTGTTAAGTGCCATGGAGTCGGTTCTGACTCAAAGCAACCCTGTATAAGGTTTCCGAGGCCGTAAATCTTTACGGGAGCAGAAAGCTTCATCTTTCTCCCACAGAACAGCTGGTAGTTTCAAACTGCCGACCTTGCAGTTCGCAGCCCAATTCGTAACCACTATGCTATCAGAGCTACTTCGGAAACCTTATGCAGGGTCACTGTGAGTCGGAACCGACTGCCTGATACCCTGCCACCATCATGTATTGTGAATATGTTTCCATGTGCTCTCGTAGTTTCTTTTTGACATATGTTTTTTGAGCACATAAAAGCTTAAAATTTTTGTGAAGTCAAATTTTTCAGTCCTTTTTCTTTCTTATAAGTCAAGATTATTTCAAAACATGCTTTTTTCTGCTGATTTTTTTTTTTAACTTATTTTTGAATATTTGAGCTCTGGAATTTATTCTGACTATTGATCATTTGAAAAATATAAACTTCTACTGGAAAATAGTCAGCTATCAACAACATGAAAAGGGAAATCACAAAGGTGAAAAATTGTTTACAATGATTAATTGTAAGCAATGGTTAATCTCCTTAATGTAGTAAGATAGCTTTTAAAATAACAAAAAGAAATCAATAAGAAAAAGGTAACATCCAAATAAAAAAAAAAAATGAGTTAAAGAACACGAAGGGGCATTTTCAAATATCTAGTGATTAAGGTTGTGAATTCAATATAGGGTGGAGCTATTCTAAGTGCTTTATTTGAATCAACTGTTTCCTCCTCAAACATTTTTGTGGGGCATCTACTATTGTTGTTGTTGTTGTTAAGTGCCATCGAGTCGGGTCCGACCCATAGCGACTCTGTACAGGGTTTCCGAGGGTGTAAATCTTTACGGGAGTAGAAAGCCTCATCTTTCTCCCTTTGAGTGGCTGGTAGTTTCGAACCGCTGACCTTAAGGTTCGCAGCCCGATTCGTAACCACTACGCTACCAGAGCTCCTTATGGGGCATCTACTATTAATAAGCCCATTTTATCAGAAGAGGAAAGCGGATCTAACTTGCCTGTATTACTTCACCAGAAAATAAATACAAGTGATCAATTGCTGTACGAAGTAAACCTTGAGTCAATAAATGAAAGGAAAAAAAAGGATATAATTGTTCACCGTTGTATTTAGCAAAGATTCGAAAGACCAACTTCCAGATGATTGTTTTGTGGTACTTTAACTGGTATAATGTATCAGAAGAGCAACTGGGCACGGTGGTGGTTCTGTGGGAATTCTTGCCTTCCACATGGAGACACAGGTTCCAGTTCTGGCACGTGGACCTCATGTGCAGCTTGTGTGTTTCTTTGATCTGAGTTGGTTTGAGCAGAGCTTTCAAACTAAGGTGAACTTGGAAGAAAGACCTGGTGATCTGCTTCTGAAAATCAGCCAGTGAAAACCCCGTGGATCACAACAGTCTATTTCACAGGACCAGGCAGCATATTGTTCCATTATGCTGGGGGTCACTGTAAATTTCAGGGGGAGCGGCTCCACCGTAGCTAACAGCAACAACAACAAATCAAGAGAGCAACTTGGCAATATATATTGAAAACCTTCAAATGTACATTCCATCAGACCTAGAAGTTGTGTGTCTAAAACTATATTGCAAAAGATAGAATTGATTGCTCATTGGAGCAGTGTTTATCAAAGCTCAATCCTGGGAGCAACCTAATAATCTAACACAAAGAGTTTTGTTGAATTAATTGAGATCTTGTCATATATAAAATAACATAAACCTTTTAAAAATGATAAAGAAATTTTCAAAAGGTGATTTTCATGATCAATAATACAGAAATGTAAAAAGGTAGGTTTCAAGGTAATAAGATTCCATGAAAAGTATGTATGTAGAGTACAATTCATGTGTGCAGAAAGGTTTTGTGTTTCAGAGAGAGAGAGAGAGACTGTGAGGAAGTAGTGTGGCTTATGAGGAAGAAGTATGGCTCTCAGTTTTTCCGCTCCTCTGAAGATGATCAAAACATTGTCCTCCAAAGCCAGTGTCCACTGGACCTCAACTAGGTGGTGCCAGTGCACTAGCTACTAACAGGAAAGGTTAGCAGTTGAACTCTACCTGGAGGCACTTCAGAAGAAAGGCTTGGATATGTACTTCTGAAAAATTAGCCATTGAAAACCCTGTGGAGCAGTCCTCCTCTGACACACATAGGATTCTATGAGTTGGAATCAATGGCCCATGCTGATTGCTTCTAGGGGATGAATCTGCCTGCTGGATGCTGGATGAACCTGCTTACAGTATAACTTTGGTGGGGGATAGAGCAAAGGTAAACCCAAGAGATAGACTGCAATAACCCAACATAATTAAATGAGCACCTGAATGCTAGAAAAATGAATGTAGGATGATGCCCAAATTTGTATATGTGACCCTGACCCATCCTTGAACTTCAAGGTCAGATATGCAGCCGACTGTTCTATAGGTCCCCTTCACAAGTAGTAATTGACTCCACAGCACCTAATCTTAGATGTCTAAATGGAAGGCAAGACTGTTCCTTCAAATCTGTTTGCCCCCTGACTTTCTATTTCACCAAATGATACCTCCAGTCACTCACTTCTTATAGTCAAAAATCTAAGCATCGATTGTCACAACTGTAAAAGTAGAAGTTTTGTAACAAAAACGGGGGAGTAGGTAATCTTACAGTCCAGAAACAGAGGATCCTAGGACCATCAAGGGAGAAGAGCACAAGCGGAATGTAGGACCCTATCCAGAGAAGCAGCGACACCAGAGATGGAGGCAGAGATGAGGACATGGAGAGAGGGAGCAGCTGAGGACTGTAGACTCATGGAAAGAGAATGGCTGTGTGCTGGCAGCCAGGAGGCAGGCTTGCAGAATGTACCCTTTGGTTGTTTTACAATTATTACATATTCCTGAGTGGTTTTGTGTACATCTCCCCATTCCACCACCACCACCACCCTCAAACCCAGAGGGAATGGAAGCAAATACTGTTGAATGATGATGCCCGGAGGAGATTGTAATCATTGCAATGAAACGATGATGTAAAACCAAAGTTCTCCCATGTAAACTATCACTCATTTATTCACAATTTAAAAATCTAGGCATCATCTTTCCCCTCCACATCAGTACATCAACCTGCCCTGTCTACTTTTCTTCCAGAATGTCCAGAATGTGTTTTGAGTCCAATCACTTTATCTTTCTCTCTGTGGCCACCACTCAAATGCTGCTGACTATCCTTTGTATGTATAACTACAATAGACTTAGCCCAGGCTCCTGCCTCTGTGTTTGTTGAGGTCCTGACTCATAAAAGCCCTTGGTGACAGAGTATTACAGCCCCACAGGGTTTTCTAGCTGTAAGCTTTACAAAAGTAGATAACCAGGTCTTGAATCCCAAACTTTTTCGTTAGCAGCTGAGTGCTTTACCATTGTGCCCCTTTGCTTGTGTACTTACTCTTTATGATCCATTCTTTACCCAATAACTGAAGTAATTTTTTAAAACATAAAGTGTTTTAGTCACTTTATGTAAGTAAGTCACTTTCTTACAGCCTTCCTATGTTTTCCCATGGCACTTGTGATGAAATCTAGATTTCACACAGTGTCCCTCAAGGCCCGCATGATCCCTTCCCTGCATTCTCCTCTGACTTCATCACCTACTGCTTTATGCTCCGCAATCCGCCAGTCACCTGCGCCCCCCACCTCAAATACACCCCGCTCCCCCCGTCATATTTTACCTACTCTGGTGTTTTCCTCGGCAGGCAAGTTTTACAGTTGCTGAGCCCTGTTTTCCTGGAATACTCTTTTCCCTTACTTTTTTTCTAGTAAATTTTTTAAGAGTTTCAGATTTACAGAAAAGTAGCAAAGTAGTACAGAGAGTTCCATTATGCCCATCCCACCCAGAGTCTCCTACTGTTAACATGTTAGTTTTGTTACAACTAATGTGTCTTGGTGTGGCAATGTAGGATAAGCACAAGATTGGTGGTTCAAACCTCCCAGTCACTCTGGAAACTCTATACAGGGCTGCTCTGAGTTGAAACTGACTTGACAGCACTTAACAACAATGAACCGCCCCCCCCCCCACTCCCAAGGATACATTATGATTATTCAAACAGTTTATGTGCTCAGCTGGTAACGGAAAGGTTGGAGTTTAAATTTGCCCAGACGCAGTTCACAAGAAAGGCCTGATGATCAGTCCTTGAAAAATCTACCTTGACTCTGACACACATGGGGTTACCATAGTTGGAGGTGATTCCACAACTACTGGTTTGTGTTAACTGAAGTCCATAGCTGTTCAGATGGAGAAATTTCATTCTGACTATAATATGAGATCTGTCTTTGTTTCTTAATGCAGCTATAACAGAAATACCGCAAGCGGGTAGCTTTAAAGAACAGAACTTTATTTTCTCACAGTTTAGAGGGTTAGAAGTCCACACTGCCTCTCAGGAAAGCTTTCTCTCTGTGGGCTCTGGAGGAAGATGCTTATCTCAGCTTCTACAACCCTGGATTCCTCATTTCCTTGGAGATGCTCACACGTGCTTCTGTCTTGTGCTCCTGGGTCTCTGTGCTGAATCTGTTCTTTTTTTTGCCACAAGAGTGATTCAGTTTAAGACAACACCATACACTGATCATGTTCTTGTTAACATAACAAAGAGACTCCTCTTTACAATGAGACTGGATCCACAACCTGGGAATCTCAAAAAGTTCCTGGAAAAATCCCATTATCTTGTCATTCTATTTTTCCACAGACTTTTTGAAGCCCCCTCCCATTTTGGAGGGACAGTTCAATCCATAGTAAGATCTTACTTAATTGTTCCCAAATGGGCAGTCAGTAAAAACTATGAAGTCTTTTGCTTAAAGTAAGTTGATAATACTTTTGTTGAGAAAGGTAAAATTTAATGTAGATGTTAACCTGCTGGTAGATAGTTAGGAAGCATTTTTTATTCATATGGTGCCCTTACCATTTACAGAGCTAATTCCATGGTTCAGCTCCACCAGTACCTCTTCACAGAGACCCTTCCTGACCACCTCCGTCCAGAACAACCTGTCCACCTCCCAGTCACAGTTCTCTGTTTTTGTTCCTTTATTGAAAAATTGAGAGTTGTTTTTGAGTTTTTGCCTCCACATCCATCCATCCGCATGTCCTGTCCATTTTTCTTCCAGAATACATCTCAAGTTTACTTAACTTCTCTTTCTGTCTCTGCTGTCACCATCCAAGCACTGACTTAAAGAGGACTTAAGCTTTCTGAACTAAGGGACAAGAGCTCTCTTGTACACCAATGGATTTCTTACTTCTGGATATGTGCCTGGCAAAAACGATTTGTCGAATAAATAAATAGTTGAATTAGTAAATTGGTAGAAACTGCTAGAAAGCTAGATAGCATCCAAGGAATGTTATCATTAAGTGCTGTCGAGTTGGTTCTGACTCATAGTGATTCTGTATAGGGTTTCGTAGGAGCAGCTGGTGTGTTTGAACTGCTGACTTTGTGGTTAGCAGTCCTGCGCCATGCCAGGACCCCTAAGCTCTAAATGTTGTTGTTGTTAAGTGTCATCAAGTTGGTTCTGATTCACAGTGACTCTGTATGGGGTTTCTGAGGAGCAGCTGGTGGGTTTGAACAGCTGGTCTTGAGGTAAGAAGTCCAGTGCTTATTGTACAGTGCTACACCAAGACTCCAAATTCTAAGTGGCATACTTCTATTGCTATTTCTCGATGGTCAGCTTGCTACATTATTTATTGGCCATGTTATTTACTGACTTTGTAGAGAAGATGAAGCTATACTCTTATATCCTCATCCACACCTACCCTGTCCCCAGTCACACAGTCCCCTTCCTCCCTTTCTCTCACCTTCCCAACATTCTCATATTGTACTTTTGATTTGACCAGTATTCTGTGTTCCTGTGCAAAAGCGCATTGTTCTTGTTGATAATTGCCATCAAGTCAGTTCCAGCTAGCGACCCCTGTATAGGGTTTCCAAGGCTGTAAATATTTGCGGGAGCAGAAAGTCTAATCTTTCTCCCTTGCTGGGCTCAAACTGCCAACTGCTTCAAACTGGGGTTCACAGTTCAGTGCTACAGAGCCACTGCGCTTCCATGAAAAAGCTAACGACAGCTAATTTACGTGGTATACCATCACTACTGGCTCTTTCCTCCATAAATTATTCCCTATTGTTTTTTCCCCTTTCTGTTGGTAATTTGGAGTCCTGGTGTTGTGCTGTGGGCTAATGTGTTAGACTGCCTAGTCGTTTGAACTACAAGTTCAGTGATTTCAAGCTCACCAGCTGCTCCTCAGAAACCCTATGTAGGGTTGGAATCGACACTTAACAACAACATTGGTAATTTTGTTTATTTGCTAAGTGGCCTATATACTCCTTATATTCTTATTCTTGGACTCCTAGTGTGGCACTGTAAGATCAGCACTGGACTGTGAACCACAAGGTCAGCAGTTCAAACCCACCAGCTGCTCCTCAGAAACCCTATACAGAGCCACTCGGAGTGCAAACCAACTCCACAGCACTTAACACCAATACTTGTTCTCTAGTTATGTGATGTGGCACTGTAGGATAAGCACTTGGCTGCAACGTTGGTTTGAACTCACCAGCCGCTCCTTGGAAATCCTAGACAGGATCATTATGGGTCAGAACTAACTTGACAACACTAAACAATCACAGCAAAAACAAAGTTTTGCAAACATAGTCTCAATCTGTTCAAGTGCTTTAATGATTCTCTCAAACTCATCTGTAAGAAGTTTATCTCTGCAGTCTTTGCCCTGTTTCAATTTGGATTTTCTCTAAGCCTGCGAAGAAGCTCTGGATAGCATAGTGGTTAAGTGCTTGTCTGCTAACCAAAAAGTCTTCGGTTGTTGTTACTAGGGAGAAAAGTGTGGCAATCTGCTATCACAAAGATTAAACCCAAAAAAGCAAAACCACCCCACTGTCATCAAATTAATTCAGAGTGATGCTATAAGACAGAGTTGAACTGCTCCATGGAGCTGCTGAGACTGGAAATCTTTACGGGAGCAGTCAGCCCCATCTTTTCCCCTCGGAGTGACTGCTGAGTTTGAACTGCTGATGTAGCTAGCACCCCAAAACTTAACGCAGTATGCAACCAGGACTCCTGTGAACCCCCTATGAGGCAGTTTATTCTGCTCTGTCCTAGAGAGTTCCAGTGAGTTGGAATCCACTCAGTGGGAACGAGATTGCTTTTTTCCAAGCCTGCTTTTTCCCATCATCTTTCAACTTCTCTCTCCTGTTGGATTACCATGAGTTCTTGGATTGCTGGATCCCATGGGTTCTTTTTTTCTGGGTTAATCCCCTCATTTTGGCAGAACAAACAGGCAGCTTTCTGAGAAAAGCTTATGAGACATTTTTTTTTTGAAACCTTGTATTAGAAAGTGTCTTTATTCTGGCTTCATACTTGATTGATAGCTTGGCTGGGTTATCAGGTAGCAAAGCAAACTTGCTGTAATATGCACAAACACCTGCTGTTACTTATAATTAATCACAACGAACATTTTCCCCTTATGGAGAAGACTTTTTTTTTTTTTTTTTAGTAAATACTTTTTAATTAATTTCAAAAGTATTTCTTGGATGATAGTTATGGAAAGACTCAACTTTGAACTGGCTTGTTACTGCGGCCTAAAAAGTACTTTATAAAAGCTCAAAAGTTTTATAGGTAAATAGATGAATTTAAAACTAGATTTATTCTGATTGTTAATATGCTGCCAGTGTAGAAAACATTCACACTTAAGGTCTCTATAGAATAACTGTGTCCCCTGTTGTTGTTACTTGTTGCAAAATGCCGTCAAGGCAATTCCAACTGTGTAGGGTTTCTGAGGAGAAGCTGGTGGGTTTGAATTGCCGGCCTTGTGGTTCACAGTCCAGTGCTGATCCTACAGTGCCACTCCAGGAGTTCAGTTGTGTTCCTAGGTGGCACAGATGGTTAAGTGCTAAACTCCTAATGGAAAGATTGGCAGTTCTTACCCACCCAGAGGTTCTGTGGAAGAAAGTCCTGGCAATCCGCTTCAGAAAGGTCACAACCTTGAGAACTCTAGAGGGCACAGAGCAGCACATGAGGTCACCATGAGTTAGAATCTGCTTGTTGGGGATATAGAAGCACTGTTGTTTTCTTCTGTTTTTGTACATTTTTATTTCAAGGACAAGCTACCCTCCTGATGTTTTTCCTAGTGGATTTCTGGAATATTTCAAGTTGAAGGTTGACATTTCACAAACTTACCTGATTCTGAGTATTACCTAGTGTGCCTGTTAAAAATGTTTATTTCTAGACTCATTTTCTTTGTTGTTGTAAGTGCTGCTGAGTCAGTTCCAATGCATAGAGACCCTGTAAAGAGTTTCCAAGGCTGTAAATCTTTGAGGAAGCAGAAAGCCTCATCTTTCTTCAGCAGAACAACTGGTGGGCTCAAACTGCTGATCTAGAGAAGATGACTTTTAGAATTTGTCATTTCGACAAGCATTCTAGGATATTCTGAAGATGACAAACATTCTCTGGAAAGTAAATTCTAGATCAGCAGTATTTGAAAGTTGACAAATGTGACTATAGATGAAATTTTCAAACCATCGACCTCGTGGTTAGCAGCCGAGTGCTTAGCTCATTGCATCACCAGGGCTCCTTGGCTCAAGGAAAGGACACAGAATTCTACTCACTGCCTTTTCAGGAAGTTCCGTGTAAACTTACCAGAGGGTGATTCATGCTCATTACGTGAGACTCCTGGAGTAGGTTCAGCATGGACTACAAACCACAAGGTCAGCAGTTCAAACCCACCAGTCATTCCTTGGCAACCCTTTATAGAGTCGCTGTGAGTCGGAACTGACTTGCAACGCTTAACAGCAACAACAGATGAAAACAGGTGTCTGATACGTGGAAGGAAAGCCGCACTGTGAGGATGATTTTAGTACAAAGACATCGAGGAAAGGAAGGCGGAGCTCTTTTCCCCCTCAGAAATGTGGGCAACCAATTTTGAAGGCTCCGAAAGAAAGCCACCATGTATTTTAAAATTCTGTTCATTTGTTCCTTTTTGGACAATGCTTGGCTTTTAATTTTTGCCTCGGTGTGTACAACAGGGGCCTTTCCTTTTCACGTTGTACCTATTTGTGGTACATTACACAGTGTGAAGTAAATCCCATTCAACCTTAACTAGGACCCCTAAAAGCTTTTTTCTGAAGAATTTTTCAGCCTCCTCATAGCAGGGCTCTCTGTGTGTTGCCTAAGGAGGGTATTCTGACCAGGACATGCTGTACTTTGCCTTCGACCTTTCTTCTATGCTAAAAACGTTTCTGACAACAGCTGGGTAGCTCACAGGACTGAAAAGGGCAGTTTAACAGGATATTTCAGGATCCCTACTGCCAATTGCATCTACTTAAAGGAATTTTGTGATTTTCAAAATTTCTTCTGCATCTGTAAAGTTAACTTGTGCTGACCTGCCAAGCTGTTTAGGGAGGAGCTGAGCGAGGATGGAAACTTGGAGTAAGCCAGAACAAGTTAGCTAGTTCATGCTGTGTGTTCCTGTGGGCCGGACTGAGCTATGTGTCATTTTCCTAAAGGCTTCTAAAATGGAATTGTGTACATGTGTGCACAACGAATGTTCTGTCACTTGGAAAGTACTTAGCCAATTTTTTCCTTTAAAGAAAACACGAAGAGAGTAAAATCAAACATGAGACTTCAGGAAGAATTTAGAACTGTACTTTTTTAAAACGGAATCCATTTTGGTTAGCCAACCACAGACTGTCAGAACACACGTAAACCTCATTTTACAGAGGAAGATGGTTTAAATCAGAAAAGCCATTATGAAGTAAGCACGCCAGAAACGTTCACCTTTTAGGTGGGGTGAGGTAGAGGTGAGGCTGCAAGCAGGGTTTCAGTTATGAATAACTAACTTTGTGGACAGCTGACAGCAGTAAATATACAAGAGGGTATTGGTACGTCGGTGGTAGTATTTCTTGCCTTCCATGAGGAAGACTAGATTTGACACCTGCTCAGTGCACTTCAAACACAACCACATGCACTCTCATCTGTCCAAGGAACCTGTGCCTTTCTATGATGCAGAACGGATTTAAGCACAGCTTCCGGACAAAGAGGAACTAGAAAGAAAGGCCAGGCAATCTACTTTAGAAAAAGCAGCCAGTGTAAACCCTTTGGATCACAGAGGTGAAGCTCTTCGTCCATCGGGTCACCATGAGGCCAATTCAAGGGCAGCTAATAACAACCATACTAAATGTCCATTGGCGATGGCCCATCAGCACATTGGATCCATTTGTCTTTTTTTCTAGTTTCTTCCATTTATTTCCTTAACATGGCCTGTGCCCCAACACCCTCAACAGTGCCACCTACTCAGTGACTATGAATTAGTTAAGAGGAAGCGCTGAAGGTGATTTCAGAAATGTTAATTAACCACAGTCACTTAGGAGGTGGAGCCTAGAAAATTAAGAGCTTATGGGATAATATTAGAAAATTGTGGATGTAAACATTGTATTTTCGCCATAGTTGTGTAAGAAAGGATCATCAGTATCTTATGTTTGGAGCACCCAATTGATTGAGCAGCACTGAAAAACAGAACAAAGAATGCTTGCCGGCATTTTCACCCCAGTGTGGTCAGAATCTCCTATAGGATCCGCACTGGACTTCAAACCACAAGTTTAGCAGTTCACACCCACCAACTGTTCCTCAGAAACTCTGTTCGGAATTATTATGAGTTGGAACTGACTCAATGGTACCTAACTACAACAAACCCTTTAGGAGTCCTGGTGTGGCACTGTGGGTTAATGCGCTGGACTACAAAATCGGTTTAAACTGCAAGGGTGGCAGTTCAATCTCACTAGCCACTCCTTGGAAACCCTATACAGGGTCTCTATGGGTCGGAACTGACTCAACAGCACTTAACAACAATGACAATGGTCAGAAACTGTATATGTGCCAGCTGACTGACTTAATAATCTTCTCTAAGGTCCTTGGATGAGAAGCTAAAAGGTGGGTTTTGTTCCCAAATATTACTATCTCGTAACTGCAGTCAGATGTTCTTAGCGACCCTATAGAACCAGTAGTGCTGCCCCATAGGGTTTCCAAGACTGCACAGAAGCAGTCTGCCACATCTCTCTCCCACCGAGTGGCCGGTGGATTCAAACCTCCAACCTTTTAGTTTGCAGCCGACCACTTGAACACTGCAACACCAGGGCTCTTCCAGATGTCACTGCATCTACCTGTCTCATTTTCTGTGTTCCTCCGTCTTACTCTGTGTGCTTTCACTGTGTTAGATGTATTTGGTATCCAGCAGTGACATCTCTCGTCACCAGGAACTGCTAAAATAAGAAAGACAATGAGTAGGGATGCTGATGAAAGGTGGTGTTTAAACACCTGTCAAAGTAAAGCCAGAACAAGAATGTTCTTGCCAGAAAATGTAGAAGCCCCGTTGAATCAGGTTGGTAATTCAAAGATGATTCATGTGTGACTAAACACACTAGTATTATATTCCATACACATTGCCAAACACTTAGCCGGCTTTCGACGACGACTTTCTGTTCCTTGTTTAAATTTCAACAGGAAACCCTTAATTGGGACGGGTCAGTTTGGAAGGACCGTTTGCTCATCTTGCTACAAGATGATTTGAGGTACCATGCAGATAATGCTCCAAAAGCGTAGTCACCATTCTTAGGCTCAGAATTCCTTATTTTAAATGGAGCTGGTCCCTCCAACCATTTCAGCACACAAGTAAAATCTGTATGCATTTGAATCTAGTGATCCTAAGTCTTCTTTTTAAAACTCCCCAGTCTACTCAAATACTGTATTGTTTTATAGGCATCATTAGGATCAGGAGTTTCTTAGGAAGAATTTGTGACTAAGACACAAAACAAAGTGCTGCGTGCAAGACCCAGTTCTTTTGTGCCCTGATCTGAACTCATATATGATATGTGGAGCAGCTTGGGCAGAAGCACAGTGGCTCCATATGATAAGCACTGGACCACAAGGACCACGGGTCGAGCCCACCAGCAGCTTCCCTGGAGAACGATGAGGCGTTCTGCTCCCTCAAAGATTTAAAGTTCTGGCAACCCTATAAGGGTCGCTATAAGTTGAAACTGACTCGATGACGCTTAACAACAGCAGATTGGGGAATGACAACAGGGACACATAGAAACTCTTAGCCACGCCTTCACACCCGTTAGTTATAAGTCTGTCACTTGTGTGTGTGTGTGTAGGCATTTTGCGGATGAGACTGTGCTGACTGCTCAGTCTACGGAACATTAAAAGTCACAAAAGCTTGATGTTTTTCAAGTGATCTTGGGTCCAAGATCCTGATATTTCAAATTCAAAATTCAATACCCTAAGGGCTAAACAAGGAGTCCTAGTGGCACAGTGGTTGAAGTACTCGACTGCTTAATCAAAAAGGTCAGCTGTTTGAACCCACCAGACAGTCTGTGGGAGAACGACGTGGCAGTGTGCTTCCATGTAAAAGATTTGCCACCTTGGGAATCCTATGTGGCGAGTGAGTCTTCTCTGTCTTCTAGGCTCTCTATGACTCAGAATTGACTCAACAGCAGTTGTTATTGTTGTTGTTAAGTGCCATTGAGTCATTTCTGACTCATAGCAACCCTATATAGGCTTTCTGAGAAGCAACTGGTGGGTTTGAACTGCTGACCTTCTGGTTTATCTTATAGCACCACACCAGGACACCTGAAAATGAAGTTCTCATACAGTGGAAGTGACAGACAAGAGTTTAGTTAATAATTATTTGTGGTTTTGCAAGGCCACACCAACCTTTTTCTTATTGCTGGGTACTTCAGTCCTAGGGGCCAAAAAGAGCACAGTTTCTGTTAGATCGCAGTGGAGTGAGTACAGAATAAACACAGACCCCATTTATCATGGTGGCTTAGCCCATCCCATGGATAACGATTTCCAGTAAACAAGAGTCCTTCAGGACTACAATGAATTTGAACTCACCCTTCACTTTGAAAGATCTGGGGCAATGGAATCGTGAAACGGAACTCTTTATTCTCTTTAGATTTTAACATGAGACACATTTGGAAACAGGAGTAACATGCAACTTCCTGTGTTTGGCAGCTGTAGCAACATCTAATACAGTACAGACATTTCAAAGAAAACAAAACAAAACAATGGCAACCACAACTTGTAGCCTGACTAGATCGAAACAGCCCCAAATGGAATGTTCAACAGGATCCATTGTCATTGTTATTTCCCCGACTGTGACCAAAGATGTGGTTTTGAAGTACAGTAAATATATTAACAAAGTAAGAAACTCATTCTTTTCTATTAAATATTTTTTTGAGCTTAAAATTTTTTGGTAGAGTTCAAGTGTAAAAATAAATTCAGCACCTTCACAGCTGGTGGGAAACAAAGCTAAGTCCCAACTCTGGCTTTCTCTCTCTCATTCGTTCTTATACAGACGTCCAACTCCTTGCCTTGTTCCCTTTCTAGTCCAGGGTATTTTGTTGTGTGGAATGGTGATTTCCCTTGAGTGTTCATGGTCTCAGCAGCTCCTAGTGACTGTCTTGAGACCAAGTGGAACATGCAGGCAACCCTAAGCATTCAGGGGATGTTTTTATTTTCTCAGAGAGTTATGGATCTCTAGAAAACCAGGAAAATGGCTTTCAAAGAAATTTCACTGCGCCAGTTGCTCCAGCTGCATCTCATAAACAATCCACTCGATCTTTATTCCCCTCGGAACCTTTCATCAGTCCCTTCCCCATTTTGCTTGGGTAGAGATGAATGTTAGTGGGAGAAACAGACTTTTCTTGAATTTTGATGGAGCAGTAAGACACCTTCCATATCTCTGTTAATCCTCACAGCATGCCATCATCACCCCATTCTACAGATGAGGACCCAAAGACAGTTTTTCCTTTACAGAACTCATGAGTCTCTGCTTATACCTAAAAGGAGTATTTCTTATTTTAAACGTATAGAGTGTTACCAGGGTGCCAAATAGCTAATGGATCAATCAGAGAAGAAACATAATATTATTTTTTACTTCTCTGAAAGCTTAAGTATACAGGAAAGTAAATGCGAGCCATCCCTCCATTTGTTTGCTCCTTGTGTGGTGGTGGTTGTGAGGTGTCGTTGAGCTGGTTTGACCCATCACCATCTCGTGTACAACACAATGAAACACTTCCCAGTCCTGTGTCATCTGCACAATCTTTGCTCTGTTTGAGCCCATTTTTACAGTGTGTCAATCCATCTTGTTGAGTCTTCATCTTTTTTACTGACCCTTTGCTTTGCCAAGCATGATGTCCTTCTCCAGGGACTGGTCTCTCCTGGTAACATGTCCAAAGTACGTGAGATGAGGGAACATTCTGGCTGTACTTCTTCCAAGACAGATTTGTTCTTTCTTCTGGCAGTCCGGTCTATTCAGTATTCTTTGCCAACACCATAAGTCAAAGGCATTAATTCTTCAGTCTTCCTTATTCATTGTCCAGTTTTTATATGCATATGAGACGATTGAAAATACCGTGACTTAGGTCAGGTGAACCTTAGTCTTTAAAGTAACAATTTGCATTTTAAACACTTTAAAGAAGTTTTGTGCAGCAGATTTGCCCGATGCAATTTATCATTTACTATCTTGACTACTGCTTCCATGGGCATTGAGGGTGAGTGCAAATAAAATGAAATCCTTAACAGCTTCAATATTTTCTCTGTTTGTCATGATGTTGCCTCTTGGTCTAGTTGTGAGGATTTTTGTTTTTATGTTGAGGTGAAATTCACGCTGAAGGTGGTAGGTAGTCTTTGATCTTCATTAGTAAGTGCTCAAGGCCTCTTAGGATATTGGTGTAAAAGGTGCTCTTTGATTCTCATTTGGAAGGTGAGATGGAGAGATGGTATGCTGTGCTTAGATCGGAACAAATACTGGATGCTGGTTGCCATTCTTGAAGAATGAGCCTTCATAACTGAGCATGTTACATTGTATAGTTAGATGTTAGTTACCACAATACAAGACTGCTATGCCAAGGGCCTGACTCGTTTCTGATGTATCTAGTGAACTAAAAGTCTCAAGTATTAATACATAGCTAAATATCTTCCTCAGAAATCCTATAAAGGGGCGCTATAGGTCGGAACCGACTCGACAGCACTTAACAACAAGTATCTGTAATCTATATTGTGAAAGACTTTAATTTTAGGTTAAAAGTATAATTTCTATAATTTTAGGTTAAAAGTATAGTGCTGTTTTGAGAGATTCACATTCTCACTTGCAATGCCTAAAAAAATGGAAAAAAACAGATTCAAATTTAGTTAGGTGACTTCTCTTTTCTAATTTCTTAATCATAAAACTAAATTGCCTTTTTGACATCTCCAGTATGGAGAAAGAAAGGGAAAACTGAGAAAAGAATCTGACATGCTTGTAGGAGAGTTTCGAGAAAGCAAACCGAACCCACTACCCCTGAGTTGAATCCAGTTTACAGTGACTCTATAGGACAGAGTTGGCCACTCTGTGGAAACCCTAGACACGGTTGCTATGGGTCAGAACCAACTCGATGGCACTCAACAACAACAAACAACATAGAACAGAGTAGACCTGCCCTATAAGATCTCCAAGGCAATAAACTGCGCCTCCCCCCCCCCCCAAGGCTACACGTCTTTATGGAAACAGATGTTGTTGTTGTTGTTGTTAAGTACCGTTGAGTCGGTTCCGACCCATAGCGACCCTGTACAGGGTTTCCGAGGGTGTAAATCTTTACGGGAGTAGAAAGCCTCATCTTTCTCCCGCAGCTGATATCCACATCTTTTTCCCAAGGAACAAATTAGTGGATTTGAACCAACTTTTGTATTAGCCGTACGTTACTTTAATCATTGTGATACCAGAGCTCCAGAGTTTAGAGAAAGAGGAAGGAAATATGAATGGGGGACAAGGAGGAGTTCTGGAAAAAAATCAGTTTTCACTGTTCATCACTGTCTGAAAATAGAAAATCCTTAAAAGATTATTTCACATAGGAATGATTCCAACTGTTATTCAAGTTGTCTTTGATGGATTTTCTTTGGAAAGTTACACAGTTAAGCAGCAGATAAGTGTTTACTCACCTGAAAAGTTTGTCAACAATGTCTGTCCCATTGTTGTGTGTGTTAATCATCTTCCTGCTGACGTTGATAGTTTTCCCATTTCAAATTTCAGCATTTGTTATATTTTCTTTCAGAACATTTGGAATTTTACAGGAAGGCAGTGTTGGACACCATTTCCACTGTGTGAAAAAAAAAAATCTAAAGACCTACTAAAAGAAATCACAGCCTAGTTAGGTCAGGTTTTATAAGTTATCACCAAAATTATCCATAACTTAGTCGTCCATTTTGTGAATGTTGATTGAAAATCCTATGTGGCCTGGGACAGAATGGAGGCATCACCAAGAATGAAACACATTCAGGCCCCTTGTCATGGGGTCACCTAAAGGAGTAGGAAGGACTATTATTTATTTTATTTTTTTATATATATTTGCTTCCTTCAGAGGCAGTTTTCCTTTTTCCTACTTTGTTAATATAATAACAATAAAAGTTAATTTATGGCCTCTGGTAAAGTAGGCAAGTTTAAACTAGCTCTTACTGAACTTTGGTTACAGGCATTTCTATCATTCTAATACACAGTCAGACTCCTGTTGTGGCACTGTGTGATAAGTACTGGAATCCGATTTACAGGATTGGCAGTTCAAACCCACTGGCTGCTCCTCAGAAATCCTATAAAGGGGAGTTATGAGTAAGAACCACCTCGACAACACTGACCAATAAAGAACAAAAAATACACATTCAACATGCCTTCCCCTAGCTAGTATTGAACTTCTTAATAAAAATTTCAGCAGAAAAGAATCTCAGGATTCGCCTGTTGGCTTCAGAGGCTTTTGCAGGGTGTGGGAGTGCCCAGGTCTTGCTGGAATGACTCGTTCTCAGGAATGCTTGCTTGACACACGTGTCATTTTAGAAACTAAAATAGAACATCTTGTATGTGGGATATCTTTAGTGACCTTATTGGAGAAAAAAACATTCAAAGTCAAAACTAAGGACATCATTATACTAAAATTATCTTTAAGGAAAAAAGAAAAACGAATGGGATTCTGTTTGTCTTGCACTCTCTCAAGAGAATGAGGTGCGCAAACTAAGGAATGTTAATCCTTTGCCTCTTCAGTGACTTTTTAGTGGTTTAATTTGAACAGGGTATTACTCTCTTTTAAGTAGTACTATGAAGCTCGACTAAATCTCTGTAGCCCTCAAACAATTTTTCACTGAATGTTAGATCAGAACATTTCATCCCATGCTACTTATGAGAACGATCCCTCGCCCCAGGTGAGCCCTTCTACTCACTCCCATCCTCTGGTACTCTCATTCTGTCTGTTAACTGCTATTGAGTGCCCCCCCCCCCCAACTCATGAACAATGGAACAAAACACGGCCCAGCTCTTTGCCATTCTCCTGAGTGTTTGCTGACCGGACCATTGTGATCCATAAAGCTGTCTGTTACTGGGTGATGACTGCAGTGTCTCTTACAGTTGCTTGGGAGCGTGGTGGCTCCATAGGATAGGCATTGTACTGTGAACCACAAGCTCAGCGGTTTGAGCCCACCAGCCACTCTGTGAGAGAAAGATGAGGCTTTCTACTCCCACAAATATATTTTTTAAAGCCTCAGAAACCCTATGCAGGATCATTATGAGTGAGAACAAACTTGATGGCACTTAACAACAGTTATAGTTGCTCATTAAATGAATTGTGAGCGAATGACTCCATTCCATGGTTAAGCAAATTTGTCTACATCTTCATCTTTTTGTGAAGTTCTCCTTCCTCCTCTTTCTTGCTTTTTCTCTGAAACTTGGCTCTCCTTGGCTACTTCCCTTCTAATTGTCTTTAATGGCACTCTGTTCTCATAACCCCTCATGCCAAAGACAGCGTTGACATTCAGTGAGCTCCCCCAGCCATTTCCCAACCATGTTGCTTCCAGGATTGTAAACATCTTCATTGGAAGCGCATGCCATTCTACATCTCTTTGCTGCTAGCAACTCTTGACTTCTTGGTCACTTCCTCATCTTCTTCACATGGTTCTGTCCCTTTCCTTCCACCCCAAGTCCTAATGTTACCCTAAGGGAATTCAGTCCACTTGTACCTAGTCTTCCATCCTGGCTGGAACAAGCTCAGATCTTCTCAATCTTTTAACCTCTCCCTCTCTGCAGGTTTCTTCCCTTCAATCCACCAATTGTTTGAGTGTCCCCCATATTTTGTGAATTTAAAACACACAAATAAAACCTTTTTCTCTCCTGTATCATTTTCAATGTAAAAACAAACCAACAAAAACAATGCTCTCTCTTGCCTACAGCCTGCTGTTTGTGTTGTGAGATGCTGTCAAGTGGATTTTGACTCATAAAAACCCAATGTAACAGATAGAACAGCCTGCTGCTCCTAAATGGAATCATTCCCTAAGGGTTTATGCCTGCACCTCACCCTCAACTGTCACTTTAGCTTGGACACATGGCAGTCCCATGTATGTGAGAATAGAGTTGTGCCCATAGTGTTTTGGTGCTTTTTTTCCTCATAGTGTTTTTTAATGACTGAATGTTCAGATGTAGAATCTCAGGTCTTTGTTCTAAGGTGCCTCTGGGTGAATCAATCCTCCAACCTACTGGTTACTGCTGAGTGCAGTAAGTGTTCGCACCACCCAGACACTCCTTTTCTGGAAAATTCTCCCAAATAAATCCATCTGCAACGTCTGCTAGTGTGCCAATAATGCATTTCTGGCTGTCTGCTGTACATCTTTCCCTGGATACCTTGCCAATACTTGAAGGTCATGGTATCTAAACACAAGCCAAAGGTCTTTCTGTTAGTCGGTTTCTCTCCCTGTCGTTCCTGGTCAAGGTTCAGGCCCTGCAGCTTGCTCAGACTTTTCCAGGCACTTCTTGAGTCTCTTCTGTTCTCCTCCTCAATTCCCCATGCATCCATTCATCATTTCCAATCCATATTCACTCTACTCCCCAAGTTCAGATGCCTGGATAGTTGCAGTCACCGCTTCACTGAACTCTAGGCATATAAATCTAGGTACCGTGTGGACTCCTTGTGACTAATAACATAGTTTCTCTGTGGGATTTGTCTCCCAGCTTCCTACTTTCCATTGTTTATGCCTGCAAGTTTCATTTCTGCTGTGGAGACATGCATGTCCAGAATGCTGTGTGTGCCAGTCTAGCATCTTGACTGATACCAGCTTCGGCTACTTGGTGTGATGACCAGGAGGTCTGGTGGACATATAGACAGGGTTAGTTACATCTAGATTCTCAGGGCTCTTACACATCTGCTAATCTTTTGACCTGGAGATATGGGTCCAGACTTTATGTGTTATTTCAATAATGTAACTAGTAGGTTTCACCCAGCTTATGGTTACCAATCTTACTTATCCTACAGCACCATGCCAGGATTCCACAGCAGAGACCTGTCCATCTGTTCTTCTAAAGATAACGCCTAGAAGACTCTATGGGCAATTCTGCTCAGTCACATGGAGTGGCTGTGAGGCAGAATCATGGTGACGGTACACCAACAGTAAGCGAACGTACACCACTGAAATCTGTGAGAGCTGCAACGCAGCAGAACTGCGCCGTTCTTCCATATCTCACAAGTTTTCCGCTATTGACAGGATGTAGTATTACCAATTGTCTTATGAATCAGGCTGCTAACCTCAAGGTTGGCAGTTCAAAACTACCAGCCGTTCCTCGGGAGAAAGATGAGGCTTTCTGCTCCCGTAAAGATTTACAGCCTCAGAAACCCTGTGCAGGGTCACTGTGAATCAAAACCTACTCCATGTCACCTAACAACAACAATAGTCCTTTTAAGGAGTCCTGGTGTGGCGCTGTGGGTTAATGTGCCAGATTGCAAAGCCATTTGAACTGCAAGGTCGGTGGTTCAAGCTCACCAGCTGCTCCTCGGAAACCCTATACAGGGTTACTATGGGTTGGAATCGACTCGATGGCACTTAATAATAGTCCCTTTAAGTGGAAAAGATTTGAATTTTCATTCTCTGACAGGTTTGCACCTTACACAGTTTCTGGCTTTCACAGATTTTACTGTAGTGTCTCTAGGCAGAGCTAGTATATCTGTTTATAGAGAGAACTTTTAGCTTACAGCAAATTGTGTGCTGTTAATTCTATTCTGACTCATAGTGACCCTATGTGACAGAGCAGAGCTACCACATGGGATTTTCTAGGCTGTCATCTTGAAGGGAGTCCTGGTGTGGCACTCACTGAACAATATAAGCACTGGACTGCTCACCCAAGGTCGGTGGTTCAAACCCACCAACTGCTCCTCAGAAATCCTATACAGGGTCAATATGAGTCACAGCTGACTTGCCAGCACTGAACAACAGCAACTTTCGAGGGAGCAGATTCCTAGGTCTTTTCTCCTCAGCGCAACTGGTGGGTTCAAACTGCAAAACAGTGGGGCTAGCAGCCTAGTGTGGCCCATTGCATCTCCAGGCTTCAACAATAATGTTAGGAAGTTAAAATGCTTTTGTGTACATTAATATTGACTTTCCGTTTACAAAGTGACCTTATTCTTACTTAATCAGAATTTCTGTAATCCTTAAATCCCATCAACTTTATTTAATCCTTTAACTGTCCTGTAACTAGACTAGGGGATGTTGTTCATGTCAGTGAATCAGGGTATCACACAGCTGCACAAACACATTCTGCCAGCCTGTCGGCCACAAGCTCAAACTCAGGAATTCTCGTCAGTGCTTGTAGGCAGATGAAAATCTTTAGTGGCTTTTCCCTTTGGGGGTTGAAAACTAATGGTTGCCTCTATTAGAAGAGCAGGCTTAAAAAACTAATAGTATCAAACTTGTAAAGTTAATATTATAAATTATGGTTCTGTAAGGACCTCTGGTAGCATAGTGGTTACGAATCAGGCTGTGAACCTCAGGGTCAGCAGTTCGAAACTACCAGCTGAGAAAGATGAGACGTTCTGCTCCCATAAAGATTTACAGCCTCGGAAACCCTGTACAGGGTTGCTATGAGTCACAATCGACTTCATGGCACATTACAACAACAACATACTTCATACAATAAGCACTAGACTACAAGTTCCATGGTTTGAGCCCATCAGTCACTCTGGGAGAAAGATGAGGCATTCTGCCTCCTCGAAGATTCAAAGCCTTGGAAACACTGTACAGGGTTGCTGTGCGTCAGAACCCACTTGACAGCAGTTAACAACAACAAACAAATAGCGAGGATGATGAGGCTTGGTCTCACGTACTTTGGACATGTTCTCAGGAGGAATGAGTTCCTGGAGGAAGACATCGTGCTTGGTGAAGTAGAGGATCAGTGAGAAAGAGGAAGACCCCCAAGGAGGATTGCAGTAACTGAAAGCATTTACTCCAACAGCAACAGTGTGAAAATGGCTCTGGGCCAGGCAGTGTTTCATTCTTCGAAGGCACAAGTAAATAACCATTGCCAATACAAGGGGGCTTCAAAAGTTCAAGGAAACATTCCGTTATCTTTTTCTTTTAAAGTTTTTATTGTGAACTGAGTGATAGTTTACATGAGAGAACATAGTTTCATTGCAATGATTACAATCGCCTCCATGTATCATCATTCAACAGTATTTGCTTCCATTCCCTGTTTTGTTTGGGTTTGTTTGTTTTTTTGGGTGGGAGGTTGGGGGAGATGTACACAGAAACACTCAGGAATATATAATAACTTAAACAACCAAAGGGCATATTCTGCAAGCCTGCCTCCTGGCCACCAGCACCCGGTCCCTCTCTTTCCATGAGTGCAGAGTCCCCAGCTGCTCCCTTTCCCCGTGTCCTCATCTCTGCTGTCCCTGCTTCTCTGGATAGGGTCTCTCATTCCTCTTGTTCTCTTCTCCCTTGATGGTCCTAGGGTCCTCTGTTTCTGGACTGTAAGATTAAGTACTCCCCCATTTTTGTTACAAAGCTTCTACAGTTGTGATAGTTGCAATTAGTCATGATAACAGTTTCTCACTATTGAATCATATGAATCTTACCCCATGTCTTTTTCACCAGACAAGATGAAAGCTATTCAGTGGGGACTCTATCTTCCACCCCACACTCTTAAACTAAACTCCCTCTTGAAAACTTGTAAGCCAGTCACTTCATGCCTTTATCACCCCCTCATTTTAGGCAGCCAGTGTCTAGGTTGCCCATCCCTATCAACCCTGTATGCATTGATACTTGATATGAAGACTCCTTCCCCCTCAGTTGGTAGTTTGAGCTACTACATCCATGAGTATAGGTTAAGTTCATTAAACTGTAGCAATTTACATTCATTTCCTTTATCAAAAATTGTTTTTTTTTTAAATTTTCCTCTAGTCGAATTGTGATTATCAAGCCATCAAGGCTAGGTCAAATGGGTACTATCTGTAAGTTTGGGTATTCTTGTGTGTTTCCCCTCACTTCATATCAGCTGGATGCTTCACTCTCAGCTCTAGCCCTCTGTGGCTACATCCTTGTCCATGGGCTCTGGAGTCTGCAGGTCTCACCACACTTTGGACCAACTAGCCCTTCCTCTTCTCTCTTTCATTTCCAGGTCAATAGGAGTCTATGAAACGTGGTGGAACTCAGCTCATTTCTTCATTGCTGACTTTCCCCCTCGTCCACTTCCACTCACCAGTAGATCAACATGGTCACCAGCAAGCTTACATGCCTGCTCATGTGTTCCCTTTGAGTTTCAGTCTTGGAGGGGAGTTTGTCCTGAAGGGACTTTATTTCTTGCCTTGATGGCTCCCTGGTGAACAACTTGCTTGTTCTTATAGTAGGCAATCATACTGCCATTTTTGTTTCAGATTTTTCCTGCTGATCTTTCTTTGAAGATGTATCTTGCATTGCTCTAGGTATTTCAGGCTGGTCTGCTTGTCCTTTCTAATGGGAATGTACCACCTCAGAAGATTCTGGATGGGGCTCAGAATTCCACCTAGGGTCCTATACACTGCAAAGGCTCCACAAGAAGCCTGTTTCAGTGGGCAAGTTCTAGAACCCCTTTTGGGTATTCCAATCAGTTACAGGCTGAAGACAGGCTTATAAGCTTTCTGTAATCCTGACATTCCTTTCTATCCCACTCAAGTGTCTATTTTACAATAATGTGCAAGGGAAACCAATGTTCATAAGTCAGTCAAGCATCTTAACTTTATTTATTTCCCCTTTTTCAGTCTCTGCTTCACTCCCTGTATCACAGAGCCCTGTTACAATTCCGTTATCTTTAAATTCCATTTTTCCTTGAAATGTTTGAAACCCCCTTGTATAAATAAGTAAAGGGTATGCTGTACTTACAATCAGTGTAAATTGGCTGTGATATCCCTGGGCATTGTGGAGAGCAAGGGAAACCTGCCCTAATTCTTTGGATTCGGCTAACGAGGGACTGAGGGTAGAATTGGATTATTACAGATATACCTTGGAGACATTGTGGATTCCATTTCAGACCACTGTAATTTTCTGGTTTCTCGATGTACAGGGAAGTCATGTTTATACTATATTAAGTGAGATATATATATCATACTGTATTAAGTGTTTTATATATATTAAGTGCAATGGTGTTATAAAAGAGTTTGAAATATTGTGAGAATTACCAAAATAGGGCCCAGAGACATGAATTGAGCACATGACTATTAGAAAAATGGTACCAGTAGACTTGCTTAATGCAGGGTTACCCACAAGACTTCCATTTGTAAACAAAACAAAAACACAATGGTCTGTGAAGTCCAATTTTTAAAAGTTTATGCCTGTACTAGTTAAGGTTCATATTTTCACAATTCTCAAAATAGAGGCCTACTTTACAAGTTGGGCTGCTAACCTCAAGGTCAGCAGTTCGAAACTACCAGCTAGCTGTTTCTCAGGAGAAACATGAAACTTTCTGCTCCTGTAAAGATTTACAGCCTCAGAAACCTTATGCAGGGTCGCTATGAGTCAGAATCAACTCCACGGCACATAACCACCACCACTGCAACTCAGGAGTCCTGTGGGTTAATGCACTGGACTGCAATGTGGGTTTGAACCACAAAGTAGGTGGTTCAGGCTCACCAGCCTCTTCTCAGAAACCTGTACAAGGTCTTTGTGATTCAGAACTAATTAGACAGCACTTAACAATGACAACAGCAACACTCCAACTCAAGGTCCCACTCCTCTATTTTGTTTAAACCCTACTTATCAACTGTGTGACTTTGGACAAGTTGCTTGATGTCTCTGAGCTTCAACTTCCTCATCTGTAAAATGGAAATGCTGGTAACACCTACTTCACAGGGTTGTGGTGATAGTGGTAGAGTGCCGTGGAGTTGGTTCTGACTCGTAGCAACCCTCTATAGGATTTCCGAGGCTGTAAATCTTTATGGGAGGAGAAAGCCTCATCTTTCTCCCGCAGAACAGCTGGTAGTTTCAAACTGCTGACCTTGAGGTTCACAGCCCAACTCATAACCACTATGCTAGGCTATTAAAATTACCATGTGCGAGTCAGGCACACTTGACCTGATTTGGGTTTAGGTACTTACAAAATTCAGTTTTCAAAATTTTTCATGACTCCAAAGAGCTCTTGTGGTATAGTGGTTAAGCACTTAAATGTAAATCATAGGTCAGTAGTTCAAACCCACCAGCTGCTCTGTGAGAGAAAGATATGACAGTCTGTTTCCATAAGATTTACAGCTTTGGAGAGCTTTTGTGGGCAGTTCTGTTGTGTCCTGGAGGGTCTCCATGAGTTCGAGTTGACTGCAGCAAGTTTGGTATTCATAAAGTATTTAGAACAGATCCTAATGTGACCCCCATGGGATCAATGTGCTCAGCAGAAAGCAATATGAAAGAATCATAGAATTATTTTACGTTGGAAAGGAGCCTAGAGTTCATTTATCCCAATCTTCTAATTTCAGTGATGAAAAATGTGGGTCCTTGCTGAAGGTCACAGCGCTAGCTAAGCAGCAGAGCTGCATCTAGGGCCTGTTTTCTTCTTGGCTTTTAGTTCGTCATTCCAGCTGGGTGGTCAAAACCCAGAAAAACAACCGAGATTTCTGCCCGTTCGGATTGTATAATGTCTTTTCTTTTTTGTTCGACATGCTCAGTCTTACTGTAGTTTTAGAGCTACTGAAGGCAGTGGTGGGTTAGTGGTAGAATTCTTGCCTTCCACGCAAGTTGCTGTTGATTAGAGCTGTTGAGTCATTTCTGACTCAGTAACCCTGTATAGGGTTTCGGAGGAGTGGTTGGTGGATTTGAACTGCCCACCTTGTGATCCTGTGCTTATTCCACAGTGCCACACAGGACCTCACGCAAGAGACCTGGTTCTGTTCCTGGCCACTGCACCTCATACACAGGCATTGATCATCTTTTAGTGAAGGCTTCGGTCTTAGAGGATGTTGAAGAGGTTTTGGTGGAGTTCCAAACTCACACAGATTAGGAAAAAAACGCCTGGTGATCTCCTTCTGAAAATCTATGGATCACAGTGGTCAGTTGGTGGGGGACAACTCAACAATAGCTAACAACAGGAGGTGTTAGTGGTTCCTCATGGATTTGACTATTATATTCTAAGGAAGACAGCCTTGTAAAGTAGGAAAAAGGACCAGTACTTAGATGATCTAGTTCTTGTTTGTGTTATTAACAGTTTGGGAAGCCACATAGCCTTCTTGGATCTCAGTTGCCTCCTATACAAAATGAGGAAATGATACTACCTCTAAAGGCCACTTCCAAGGATCCCTGGGGTGTAGTGGGTTACATTGGTTGTGTTCTTTCACCATACTTATTCAACCTGTATGCTGAGCAAATCATCCCAGAAGCTGGGTTCTATGAAGAAAAACGTGGCATCAGGATTGGAGGAAGACTCATTAACAGCCTGAGATATGCAGATGATACAACTTTACTTGCAGAAAGTGAAGAGGACTTAAAACGTTTACTGATGATGATCAAAGAGCCCAGCCTTCAGTATGGATTACATTTCAATATAAAGAAAACAAAAATCCTCACCACTGGACCAATAAACA
>NW_006408531.1:2909020-2924270 GCF_000296735.1 Chrysochloris asiatica | reverse complement strand
ATGGATTGGCCAAGTGACAGCATCGATGGACTCAAGCGTGGCAACAATAGTAAGGTTGGCCCAGCATCGGGCAGTGTTTTGTTCTGTTGTGCATAAGGTCGCTATGAGTCAGTACTGACTCAATGGCACCTAACCACAACAACAACAATAGAAAAGTAGTAAGACTGAATTGTCAAGGGTGGAAATTTTGTGAGAACAGAAAAACAAGGCAGATCCGTCAAGTTCCAACTCTCACAGGCTTCAATGTACATAATTCTGCCTTTCTTTATGAAAAAATAAATTGATTGTTCACCTGTAATCATGCTTAGTTGAGCTTCTAATTTAAAACGCTTCAATGCAACCTCAGAAGATGGCAGAAAGGTAACTTTAACGTTCCCAGAATCCTAGTTTATGGAAGGAGATATTGTTTACACTTTCCAGATAGACATTGGTAATCACATCCTTTCGTAAAGCAGAACTGTACACAATGCTAATCACTTTCAAGTATTCCATCATCCAAGGTCTTACTAAGACAACTTATTTTTTCATTTGGTTACTATGTAGTTTTGCTTTGAAATGCACATGTGCTAAAAATAACTCCATAGCTGAGTTTCACAGACATAGTGTTCAATGAAAGAAGACATACACAAGAGTGTGCTATGATTTCACTTAGCTGAAGTTCAAGAGCAGGTCAAACAAATCAGTGGTGATGGAAGACTAAGTCAAACAGTGGTAATCAGGGGAGTCGAGGGACGAGGATATTGAGTGGGAAAAGCACGGGATACCTTTCTGGATCACTGGAAGTTTTCTATCCTTGAACCCACCAACCTACCTGCCAGTTGCCATGGACTTGACATTGACTTATAGCAACCCCATGGTTGTTAGAGTAGAATTGGGTTTCACAGAATTTTCAAGAACTGATTTCTTGATTCTTTCTTCAAGGCACCTCTGAGTGGAGTCAAACTTCCAGTCTTTCTATTAGCCGCTGAGCATGTTAACTGTTTGTACTACCCAGGGAATTCCTCTGCCTTGAAATGGGTGGTAACTGTATGTGGCAAGAGCATTGGTTTTCTATATGTATGATGTAATTCAATTTAAAAAAATTCCATACTGTTATTTTTACTGACAGTGAAAAATGTTGCCGTATCCCCAGATCCCTTTAGATACATTTATCGTTTCTAACAAGTGAGGGAGGAATGAAAATTGAGAAATTTGGAGGCAAGTATCAGTAGCATCATTCTATGAGCAATGTTCCTCCAGAAGACTAACATCCTTTCATTATTCTCAATTGTAGTAAAGTTTTTCTTTTTTCTTTTAGCATCGTTTAATTGCTTTTTTTTTTTTTTTTTTTTTTACTATTAGTTTTGATCTTACTAAAAAGTAACTCTGGACTTGAAAAAAACAAAACAAACCCTGCCGTAGAGTTGATTTCTACTCACAGCAATTGTATAGGACAGAGTAGAACTGCCCCATAGAGTTTACAAGGCTAACTGTCACATCTTTCTCCTGCAGAGAGGCTGGTGGATTTGAACCACCAATCTTTTGGATAGCAGGCGAGCACTTTTAAACACTGCATCACCAAGATGCTTGGATTTTGAAAGGCAGTGGTGATTCAAAAAATATTTTTTGAACTATGATGATTATCTTAGTACTGATATCTTAAACCATCAACTGATGTCTTCTAAGCCAAATAAATCTTTTCCAACTCGTAAAATTCTATAAGGGAGCTTCAATTTTTACATTGACAAATTTAAAGAGGGATGAGAGAATTCTTGAGCTTATATATTTATGTATGTGCACACTGCTACTTAAAATTTAAGAATAATATGAAAGGGCTTCAAAAAGTTCATGGAAAAAGGAAATGAAAGGTAATAGAATTTCTGCACCTTGTGAAAACCCTTTTTGCAGTGGAGTCCTGGTGTTGCACTGTGGGAATAATACACTGGACCACAGGGTCGCTTTGACCCGCAAGGCCGATGGTTCAAATTCACCAGCCGATCCTCAGAAATCCTATACAGAGTCTCTATGATTCGAAACTGACTTGATGGTACTTAACAAACAACAACCATGTTTACACGTTCAAGGATATATCTAGATACATTTGCTTCTATTCTCTCCATAAATATATTTATCTTGTAAACACTGTGAGCCACAAATTCACCCACCGCCATCCAATTGATTCTGACTCACAACGACCCTGTATAGGCTTTCCAGGGCTGTAAATTTTTACAGGAGTAGAATGAGAATTTGTTTTGTTTTGTTTTGTTTTTGACATTACTTTAAAAACTCAACCACCTTAATTTGTTTGCTTTCAGGCCATTCCTCTTTAACTTCCCCCTGAAAGGATGCTCCTCTTTGTGGTTCCAATTCAGTTCTCTCACTCCCTGTGAAATATTTCTCAGTCACCCAAACAAACAAACCTATTGCCACCAGGTTCATCCTGACTCGTGACAACCCCAGGTGTTACTGAATAGAGCCCCATAAGGCTTTATTGGCTGCTATCTGTAACTGAGTCCTGGTGTGGTGCTATGGGTTAATGCTCTGGACTGCAAAGACAGTTTGAACCACAAGGTTGATGGTTCAGGCTCACCAGTCGCTCCTCCAAAACCGTGTACAGGGTAGCTATGGGTCAGAACCGACTCAACAGCACACAACAACAACATCTTTAATGGAAGCAGATTGTCAGATTGCCTTTCTTTCATTCTGCTTTAGGTTAACAGTAGAGTACAAACCATTTGTATAACCCGGGGCCTCCTGCAGTTACCCAGCTAGAGTTTATTGCTCCTCCCTTGGCTTTCCTGCCTCCTGTGGCCTAACACCCCGGCCCTAATACTATGGACCATGTCTTTTCATGACTATACTGTGAGCTCCTTAAGGGCAAGAATCATTCCTTACTGTCTCGATGATTCCTTCAGAAACCTTGCAGAAACCAGTGCCTGGCACTGAATTCAAGGATGTCCTGGGGCATGGTAGCACTGCATGGTACTGCGCTGGACTGCAAGGTTGGTTTGAACTGTGAACTTGGTTTCATTGGGAATTGACCAGATGGCAGTGGGTTTGGATTTGGTTTGCTTTCTGACATGGTAAGATACAGCTCATCTAATATTTTCCCTACCTCAGTCCTAGAAGCATTCATTTCTGCAAGGAGAGCTGGTTCCTTTTGTTAGAGAATGCTAAAGGGGTCATTGTTTCTGGTTCCTATCAATGGACAGAGAGAGGAAATACATACATGTATACTAAGCCATGTATATGTGTGTGTATATGTGTATGTATGCTGTTGTTAAGTGCCATTGAGTTGGTTTCGACCCGTAGCGACCCTGTATAGGGTTTCCCAGGAGTGGCTGGTGAGCTTGAACTGCTAACCTTGTGGTTCAAACTGACTTTGCAGTCTGGCACATTAACCCATAGCACCACACCAGTGCCACGTGTGTATGTGTGTATATATGTATATGTATTGTTGTTGTTATGTGCTATGGAGTCAGTTCCAACTCAGTGACCCTGCACAGGGTTTCCAAGGCTGCAAATCTTTACGGGAGCAGAAAGCCTCATCTTTCTCCTGCTGAACAGCTGGTAGTTTCGAACTACTGACCCTGAGGTTAGCAGCCCGATTCATAACCACTACGCTACCAGAGCTCCTTATGTATATGTATATATGATTGTTTCTCTGTGTACCATCTGTACCAATATTTGACCAAACATGAGTTCATACTAATGTCTCCAACTCTAATCCAGTGCCACATGGCTCATTCTTGCTTGCTTTTCTTGCTTATATGTAACCTCCTTCTCTAACAATGAGAAATCTGGTTCTCATCATCCGCCATTTAGAATCCACTTACTTATGTGTTCAAGCCCAGAGTATATGTACAAGAGTTGTCAGAATAGTTAACCTGTACTCCCTTGCCACATATTTTGACTCACTTGTCCCTTTTTCTCCTACTCCCCTGGCCATTCTTCTTACCCTCCAAAAATGAAGAGATATGACCCAGCCCAGTGTAATCACTGACTAATAAGGGAGTGAGGATCTCTTTTAGATAACTCAGAGAGAGCTCTGGGACTACAGTGATTAAATGTCCAGCTGCAAATCAGAAGGTCAGAGTTTTGAACCCACCCGCCATTCCATAGGAGAAATATGTGGCAGTCTGCTGACTTAAAGATTTACGGCTTTGGAAACCTTGTGTGGTAGTTCTACTCCTTTCTTATGAGATCGACTCACAAGGTCTCTATGAGTTGGAATTGACTTACTGGCAATGGATTTGTGTGTTTTTTTTGTCGTTGGGATTTTTAGATAAGTCAAGACTAAGACAGCCATTTGACAGGTTTAGAAACTATTATCCAATTTCATCTTCAGTGGTTCATTCTGACCTTATGGCCTACTTGGTTCTGTGCCCAGAAAACGTGTGTGTGCCTTTGTGTATGATAGCACGTATCCTGAGTCATTGTTTCAGTTGAGAGGAACGCCTCATATAAGTGTAGGAAATAAAGCTAAACATTCCCTAAGCACTGCTAATGTTCCCTTGCCATATGTTTTGTGGCCTTTAAAGGGGATAGTGGCAGGATTGTAAGTAATGCAAACATAAAAACTGAAAGAAATAAAAATCTAGCATGATAATGGTACATGTTGTTGTTGTTAAGTGTTGTCGAGTCGGTTCTGACTCATAGCAACCCTGTGTAGGTTTTCCAAGGAGCTGCTGGTGAATTTGAACTGCCAACTTTGTGCTTCAACCAACCTTGCGGTCCAGTACTTATCCTACAGTACCACCCCAAGACTCCATAGCTGTGTATGAGCATAGTAAATTATAGAGGCAACATGAAAACAACCTAGAAACCACAACTTAAGGAAATCAGTTTTGTTTTTCACTACATTTCCACTCCTGATTTTAAATATCAGATATCTTTGTGCCGAGCCCTGATTTTGATGAATCTGATGGCTGTAGGCGGAAAGCAAATAATTGGCTAAAGTGATGTTTTTAGCTGTTTTGTACATTTTTGTTTGTTTCTTGTAATCATTGTGTCTAGAAAACCAATTGGTAAATATTTATAAATCCTGTTTAGAGATTTGCTAATTTCGAATTCATTTCCTTTCCATTAGGAAAGGATTTACTGTGAAGTTAAATACTAAGCCACATTTCTTTCTCTTTCTAAGTGATTGAAATAATTATATGTGGATAAAGATCAAAGATCATTATCTAAAAGATCACATAACTATTGAACATTATAAGAATACTACAAACTCTCATATTGTTGTTGTTAAAAAGTGCCACCAAGTCGGTTCTAACTCATAGCAATCTAGTATAGGGTTTCCAAGGAACAACTGGGGAATCTGAATTGCTGACCCTGTAGTCCTGCAGTTATCCTATAGTCTTACAAACTCTCATGGTAAGTAGATTTACTGTTATGAAAAAATTCTCACCTCTCGGCCCCAATAAAGGAAAGATTCTCCAAGCCTATAGTTCATTTTAATATGGTCATTTCTATACTCATTTATCTATGGCCATTAGGGGCACATTTGAATTGGACTGTCTCATTGATAAATATCTGTTTAAAGAAAAGTAAAGCCTGCATGTACTCTTTGAATTCTTACCAAATGGTGGTGTGAGGAGGTCTTGGTAGTGTGGACTTGTTTCAGTGAGAAAGTAGACTGATCCGTGTCACTTCGCACTTTTACATTTGAATATCCAATGATATTTCTAAATATGTCATATTTCCAAATGTTGATCTCAAGTGTGAAAACTTGTGATGAATGACAAGTCAGTCTTGATAACATGAGAATCAATCAAAATTACACATCCAAAAGGAAATGTAGACTTCCTTCTGGGATGCACCTGGCAGTTTGTTAGTAACTGTATATGAAGGCTTTTACGATAAACTGTTTGGAAAGAACATTTTAAATTAATTTTAGTCACTAATTAGTCCAAAACAATAATTATGGGAATGTCAGGAACACTGGCATATCCAGGTATCTGGAAGAAAGAAGAGAGAGAGTTCAACTTCTCTCTATGCTACTCTGATGTGGGTGATGGTTCTCTTCAGGTTCGTGATCTAAGAGAATTACAATGGAAAATGGACCAACTATATCAGCCTGTGGTTTCCAATTTCAAGTTTGGTTAGCTGTCAGTGTGACCAGGTGATACAAATGGTTAAAGTGCTTGTCTGCTAAATGAAAGATCAGAGGTTCCAGTCCAACCAGAGGTACCTCAGAAGAGAGCTCTTGTGATTTACATCCAAAAAATCAGCTGCTGAAAATGCAATGGAGACAATTCTACTCTCAAAACCCTGACTAATGGTTTCTACACAAGTCACCGTGACAGAAACTGTTTCTAACTGGTGGGAAACTTTTTTTGTTGTTGAGTGCCATCAAGTCGGTACCATCTCATAGAGACCCTGCATAGAGTTTCCAAGGAGCAGTTAGTGGGTTTGAACCCACCAAGTTTGCGGTTCAAACTAACGTTGTTGTTGTTCAGTGCTTATCCTACAACACCACACCCTAATTCTGTGGTTAACTGTAATAGCACAGTAATTGTGTAAATCACAGATGGATTCACTTGATCAGAAAATATATGTGTATTTGTGTACTGCAGTGACCGTTAGAATTGACCTAGATCCTTACCAGAATTTGATCAGGAAAAAGATGTGTATGTATGTACTGCTGTGGCCATTAGAACTGACCCAAACCCTTCCTAGGGTAGAGATAAAGACTAGAACTATAAATGCATAATAAATAAATACAATGGCAGTTAATTTCTTATGCAGCTATGAATTTAACATTAAGACGTTTATTTTCCACTCATCAACTCTCTTCCTCAGTCTCCCTAACTCTACCTTCTATCACCTAGGGCAGGGGTGGGGAACGTCCAGCCTACAGGCTGTATAAGGCCCACAAAGTCATTTGGTCTGGCCTTGCCAAGGCAGCCACAGTTCCAGCCATCACGTTGTTGTTGTTATATGCTGTTGAGTCGGTTCCAACCCATAGTGACCTGTATAGGGTTTCCGAGGAGTGACTGGTGAGCTTGAACTGCCAACCTTGCAGTTCAAATGGCTTTGCAGTCTGGCGCATTAACCCACAGTGCCACATCAGGACTCCAGCCATCACATTAGGAGTGAGTTAATTAAATGTTTGGCCAAATATAGCAGGCTAATTTCTAAATTGGTAATTTTGCATAGCATGTGAATGATGTTAAAAATATCCAAATGGCTCTTGGCAGAAAAAAGGTTCCCTACCTGGAGTTCCTGGTATGGTGCCATGGGATAAGCACTCAACATCAAGGTCAGTTTGAACTGCAAGATCGGTGGTTCAAACTCACCAGCCACTCTTCTGAAACTTTGTACAGGCTACCTGTGAGTCGGAACTGACTTGATGGCACACAATAACAACAACCCATGACCTAGGGGAGTAATTTTTGGTTTTTGCTTTTGTTTTCAGGGGCGGAAATTGACTATGCTTCATTGGTTCAGATGGAAAGCAAACTTTTTGGAGAGTGTTGAGGAACTGGATATGTGGATTTGGAGAAAGATCCCACTCTACTGTAGAAAAATGAGAAATCAATATGTGTCTATAGTCAGAGAGATGACACTTGAGATGGAAGCTTTAGTGCTTATGTTTGCAATAATCAGCCTTTTTATCTTTCACAACATTTGAATTGTTCAAAACTAAGCCCTTCAGTGAGAGCTTGGTGTGAAGTCTTAAAAAAGAAGACAGAAGCCATGTATGCAATAACTCAGTGGCTTTGTGCCCTGTAAGGAAGGCAGCTGGGCAGGAGTGGACGTGATGTACATAGGATTTTTACTGCACCACAAAGTCTGTGTATTCTGTATCTCCCTCTACCAGTTATGTAATGGCTGAAGTGGGCTAAGTGGAGTTAGGACCCACATAGAAGAATTGGTCAGTGCAGAGTTTGCATCTCTAGTTTGCCCTACTGATGCACAGCCTCTGGGTAGCTCTCTACCCAGATAGCATCTGAAATTAGACGAGACTCTAATCATGAGAAGCACTGCTTTCTTTTATCATCCTTGCTTGGAAGGAGAGTTTGTAAAGCTTTAGGTGTTGACATCTCTTGATTTTCTTTTTTGATTCAGTTTGAGATCTTCCCCATTTTTTTGCAATAAGAAGTGATTTTTCAGTTAATACCTGGACACTTTTGTATTGTGTATTGAGACTGGATCTTATGGAAATGTTCAGTGTTAACTGACTTTGTCAGACATCTCTCTAGTGGAGAGACACGAGTGGGGATGGTGAGGGGGTAGTTACCATCTCATTATTGCCAGGTAGAGGTGGAAATTCAGATTCTCCACTTGGACTCCCTTGACACCGGATGTAGGGGAGTGGAGTGTGCACTGGGGAGGTGGGACCCTCATTACTGCTGAGTGGCATGAGATTTCTGACTTTCCACATGGTCTTCACTGATGCCATGGTGGGGTAGTCTAGTTAGCCCTGGATGGTGGTGAAAGACCTCCTCTGACACTACCCTGGTGGGGAAGAGGAACCTCATGCTGCCAGGTCAGATGGAAAGTCCAGGTTCCCCATATGTTCTCCATGGTACCATGGTGTACACCTCAGTCATGGTCCAGCTGACAGGAATGAAGACCTGGGCTCCCCCTTGATGACACTGTTTGGATGGAGGTGTTAGAACTCCTTCTCATCACCTCTGGAGAGTACACATCTTGTGTCTCTACTCTGCCTTTTGCTGCCTTAGATGGCTAACTGTTTCTTTTCTGGTGTTTGACTGGGATAGAGCAGTTATCATTTGAAAGTTTTATGTCTTGCTAGGCTGCCCCTTTCCTGGTCATTTGACTAGAGAGAGCATGCTCTTATGGAGACTTTTTTGATCTGTGCCATTGGTCTTTCTGGCTTCTTTAGTACAAGTCTGGGACATATGAGGCACAAACCGAGGACTCTGCCCACACCATGCTCTTCTTTGGGTCTTGGTGGCCCAAGCCAGGCTGCCTTCTCACCATCTTTCAGAGTCTTAATATGTTTGTTTTATGCATCATGCCCAGAATTTTTTAGTTGTATTTACGAGTAGGAAAAAGTAAGTTTCCTTTATCTTCATCAAAGCAGAAGCTCTTGTCATTCAGGTTTGGTTTTGTTTTTCCAGTATTTTACTGTAAAGAATTTATACATGCAGAGATGGTGTAAGAACTGTATAGCTAACTGACACTCTCCCATCACCTAGTTGAAGTCCTAACATTTTATAACTTACTACTTTATTGCACATTTCTCCATTTGCCCATTCCACCTGTAGATCCTTGTGGTATTTTTAGATGACAATCAATATGCCTACCAGCTGCTCCTCAGAAACCCTATACAGGGTCGCTATGGGTCGGAACCGACTCAACGGCACTTAACAACAACAACATCAGTATGATTCACCCCTAAACACTCCAGCTTGCATATTAATTACAGTCCATATGTGTGCATGTCTTTTTAAAGTAAATTTTACATAAAGTTAAATGCACAAACTTGTTTCTACCATTTGAAGAGCTTTATGTAAAACAGTGCTTCCTGAGATCATTTTTATCACCCCAGGAACTTCCTTTAAGCCCATTCTGAATGAATTCCCACCTTCACTTCACTCCAAGAAGCAAGGATTGTTTTGATTTTCTTTTCTTTCAGAGATTAGTTTTGCTTATTTTAGAAGTTGATATAAATGGAACCATGTGCATGGCTTTTTCTTTTTTTTCTTCTTAGCACAGTGTTGTTGAGATATAGCCATGTTGTTGTATGAACCAATTACTCATTTCTTCATTGCTGAGTGGTATTTCATTCAATGAGTAATATTACAATTATTTATCCATTCTCCTATTGATATTCTAGTTTTTTGCCATTAAATTTTGGTAGTTGGAATAATACAATTTATTGGTATCTTCCTGCTCTTTTGAACCTATTGCAAGGCAGCTTAAGGTTTTGTGCTGCACTTCTGATAAATAAAATGATGAAGGTAGAAAATTATAATGTTTCCTCATACACAATACCCACATCTCCTATGCATGTCTTACTGTTAATGCTGTCAGTTTATTTGTAGCTAAAAAGTGTTTAGTATTGGAGCAAAAAGATAGTTCTAGCATTATAAAAATTGGAATTTAGATTCTTGGCACTAAATTTTATTTTGTGAAGGAGAAACCATGGTTTTAACTAAACCATAACTATAATATTTATTATTGAGAATGCCAAACTGCTCTCTAGAGGAACATCCTATTTCAGAAATTTTTAGAATATTCAATTCCTACACAAAATGTTGATGTCATTTTTGCAGCTGGACTTAGCTGTCTTTCTCAGACCCTTGTATCTAAGACTCTCACTACTTTTCCTCTTCCTGAAAGTGAATACCTAAGGGGACTGTAATTTCTGATCAATTGATTTACTGGTTGATATCAGGGGAGTCCTGCTAGCTGGGAATTGGAACAAAATAAACTTGATATGAAATTCCAGTTAGAGTGGATGTACTAACTGTTGACAGCCCAGGAAGAAATAGATAATGCTGTTTCAAACTTTTATTACAGTTCTTTTCTGACTTCATTTTTCTCTTTCTACAGTTGATGGACTAGACAAAGCTTCTATAGCAAACTCAGATGGCCCAACAGCAGGTTCCCAAACACCTCCCTTCAAGAGAAAGGGGAAACTATCCACCATTGGTAAAATCTTTAAGCCTTGGAAATGGAGGAAAAAGAAGACCAGTGACAAATTTAGAGAAACCTCAGCAGGTACGAGTATCACATACACAAAGTAAATTCTCAAATTTTCAGAAGATGGGGGAAATTGTATTTTGCAGTTTTTTTCAGTGTTTCTCTCCCCCGCCCCGCCCCCCCCCCAGAAAATTATCCATATTTAAAATGCAATTATTTCATTTAAGGAAGACTGGCCCTCTTTCCCTCCCCTTTCTCTTCACTTTGAATTTCTAATATATTAGATATATATTCTAATATAGTCATTTTAATATGTACTTGTGTTTATTAAATGAGGATCTCTGGTGGCCCAGTGCATTAAGCTTGGCTTCTAACTGTGAAGTTGCTGCTTCAAACCTGTAAGACACTCCTTGGGAGAAAGATGAGGCTGTCTGCTCCTATAAAGCTTTACAGTCTTGGAGGCCCTATGGAGCAGTTCTGCTCTGCCCCATAGGGTTGCCCTGAGTAGAATCAACTCAGTGGCAGTGAGTTTGATAACTTGTAAACTAATATAAAAGACTGATGTATGGGGCGGAGAGGAAACTGGAAGTGGGAATGTTATTCATCCACCTTGTGAATACTAGGAACTATTTTTGATTCATTTATGAAATATATATTGCTATATGTGGATCCACATAGTTCCAATTAATGTTTATGCAACCTATTCCTTTTTTACAACTTCAAATTTTCAGAGTTTATACTTCATACAGTTCATATTTCAATTGTTAATGGATGTTTTTTACTGTTCTTCTCATTTTGATTGTGCCCAATCATCAAATGAAGGTTCTGAAAGCTTTACTCCATCCATATCATTAAGGTCAACTCTACTTTGAGGAGGCAGCTGTTCCCCAGTCCTATTCTGAGTGCCCTCTAATGTGAGGGACTCATCTTTAAACACTATATCAGACAATGTTTCCCTGCTATTCATAAGATTTTCAGTGGCTGACTATTCAGAAGAGGTCCACATTTCCTTCTTCCTAATCAGTCTTATTCTATAAACTCCACTGAAATTTGCCCACCATGGGTGAATATGCTGGTATTTAAAATACCAGTGGCATAGCTTCCAGCATCACAGTAATACACAAACCACCACAATATGACAAACTGACAGATGAGTGATGAGTACTTTGTTCCTTGTACAGTGAGGTGTAATCCGTACTGAAGTTTGTATTCTTTGCACTTGATCAGAAAGTGTTTCAGAAGCCAGATGATACAACCTGGCTTCCAGCAAGCCAGGTTGTGTCATCTGCATATCACAGATTTTTAATGAGCCTTCCTCCAATGTTGATATCGTATTATTCTTCATATAGTCCAGCTTCTCAGATTATTTGTTCAGCATATAGTTTATGTGGCAAAATGATACAACTGTGGTGCAAACCTTTCCTGATTAAACCGTTTAGTATCCCCATGTTCTGTGCTAATGATTGCCTCATGGTCTATGTATAGGTTCCTCATGAGCTCATGAGGTCTGGAACTCCTGTTCTTCACAATGTTGTCCATAATTTGTTATGATCCACCCAGTCAAATGTGTTTACATAGTCAATAAAGCAAAAGTAAACATCTTTCTGATATTTTCGGCCTTCAGCCAAGATCCATCTGATGTCAGTAATGATACCCTCATTCCACAGCCTCTTCTGAATGTGGCTCGAATTTCTGGCAGCTCCCTGTCAATGTAATGCTGCAACTGCTTTTGAATTATTGTCAGAAAAATTTTACTTGATGTGATATTGATGATATTGTTTGATAATTCCACATTCTGCTGGGTTGCCTTTTTTTGGAATGGGTATAAATATAGATCTCATCCAGTTGGCTGGTCAGGTAGCTATCTTCCAAATTTCTTGGCATAGATCAAAGAGTGCTTCCTTCACTGCATTAGTTTGTTGAAACACTTCAATTCCATCCATTCCTGGAGCCTTGTTTTTTGCCATTTCCTTCAGTTCAGCTTCGACGTCTTCCTTCATACGCTCAAGAACCAATGGTATTGAAGAAAGATGTTGATTGGTCTTCCTCCAGTTTTGATGCTGTGTTCGTCTTTATATGCTCCAGCTTCTGAGAGTATGTGCTGGGCATACAGATTAAGTAAATCTGGTGAAAGGATGCAGGTGAAGTACACAACTTTCCCCCTTGTTCTGTTCAAATGACTACCTCTGGGTCTATTTACTGGTGCCACATGAACACAACTCTTTGGAATGGACACTTTTATGAATCTCGTACAGTTTGTTGGCCATGTAGATGTCTTTCAACTTTCTTGGCAGATAAGTGAACACTTTAAGCATTATATACATTTTTTGAAACATCTTAATTGGTATTCCGTCAACAACCAGAGCCTTGTTTTTCTACCATTGCCTTTATTGCAACTGGAGTTCTTTTAATATCATGGGTTTTTTATCATACCTTTTGAAATGGTTGAACATCAACCAATTCTTTGTGGTACAATGACTGTCTATTCCTTCCCTCTTCTTTTGATGGTTTCTACACCATTCAATATTTTACCCATAGAATCCTTCAAAGTTGCAATGCAGGGTTTAAAATTTTGCATAGTTCTTTCATCTTAAGTAATACCAAGTATGCTTTTTCTTTCTGGTTTCTAATTCCAGGTCCTTGCACATTTCATTATAAGAAGGCTTTTTTTTTTTTTTAATTACATTATATTTTACTTTAATTGGAAGCTTGTATAATATTTGTATAAGACTTTACTTTATATTCTCAGGCTGCCCTTTGGAATCTTCCATTCAAATATTGTAAAACTACATCATTTCTTTCCTTTGCTTTAACTACTCTGCTTTCAAGAACACATTTAAGAGTTTCTTCTGATATCTAGTTTGGTCATTTCTTTCTTTCCTATTTTTTTTTTTCCTTTTGCTTTCTTCATATATAATGTCATTCATATCATTCCACAACTCATCTGGTCTTTGGTCATTATTGTTCAGTGAGTCAATCCATTCTTGATAGAGTCGAATAGATACACTCAAGATTGTGCTTTGGCTCTCATGGACGTGTTTTCATTTTCCTCAGCTTCATTTGAACTTGCATGTGAGCATTTGATAGTCTGTTCCAGTAAGCCCCTGGTTTTATTTTAACTGATGATACTAAGCTTCTCCATCGTCTCTTTCCACAGTTGTAGTTGAGTTGCTTCCTGTGTGTTCCATCTGGTGAGGTCTGAATTTATAGTCACCATTTATGTTGTTGAAAAAAAGGTATTTCAATGAGTAAGTTATTGGTGTTCTAAGTTCTTTCATATTCTCTCCTGCATTGTTTTATCACTAAAGTCATGTTTTCCAACTACTGATCCTTCTTCTTTATTTCTACTTTCTCATTCCAATCACCAGCAATTATCAATGCATCTTGATTGCATGTTGGATCAATTTTAGGCTTCAGAGGTTGGTAAAAATATTTAATTTCTTCATCTTTGATATTATTGATTGGTGCATAAATTTGAGTAATAGTCTTATTGACTATAGTATCTTAATGATAAGATAACACAATAATTTTCTCCACAATTTTTATTACTTGAACAGCCTCAACTATATTTTCACTGTTTAAAATCAAAGCTAGAATAGACGTTCCTTTGTTTTGAAAAATTTAAGTATCCAATAGAAAATGAATTGTTTTTGTTGTGAAGTACCATCAAGTCAGTTCTGACTCAGTGACCCTGTATAGAATTCCAAGGCTTGGAAATCTTTGCAGAAGCAGAAAGCCTCATCTTTCCTCCTCAGAGCATTTGGTGGGCATGAACCACCAACCTTGTGGTTAGCAGTCCAGTGTTCATCCTACAGTGAAAATGAGTATCTTGTATAGACATCCAGGAAATGAAAAGAGCCACAATACTCTATGTTACTCCTCTGCTCACTTCATTTTCTCTCTATGGAAAACACCACCCAACTCGCCCTAAGAGGATGATCTTTTTTATCCGTTTGTATGAATATATTTTATGTTCTTTTTTACTTGATACTTCTTTGTATCCTTTGAGGATCCCTGGTTAATATAGTGGGTTATGTGTTGAGCTGCTAACTGCAAAGTCAGCATTTCTAATCTACTAGCTGCTCCATGGGAAAAAGATGAAGCTTTTTGCTCCTATAAACGTTTATAGCCTGGGAAACCCTCTGCAGGGTCTCTGTGAGTCAGAACCGACTCAACAGCACACCACCACCACATAGTCTTTGGCTCTTGTTGTCCCTACATACTTTCTGGTAGTGCCTTTTTACGGTGTTGTACTTAGTTGCCACGAAGTCACTTCCATGCCATAGCAATCCATGGACAACAGACTTGGCCGTGTCCTGCGCCATCTTCACAGTGGTTTATTTGGTTAAGACCATTGTTACAGCACTGTGTACCTTGAATGCCTTCCTACCTAACGGTCTCATCTTGCAGCAATGTACCTAACAATATTTTCCTTTGAGCCATAGGATTTTTTTTTTCAGTCTCTCCATACCATATTCTTTAACTATATAATGTACATTACAGATGATACAATCACAACAAATTAGGAGTTCTAGTGGCATAGTGGTTATGCGTTAGATTGCTAACTGCAAGGTCAGCAGCAGTTTGAATCTACCAGTCACTGTTCAGGAGACAGAGGAGACTTTTTGCTCCCATAAAGATTTATTGCCAT
>NW_006408531.1:2904183-2908920 GCF_000296735.1 Chrysochloris asiatica | reverse complement strand
TCCATATATCATCAGTTAACAGTGTTTCTCTCTATCCTCTTTAGCTTTTTTTTTTGGATGGGGCGGGGAGCCATAGAATTTTTACTGGCTAATTTCCAGGAGTAGATCAGTCAGCAGACTTTTCTTCTTAGTCTCTTAGTTTGGATCTTTGTCTTAGGAACATGTTTTTGGTAGCATGTGCAAGAACTTTCCAGCATTGTTTGTCGAAATGACTATCTTCTTTCTGTTGAATTAATTGACTTTGCACATTTTTTTATAAAGTCAAAAATTAATTGGCCCCATTTGTATTTGTCTCCTTCTGAACTCACTGTTATCTTTCATTTACCTAGGTGTCTGTTCCTTCACTTTGCCACAACATCTTGATATCTTGACTACTATAGCTTTATACATACTAAAATCAGGTAGTGTGATTCCTTGAACTTTATTTTCAAAATTGTTCCTTTGACTTTTCATATAAGCTTTACAATCAGCTTGTCTATATTCTCAAGAAAAAAGAAACAAAAGTCTTGTTTAAATTTTGATTGCAATGGCATTAAATCCATAATTTAGTTTTTGGGAAAACTTACGTACTGTTTATTTAGATCTTAATTATTTTTTCAAGTTTTCAGCATACAATATTAGATCTAATTAATTATACCTAAAGTTCTGTTTAGAAATCCCTATGTATTTCTTTCTTGTGAGCTGCTGTTGATTAGTTTTATTTTTCACATTCCAATGACTCATTGCTAATATATAGAAATGCAATAGTGTTATGCTGTCTTGCTTAACTCAGCTGTTGGTCTAATGACGCTACCTGGGGATTTTGTACAGAGACAGTGATAACGTCTGCGAATAGGGATAGTTTTATTTCTCCCCTTCCAATCTGTATGTTTTTCATTTCTTTTTCTTTTCCTCACCACACTACCTAGGACTTCCAGTACAATAATCAATATGTGTAGTGAGTGTGGAAATCCTTGCCTTGTTGTATTAGGAGGAGAACATTCATGAACCATTAGCTGTAGAAGTGTTTTGTAGGTGCCTTTTATCAGATTGAGGAAGCTTATTTTATTCCTGATTTTCTGAAAATATATATTACAGATAATTGTTGAATTTTTCCAATTATTATTATTTTTTTGCATTAATTGATGGGATTGTTTTCCTAAGATTATGTTGTTGTTTTTAAGTGTTGTCGAGTTGGTTCTGACTCATACTGATCCTGTTTAGGGTTTCTGAGGCTATAATAATCTTTGTGGGTGCAGAAAGCCTCATCTTTCTCCCACAGAGTGACTGGTAAATTCAAACCACCAATCTTGTGGTTTGCAGTCTAGTGCTTATACTGCTGAGCCACCATATTACCTAAGCCCTACTTAGTTCTGATATATTATTATTTTTATGTATTAGTGGATTTTCTTTGCTAATACGAAAGTGAGATTAAAAGTATTGATACTAGGATTTCAGTTCACACATGCATGAGTTTATACTAAACAAAACATGTCAGATTGTCTACAATCAGTGGATGGCTGTAGACAGGGTCTCTCGCTAATACATTTGTCTTAGTCTTGTTAGGGTGCCCTCTGAGGGGATCTGCTGGGCCAGTTACATTCAAAGCAGAGAGGTCAGCTCAGAAGGTTATGATAGTTTTGGGATTCCAGAAAGATCATCTTGATAGATTTTCTAAAAGGGCACAGGACAGTAACAAGATCTTATTAATAGGAAGAGGTTTAAAGCAGATTGAAAACTGCATTGGTGAGAAAAAAAGCCATGAAAGTTTCTCTGAAGAGTCTTTTCCCATCATGACAGTCAAAGTATACTTGCTCATTTTGAGCATAGCAAGAACTGTCCCTATGAGAACTTTGTTGAGAAATCTTACCCCCATCCATCCTACAACATTAAACTTTCCCTGTCAGACTTTTGTTTCCCAAACCCAAAGAACATTAAAAGGAACCCAATGTGAATCCCTCCAAGAAGCAAAACTGCTGTTTTTACATGGTGTACATTTAAGCATAGGAGCTCAGTGGCTCTGTACAGTAAATACCTGACTGCAAACCACAAGGTCCACGGTTTGAGCCTGCCAGCTGCACCTCAACAGAAAGATGAGACATTCTCCTCTTGCAGAGACTTAAAGTCTCAGAAACCCTATACAGGGTTGCTATGAGTTGGAACTGACTCAATGGCACTCAACAACAAATTGAAGAGAATAGAATTCTTTGCAGAAAGGATAGCAAAATATATACATCATCTTCAGAAGTATGTAGACCTAGATGGAGGATATGTCAAGAAATAGTAGCTTCACATTTTAATATTTTAATAAAGATTTGTATGATTTTGTAGCAATATTGTTTTTACTGGCCCTCGACATTTGTTGAGCATTCCCAATATTGGTCTGTTTACTTTTTCTTATAATGTCTTTGGTGTTGACATCGAGGTTTCATAAAATTAGTTGTGAAGTGTTTCCACTTCTTCTGTTCCTGGAAGAGATTGTATCCTATGGGGTTGCTTTTTGTTGTTGTTGTTGTTCTGCGTAATGAAATATTTGCTGTAATTCGTTAGTGAAATCTTCTGGGCCTGGAGATGACTTTTTTGAAAAAAATTTTAACTTCAGATTCTGTTGTTATAGTCAAATTAATTATTATTGGACCATTCTTCTTGTCTGTTTTATGTTCTGTGAGGTTTTTGTAGGCCCTCTAATATTTTGAAATGGAAAATAATGAGAGACTTTTCCCTTAGATTTCTTCATGGTATACCAGCTGCTTTACTTCATTCAAGAACAGCATAGTAATGGAGAGTTAACTGTAAATGTGTGTGTGTGTGTGTGTGTGTGTGTGTGTATGTGTTTATACATATACAAAGGAGCTCTGGTGGCATAGTGGTTACAAATCGGGCTTTGAACCTCAAGGTCAGCAGTTCAAAACAACCAGTGGTTCCGCGGGAGAAAGATGAGGCTTTCTGTTCCCGTAAAGATTTACAACCTCAGAAACCCTGTACAGGGTCGCTATGAGTTGGAACCCACTCCACGGTACACAGCCACCATAATATGTTGTTGTTGTTAGGTGCCATCGAGTCAGTACCAACCCGTAGTGACCTTATGCACAACAGAATGAAACACTGCCGGATCCTGGGCCAACCTCACTACTGTTGCCACTCTTGAGTTCCTCGATGCTGCCACTTAGCAATCCATCTCATTGGAGGTCTTCCTCTTTTTCTCTAACCCTCCACCTTACCAAATATGATATCCTTCTCCAGCGACTGGTCCCTCCTGACAATATGTCCGAAGTATGAGAGACGAAGTTTGGCCCTCTTGGCCTCCAACGAGCACTCTGGCTGCACTTCTTCCAAAACAGATCTATTGGTTCTTTTGTCAGCCTATGGCACTTTCAATATTCTCCTCCAACACCTTAACTCAAAAGAATCAATTCTTCTACGGTCTTCCTTATTCAATTTCCAGCTTTCGCATGCATATGAGGTTATTGAAAATACCATGGCTTAATGAGAGGAGTTTTCATTTTTTATTATTGTAAATTGAGTGAAGGTTGACAGACAAGATCATCAGCTTTATATTTAATAAATCATGCACTTTGTTTCCTCTCGATGATTACAATCCCCTCCATGCAACAACAGTTCTCCAGCTTCCTCCCTGGGGTTCCTATATGTCTTCCACCCACCTTCCTATCCCTTCTCAACTTTGTCCTTAGAAAAACGTTGCCATTTTTATTTTGCATAATTGAAAATTCTGTGGTAAGCACACCTTACTAGTGTTGGCTTCCCCCTATATACCTACCTCTTGCTTGGCTGAAAATTGGGCCATGGGATGAATTCCTTTCCAGAGGGTAAGTGTTGTTGAGGGCTATAGTCTCAGGTTCCTCCAGTCTCTTTCTGACCAGTAAACCCAGTCTTTTTTGTTTTGTTTTGTTTTTTAATTATTAAATAATTGTGACTTTTGTTCCACATTTAAGAGAAGGACTCTTGATGGGCCTTATCCAACAGCACCACACCAGGGTTTAATTAATGTAAATCAAGGAAATATGCCTTAATATCATCATGAAGCTATAAAGCTATAAGAATACAGAAAAAAAAGAACTTCAAGCAGCTCTGTAGAATGAAATTAGAATGCGTTCTCACTCTTACCCACAGAATTTATAACACTCATTTGGCCAGATGATGGTTTTTGTTAAAGTGTCTGCTAGTGACAGCACTTAACAACAATAAATGAAAGAGCTGTCATAGTTTCATGACTAATGTTATGATATCAATAGATTGTATATATAATGTTGAATTGACATGTTTTATGTGTCTATATTTGTTTTTAAGTGCTATTGACTTGGTTCTGATTCATTATAACTCTGTATAGGGTTTCTAAGGGGATCTATAGCCGTTCCTCAGAAACTGTAACAGGGTCACTATGGGTCAGAGCCTACTCTACAGCACTTAACAAAAACAACATATATAGAGAGAGAGACTCCTGGTGTGATGCTGTAGGATCAGCACTGGACTGTGAACCATTAAGATCAACAGTTCAAACCCACAAGCTGCCCCTTGAAAACCCTATACAGGGCCGCTGTGAGTTGGAACTGACTCCACAGCACTTAACAACAATAACAACATATATATACATATGTGTGTGTGTGTATATATTTGTTGTTGTTATGTGACGTGGACTTGGTTTTGACTTATAGCAACCCTGTACAGGGTTTCTGAAGCTATAAATGTTTCCAGGAGCAGAAAGCCTCATCTTTCTCCTGTGGAACAGCTGGTAGTTTC
>NW_006408531.1:2893582-2903945 GCF_000296735.1 Chrysochloris asiatica | reverse complement strand
TTACCAGCAGCTCCTCAGACACCCTATACAGGGTCGCTATGAGTTGAAACCGACGCAAAGGCACTTAACAACAGTAGCATATATATATGTGTATTGCTGTGATTGTATACACACACATACATACGAGGGTGAGTCAAAAATTATCTGCACTCTGGTTTTATTAAAACTCCTGTTAGCTGCACTGTCTTTAACAGTGCTTTCCATTTAAGGGCCAGTATTGGAACACTGTCAGGAAAGAGAGTCAACAATCTACACTGCTCTTTACAGTGAGATGCTTACTGAAGAGCTGCAGCCCAAATTTCAGATTAAAAACAGAGGAGTGCTATCCAAGGACACTTGTGATCTTACATGACAATGCATGTCGACACATCTCTGCCCACACTGTTGATGCTTTGCAAAAACTTCCTTTTGAGGTGTTGAAGCATCCTCCCTATAGTCCTGATCTTGCTCCATCAGACCTTCCCGTGTGGTCCTCTGAAAACAGCCCTTCAAGGACAAAAATTCACCTCGATGAAGACAGTAGTGTTTTCATGGTTCGCAGCTCATCCTAAAATATTGTTAAATAAAGGAATATGAAAGCTTATTGACAGATGGATGAAGTATATTTAAAAAGCAAGGAGATTATTTTAAAAAATGATGTATTTGTCTATTTTAAAAGTTGATTAAAATAAATTCTACAGCCAGAGTGTGGATAATTTTTCACTCACCCTCTGTGTGTGTGTTTGTGTATGTGTGTGTGTATAGAATATACATAAATGTCATACAAGGGAGCATCAGAAAGTTCATGAAAAATGGAATTAAAAGATACTGGAATTTTCCTACAAACTTTTTGCAGTCCCTTGCACTTTTGCAGTAGAAAAAGGGAGACTAAATATTCCTCTTCCGTTTTTTTCACTCCCAGTAGAATACATTTTTGTCTTGGATGAGTCTTTTGTACACATGGATAAATGAATCACAATAACCCCACCGTTTTATTGATGCAGTATTTATTATTCATTGTAGGTCTATTCTAGGGATAAAACCCATTGATGGGAAGGAGTAATATAATATAGTGCTAATTTTTGTTCAGAGGAGCCATGTGGTGGTACAGTGGTTAACTATAGTTTTTGTGCATTTTTCATAATTGAAATTAGTGGTCTCATAAATATGGACACCTTCCGTCACAGATTCAAAAGAGCCAGCTAAGCAATACATGGACCACCATTTACAAATAATTATATTGTAAGGAGTCCAGGTGTGGCGCTGTGGGTTAATGCACAAGACTGCAAAGCCATTTGAACTGCAAGGTCAGCCATTCAAGCTCACCAGCTGCTCCTTGAAAACCCTGTTCAGGGTCGCTATGGGTCGGAACCAACTCAACGGCACTTCACAACAACATAAATTATAAGATCTTGTTTCTAAATGGAGTGGAGGAGACTCACTCACTTCCTGTCCAGCATAGAAAATGGGAATATTATTTAACCCTGGCTGAGTATTGGTATAAATGGTCCAGTCATCAAGCTGACTTGTATTTAAAGCTTCCCACCTTTTGCAGGGACAGTTAGGTCCTACATGCTGTGGGCTAATGCATCAGACTGCAAAGTCACTTGAAATGTAAGGTCAGTGGTTCAAGCTCACCAGCTGCTCCTTGGAAACCCTATACAGGGTCGCTACAAATTGGAATCGATTCAGTGGCACTTAACAACAACAAAGGGAAGCAAATGCAGCTGAGCAAGCCATGTTCAGTGACCTTTCTAGGAAAACATTCTCAAATGAGCCATGAATGGCACTGAGTTGGCTGATTTCTAATTATTAAATGGCCTATATAGAATTGTTCAATTTGCTTTTCTTTTTGTTTGACCACATTTAATTCCTAAGGAAATTGGGTCAGAAAGGAGTAATATTCCCATAGTTCTTTGTGGAAGAAAGATTTCCATTGGAATGAAGTGTAGTGAGTTTATACTGCTTTAAGAAAGGATCTGATTGTTTACATGACTTACTTGGGTAGATAATTTCCTAATTTCATTTTGCTTTGGAGTAGTGCCACGGTTAAACACTTTAAAGGTAACAGCAGATCCTTCTGGCCGTGGTCAGAGAACTCATGGCAGGAAAGTCCATTATTTTATTTCCTCTGTGTATGTGTGTTTATGTGTGTGTGGTGTTTTGGTGGGTTTTGTTTTTTTGGTTTTTTTTCCATCCTGTGATACGAATCCGGCCTTTATCACTAAAAGCTAAGTCCTGGAAAGTAATTGTATTTTGGCTTACATATTTTCCTGGTTTGCTTCCTACTTGGCAAATAAATTGCTTTATTAATCCTTATTTCTTAATTAAGTGGAAGGAATTTGCTCATCAAGTTTTGTAACACTCTGTGTCCCAATTTTCTTCAACTTCAGTCATCACAAAGCCAGACTCTCTAGGTTTTAAAAGTTATAGTCATGAAACTTTCTTTTTCCCAAAATACGAGTGTTTCCAAACCTGACTCTGTGGTCATTGAGTCACTTCTGATAAATAGCAAACCGATAGTACATAGTAGAAGTACCCCCGAAGGTCTCCACAGCTGCCAGTCTTTATGGAAGCAGACTGCCACATCTTCTCACCATGGAGAATCTGGTGGGTTTCAACTTCCAAGCACTTTAACTGTTGTGCCACCACACTCCTTAAAAGTATGTGTTGTTGTTAGGTGCGAATCAAGTCGGTACAGACTCATAGCGACCCTATGCACATCTGCCCAGTCCTGGGCCAACCTCACAATTATTGCCACGTTTGAGACCATTGATGCTGCCACCTTGGCAATCCATCTGACTGGGAGTCTTCCTCTTTTCTCAGACCCACAACCTTAATCAAACATAATATCCTTCTCCAGAGACTCGTCTCTCCTGACAATACACAATGCTTGTTACAAGACAGCGTATAAGAGAGTATACGAGAAACATAGGAGAATGAAATCTTTTGGAGAAGACTGAATACGGGAATACACTTTGAGAACTCATGTAATGAAGATATGTGAGTTTTAAGTTCCTTGTTATTTAAAGAAGAATTTTTTAAATATTGTTTTAAAAATGTTATTTTCAGATAGACTATTTTTTTACAGTAGTTTTGTGCTTACAGAAAAATTTCACTGAAAGTACAGAGTGGAAAAAAAGCCAACATACTTCCTCTCCTCTCTACCCCAATTTTTCCTATTAATTACGTCATCTTGAGGTTAGGTTTAGCTTGGTACTTTTTTGTATAACTGAAGAACCAATATCAATATGTTTTTATCAACTAAAGTCCATAGTTTACTTCAGGATTCAACTTCATGTTGGATAGTTCTCTGGGTTTTGACAAATGCATGTTTTAATTTATGTACCATTATAGTAACCCCTAAAAATGGGTTGAATTTCAATGTAAAGAAAAAAAAAAATCCTTACCACTGGACCAATAAATAACATCATGATAGTGGAGAAAAGTTTGAAGTTGTCAATGACTTCATTTTGTTTGGATCCACTATCAACACTCATGGAGGCAGCAGTCAAGAAATCAAACGACATATTGCATTAGGCAAATCTGCTGCACAAGACCTCTTTCAAGTGCTCACGAGCAAAGATGTCAGCTTGAGTACTAAGATGCACCTGACCCACGTCATGGTATTTTCAATAGCTTCATATGCGTGTGAAAGTTGGATAGTGAATAAGAAAGACAGTAGAAGAATTCATGCATTTGAGTTATGGTGTTCAAGAAGAATATTAAAAGTACCATGGACTTCTAAGAGAACAAACAAATCTGCGTTGGAAGCAGTGCAGCTATAATGCTCCTGAGAAGCCAGTATTTCGAGACTTTGTCTCTCATAACTTTGGACATATTATCAGGAGGGACCAGTCTTTGGAGAAAGAGAAAATCCTTGGTAAAGTGGAAGGTCAGCCAAAAAGAGGGAGACCCCCAGTGAGATGGATTGCCACAATGGCAGCAGCAATGGGCTCAAGCTTCACAATGGTGAGGATGGCGCAGGATCGGGCAGTGTTTTGTTCTGTTGTGCATAGACTCTCTGTGAGTTGGAATGACTCAGTGACATCTAAGAACAACAGAAGTGCTCTCTGCTCTCCCCTTCTCCTTAGCCCCTGGAGTCCTAGCAACCACACATCTTTCTACTCTCTCTATAGTTTTGCATTTTCCACATGCCATATAATTGAAATCCTGTGTAGTGGTTACAAATCAGGCTGCGAGCCTTAAGGTCAGCAGTTCGAAACTACCAGCTGTTCCGCAGGAGAAAGATGAGGTTTTCTGCTCCCGTAAAGATTTACAGCCTTGGAAACCCTATACAGGGTCTCTGTGACTTGGAACCAACTCCACGGCACATCACCACCACCACCACAGTTCGTAGCTTTTTCAGACTGGTTTTTTTCTCTTAGCAATATGTAATTTAAGTGCCTCCATCACGTTTTGTGTCTTGATAACACTGTTTCTTTCTACGGCTGCATAACATTTCAATGAATGGATGCACCATGGTTTGCATTCACCTATTAAAGAGCATCTTGGTTGCTTCCAGTTTTGCTTTAAGTATTTGTGCATGGTTTTAATGTGAACATGTTTATGTCATTAGGGTAAATACATATGAAGGTGATCACTGGATCATGTGGTAAGCCTAAGTTTAGCTTTGTAAGAAACCATCAGACCATCTTCTAAGCTGGCGCTACCATATTACATTCCCTTCAGCAATGAATGAAAGTTCCTATTGTTAACCCATCATTGCCAGGATTTGATGGTGTCAGTATATTTGGATTTCAGTTATTCTAATAAGTATGTCCTGATGTGGCACTTTAGGATAAGCACCAGACTGCTAACCACAAGGTCAGTGGTTCAAACCCACCTACCAGCCTCTCCTCACAAACTCTATTCAGGGTCGCTATGAGTCAGAACCAACTTGGTGGCACTTAACAACAACAGTGACATATAACATCGAGCATTCTTAATTATTTATTATCTTGGATACAGACGCCTCAGTATTTTTGTAGTACTCTGTAGTCCAAATGAGTTCTACAGTTTTTAAAAGAAAACAGATTTAAAAAGAAAACCTTACATGAATCCAGTGTAAAACATTTAGAGATACCAACTAAGTGTACCAGGTTAACATGTTTGGTCAGCTCTTCCAACTCTGACATTGACATACTGCTCCTTTGGACTGAGTTTTTCAATTTAAGTCAATGCTACAAATTTCAATTTCGTTCCCACTCCGTGATGTTTGAACAATGGTCCCTTTGGGTAATTTGTACAATTTGCTACATGTGCAGTAGCATACAAAATAAATTATATGTGCTGGGGTTTGTTTTGTTTTTTAAATAAAAGTGAAAATACTTTCCTTGTACTCATTTGAAATCTTATTTGGGATCAGGTTTCTACTGTGTGCCAGACACTGCTTTAAGTGCTTGTAAGCTTCCCATTTACTCCAAGAGGTAGGTAGATAAGCTACTATCGTGTTCCACAATTTTTTAATAGTTTATTCAAACTGAGGCACAAAAAGGTTAAGTAAGCTGTACCAGGGTTGAGTCACATAGCCCCTATTTAAACCTAGGCTTCCTGACTTGAGTTCTTCTCGATTAACTCTTGTACTCTGCTATTTTCTAGCTGAATAAACATAGTCCTATAAAAATATCAATGGACTATTATGAACTATATGGAAAGTAGGGGAGGAAAAAAAACTAATATAAATTTGGTCCCTACTTTGTGCCACACAGATGTATGGACAAATGCGTAATGTCATATGTCCACCATTATGAAAGTCAGCATTTGGTGAGGTGTATTTACTATTCCAATAACCATCCAAGTTAGGTTTTAGTATCTGTCTTCATAAAGCAGAAACGAAAACAAGGAGCAGTTTAAGAGCTTGCTTTCATGATCACCTGCTAGCCAGTTGCAGATTCTGAATTTGAATTTAAAGTATGTTTATTAGAAGACTTGTGTTTGTACACTTCCTGATCCATATTCTGTTTCCTAGCATTTTGGTCTTTAAGAAGAATGATACCATTTTAAAACGACCTTGATAGCCAGAAAAGGTGGGCCATAGAGTAGACAGGCGGCAATTGAAAGGGAGCATTGCTATCAAACTTTAAACATTATAGTTCTAATACTTACACAAATTAATATACAACTTGTCACAAGTTGATGGCACATTTTCCAGGATACAGAAATGGATAAAGATGTGAATGGGAGCAAGTCTTTCAATGTCAAGTATGAGGAAAAGGCTTCCTAAGGCCTATTGCCAGGAACTCAGTTCTGACTTCTGGCACCCCCACAGGATACAGTCTGCCACGCTGTCTGATTGGTGTACTATAAAGCAGTAGTTTTAGCTACCTGAAAGTAAGAAAAAAAAAAAAAAAGTTGACATTACCTCTTAGCCTGTCTCTCCAGTGTCACACAGGCATCCAGGTGTAATTTTTCCTCCTGGTTTAGTCTAAGTCTGGACCAGTTTTGACAATGTTTTTTTCCAAATACTGAACCTTGTCTTGTGCAGGCAAGATGATAAGCAAGAGGAAGGGAATGACGTTAAATGCTTAAGAAAACAAACTTCTTCATCCTTAAGAATTGTAGTCTGATTAAATATGTATATGGAAGTAATAAACATGGATTTTGGGAGATTTCTTTTCAATCCTCCTGCTGATTTAGACTGGCTGTCTCATCTATTAGCATGAATTGGTGATTTTTTTATTATTATTAATTTTGTGTATGAATTGATTGAAAGTTTACAGAGCCATCATGAGTTTTGCATTCAACAAAGCATGGACTTTGACTCATCTCACTGACTGCAGTGCTTTCAATGCAACATCACTTATCCCACTTCCTCCCTGTGGTGCTTGTTTACGTTTCTCCTTTCTCCACCCTTCTGAACTTTGTCCTTGGGTAAATGCTACCCTTTGATCTCAAATGATTGATTGTTGTATGGTATGAGGACCCCACTAGTGTGGAAGTTCCCCCTCATATACCTATCTATTCCTTGACTGGAATTGGAGCTGTGGGATGATCTGAAAGGTTCAGTACCAGATCTGAAAGGTGACCAAAGGCCACACTCTTTGGCCACCTGGTCTTTTTTTATTATTATTTTGTGGTTTGTTCTACATTTTCTTCCACTCTGTTCAGGCCCTTCTCTGCAAAGTGATACTTGTCAGAGAAGTTGGTGATGGTAGCAGGGAACCATCCTTTTCTGCTCCAGAGTTGTGGAAATCGATGTTCTTGTGGACTGGCCGTTAGTCCAGTTGACTGTGTGTTTCCAAGAGTCTTCCATTCTCATCACTCTTCTTTCTGCTGGGCAGGGAGAGACCAATAGTTGCACCTTAAATGGATGCTCATAAGCTTTCAAGGTCCCAGTTACTACTCAGAATTGGTGATGTTTTTAATATATTCTGTTCATTTGTCAACCATAACCAGTTGCCTTCGAGTTCATTCCTACCCATCAAGACCCTATGTGTATCAGAATAGAATAGTACTTCTAGAGGGTTTTCAATGGCTGATTTTTCTGGCCTTTCTTCCCAGGCTGTTCTGGATGAATTCCAGTCTCTAACCTTTTAATGACCAACCAAGCCCATGAACCATTTATACCACCCAGTGCTTCTAGAGCCTAGGAAAGGACCTCAGAATTTAAAATTCTGGCTCACTGCCCTCTAAGGACTCCCCTCTTGTGAATATTATTTAGGATTTTTTAGTCTGAAAATCCTCATCACCCTTTAAAGCTGAGATTAATTTTTAAATCAGTTCTTTAGCCTGTCCTTACTGTGAATTTAGAGTTAAATTACTCTACAGATGGTTAAAGTATCCCTGATGGAGCTGGAACTGAAGCTAGGCATCAGGTTGCTAATCACAAGGGCTGTAGTTCAAATCCCTCAGCCACTCCACTAGAGAAATTTGAGGCTGTCAGAAAAGATGTCAGCTTGAAGACTAAGGTGTGCCTAACCCAAGCCATGGTATTTTCAATAACCTCATATGCATGTGAAAGCTGGACAGTGAATAAGGAAGACTGTAGAAGAATTGATGCTTTTGAGTTATGGTGTTGGAGGAGAATATTGAAAGTACCATGGGCTGCCAAGGGAACCAACAGATCCTTGTTGAAAGAAGTGCAGCCAGAGTGTTCCTTGGAGGCCAGGATGGCCAAACTTTGTCTCTCATACTTCAAACATATTGTCAGGAGGGACCAGTCATTGGAGAAGGTATCATGTTTGGTAAGGTGGAGGGTCAGAGAAAGAGAGGAAGACCCCCAGTGAGATGGATTGCCAAGTGCCAGCCAGCATCGATGAACTCAAGTGTGACAACAGTAGTGAGGTTGGCCCAGGATCAGGCAGTGTTTCGTTCTGCCCTGCCTAGGGTCGCTATGAGTCAGTAACGACTCTATGGCACCTAACAACAACAACAAGCTCTCATAAAGATTTACAATCTCAGAAACCCTGTGAACGTCACTGTGAGTCAGAATCAACTCGATGGCAATGGATGTTTTAGGTTTTGTTAGGGATGCTTAAGGAACCCTGGTGATACAGTGATTAACTACTTGGCTGCTAACTGAAAGACTGACAATTTGAACCCATTAGCCACTTGAAGGGAGAAAAATGTGGCACTCTACTTCTGTAAAGATTACGGTCTTGTAAACCCTATGGGGCAGTTCTACCCTGCACTGCTGGATCGCTATACATTGCAATTCACTCAACAACAGTGGGTGGTTTCGGGTTGATTATCATTATCCATATTCCAAGCATGATGTTTATCTTACAGAGGCCCCTCTATGGTCTCACAGTATCTTGGGTTTGCAATCTTTTACTGTGAAGAAATAGGAAATGGAAACATTCAAGTTTTTCGTTGAACTGGATGAATCCAAAAGCACCTGTATTATGCATGTGTTTCTCACGAGCTTGTGAGAGCTAAGAGAGGAAGAAGGAAGAACAAGCCGTATTTCACGTAGCTCACAAGTCCTTGACGCTAATTGCTCCCCTGAGATTACTTGTACTTCCTGACCCATCTGGAATTGAGGACTTGCTCATTGTTCTAGTCCTGAATTTTCCCTTGGGAACGATAATCACGAGTTCCCTTGGGTTGATCTACCATGGTGAGTCTCAGCTTGCCTCCCCTAGAAACAGTAGTGATTTGGGCTGCTGCTGTTTTGCAAAGGGCAAAGACCATTCCTTCTTCTCTCACCCTACCTCAACCTTGTCAATCACCCCACCAAGGTCTTATGGTTCCATGAAAAAAATATGATGCAAAAAATGTGTAAAACACCCTACCTATCTTTGAATTTGCATAAGCTATTCTGGAAGAATGCATGAGATACTAGTAAAGGTGATCATCTGTTTAGATTCAGTTTGGGGACAGAGTGAGAGTGAGAATTTTTACTGTATCCTTTATTCATTAGATTCAGTTTGGGGACAGAGTGAGAGTGAGAATTTTTACTGTATCCTTTTATTCATTTGAAATATAATAGTTGTTAGTTACCCTTGATTCCTGGAAATCTTATGTATAAAACAATAAACTGTTTCTGGGTCCTTTATCATCCTTGTGATTTTTGTAGTGTGTTTGTGTCCTTTGTTGTGACTGTTGTGTCAGTTCATCTCCTTGAGGACTTCCTTTGTTTTTGTCGACCCTCAACTTTACCAAACATGGGTGCCTTTTTTAGTGATTGGGTTTTCCTGATGTTGACATGTCCAAAGTAAATGAGCTAAACTGTCACCATCCTCACATCTAAGGACCATTCTGGTTGAATTCATTCATTCTCTGGAAGTCCACAATGTGTTTAATATTCTTTGCCAAGACCACAGTTCAAATTCATCAATTCTTCTATCTTCCTTTTTCATTGTTCAGTCTTTGCAAACAGATGAGGTGATTACAAAGACTATGGATTGGATTGTTGTTGTCAGGTGCCATCGAGTCGGAACCGACTCATAGCGACCCCATGTACAGCAGAACGAAACAACGTCCAATCCTGGGCCAACCTCACTACCACTGCCACACTTGAGTCCATCAATGATGCCACCTGGCCAATCCATCTCGTTAGAGGTCCTCCTCTTTTTCTCTGACCCTCCACCCTACCCAGAATGACATCCTTCTCCAGCGACCGTTTCCTCCGGACAATATGTCCAAAGTATGAGAGACGAAGCCTAGCCATCCTGGCCTCCAAGGAGCACTCTGGCTGCACTTCTTCCAAAACAGATTTATTGGTTCATTTGGCAGTCCATGGCACTTTCAGTATTCTCCTCCAACACCACAACTCAAAGGCATCAATTCTTCTACGATCTTCCTTATTCACTGTCCAGCTTTGGCATCCATATGAGGCTATTGAAAAGACAATGGCCTGGGTCAGGCGCACCTTAGTCCTCAAGCTAACATCTCTGCTCTTCAGTGCTTTAAAAAGTTCCTGTGCAGCAGATTTGCCCAG
>NW_006408531.1:2869853-2891872 GCF_000296735.1 Chrysochloris asiatica | reverse complement strand
GTGTATAGTCGTCTCTTATGCTGTCTAAAGAAGGTATTTGAAATAAACAAATCATTTGTCTTGCAGAAATCTATCATTCGTTCTCCAGCATCATTTCTTATCACCAAGTCCAGATTTTCTACTACTGGATTAGGCACACCTTACTCAACAAAATAACATCTTTCTTTTAAAATTTGACTTTGAAAAGTTCTCCTGCCTGACATCTTAAAGCGATGTTAGAAAGCATTACACCTATCACGGGAAAGTTAAAATCTAGGAATTCTTAACTCAGATTGGAGAATGCAAGTGTTGTACTTTTAATTAGACACATTTGGGTTCAACCAGATTCTAGCTATGCAGCTGGGAAATGTGTTCAGCTTTTCTAAGTCTCATTGTCCTTGGTGGTCATGGTTATGTGCTGTGGAATTGGTTCTGACTCATGGTGACCCTATATCGAGTTTCCAAGGCTGTTCATTTGTATGGGAGCAGAAAGCTTCATCTTTCTCCTGTGGAATCACTGGTTTGTTTCAAACTGCTGACCATGAGATTAGCAGCCTGAATCATAGCCACTACACTACCAGAGCTCCTTCTCATTGTCCTTACCAGTTCTAAGAATAGAGTACAAATAATTACTCACACTGTCTTTCAGGAATACTGGCGGAATTGAAGAAAAAGATCATGTGTGTGTGTGGGGGGGGGGGGCAGGGGTATATACATATAAATGCTCTGTAAGCACCAAAAAACTGGGTGATTGCTATTAGGTTTCTGGGGGAAGTTGTGACACTGATGTCACAAGAAGAGGAAGAGACATAACTCTCCCCATCTTCCTCTTTCTTAAGGCCTGGCCAAATTTAAGACTAGAGAAGGAAAAAAGAGGGTCTACACATTTTTTTTTTTCTTGTTTCTAACTTGAAAACCTAAGTCATCTTTGGTCTCTGATAGAAGAAAGTTTGATTAAAAAAACATCAATTTCACATTTCTCTGATGAGTCAGTACTCTTTCTTACTGGTGTATAATAACATACTTAACCAAACAGGATTTGTTGATTCATATCATTCAAACCCAGGACTATGACTTTCAGACATGGTTGGGTCTTCAAAAGCTATGATCAGGAACTGTCTTTCTCCCCTCGTTTGAGTCTCTGTTCTTTTACAGTGACTTTTTTCTTTTCTTAAAAGAAAGTTTGATTCTCGTATTGTGGAAGCAAGGTAATGCACCAGGGTTATACAGGGAGACTTCAGAAAGTGTGTGGAAAGATTGAATTAAAAGATAATGGAACTTTTCCATATGCTTTCTGAAGTCCCTTCCACATTTTCTATTGTTCCAGAAAAATCCTGAGCTTGGATCTGAAAGATACATCAGGGTTTAAACCTCTCTCAGAAGCAGTCACTGAAACTAGGGGCTTGACTTAAGTCTGGTGTGTGTCAGATTTTTGAATAAAGGAGTGGCATGATGGGATAAACAAGAAAATAGCCAGATCCCAGAGTGGTTTTAGGTGGGGATGTTGGTTTTCTTTTTCTGCTTACATTCTTGAGATGTTTTGAAAGGTTTTTGCAAATGTCCTGTTGAGTAACATTTTCCTAGTTGTCCAAGTCCTCAGTGAAGGGTCTTTTCAAAGGAAAACCATATCTTGCCATCCTGTTTTGGGGATCTGCTATTGGTGTGGCACTATAGGATAAGCACTGGACTCCTAAAAAAAAGGTTGGCAATTCAAATCCACCAGCCGTTCCTTGGGAGCCCTATACAGAGTCACTATGAATCGGAACCGACTGGACAGTGTTTAACAACAACATAAACAGAGAAAAGCCAATCTCTCATAAAACTCGTTCAAGTCAAGCCAAGGAGTTTTCTGTTTCTGGCACTATTTTATAGTAAAGCCATTCAGTACTCAGAACCAAGAAGGTAATATGGCATGATTATTTAATAGTCTTCAGTTTGCTCTTCTGTCTGTTCATTCATTAACCATTAAGCATTGGAATTAAGAATTAGGACTATCCTTCCACCAAAAGTAAACAAGAATGTAATCAATGATTATAAACTTTACTGTCACGGACTTCCAAAGTGATGTGAAATGCTGGCCATACATCCCCAGAAAGAAGATGGTGGCATAAACCCTGACCTCTTGTGTAACAAGGTTCCTCAGCCACCACTCCATTCCCAGAAAGACATCATAAAGCATGTGTAATTTATGATGAGCCAATTCATGTACTATAAGGAGCTCTGGTAGCATAGTGGTTACAAATCGGGCTGCAAACCTCAAGGTCAGCAGTTTGAAACTACCAGCTGTTCCACAGGAGAAAGATGAGGCCTTCTGCTCCCATAAAGATTTACGGCCTCAGAAATCCTGTACAGGGTCCCTATGAGTCAGATTGACTCCACAGTACGTAACTACCACCATTCATGTACTATAGCTGCTAGCTACTGGTAGCTGTTTTTACACACTTCCCCCTTCAGAGATCATAGGGATAATTTCCTTGTGAACATAGGAGGAGAGAGAGCTGGGCTTTTCCCTTTTGTTGGCCCAGCCAAGGACAACAGGACGAAATCAGAGGGCTTTGTCGTCCCTTAAAGTTTTGCCACAAGTCTCTCTTGCTTTCTCCTAGAGTAGAGGTGGGTAGGGGAGACACAGTCAGCCCATTGTTATCATTAGCCTATTTTCCCTTATTCATTGATTCAACAAATACATACATTTTTGAGTATCACTGTTGGGGATCCAGCATTACAAGGACCGATGGAGTTATGGTTCTCCTTGCAGTTGCTCTCTCAGTGGGGCGGGGCGGGGGGGGGAGCAGACTGACAACAGGAACTTACACAGCTTGTCACGAGTTGATGGCATGTTTTCCATAAAAAGGAAATGGATAAAGATGGGAGAGGAGCAGCCCTTTCTGTATCAAGTATAGGGGAAAGGATTCTTACAACCTATTGCCATCAAGTCAATTCTGACCCCTAGTCACCCTACAGGACAGAGGCCACCACTCGTCTGCTCATTTTTTGTATTGTAGTGACCCATGTGTCGCTGGGATGCTGGAAGCTATGTCACTGGTATTTCAAATACCAGCAGGACCACAATGGTAGACAGGTTTCAGCCGAGCTTCCAGACCAAGACAGAGTGGGAAGAAGGACCTGGTGATCTGCTTCTGAAGAGATTGGCTAGTGAAAACTTTACGGACAGCAGCAGAACACTGTCTGATACAGTGCCAGAGGATGAGCCCGTCTCCCCGCTCCCCAGGTTGGAAGGTATTCAAAACATCACTAGAGAAGAGCTACCTCCTATGAATCGAATTGATCTTAATGGTGTGGATGGAGTAAACCTTTTGGGAACTTTGTTTGCTGATGTTGCCTGACTCAAATTGAGAAGAAACAGCTGCAAACATCTGTTAACAATCAGAACATGGGATGTATGAAGTATAAATGCAGGAAAATTGGAAATTGTCAAAACTGAAATGCAATGCGTGAAGGAAATACTACATGACTGAACATTAGGGATGTATCCTTTCACCATACTTATTCAGTCTGTATACTGAGCAGATAATCTGACAAACTGGACTATATGATGAAGAATATGACAACAAGATTGGAGATAGGCAGATGACATACCTTGCTTACTGAAAGTGAAGAGGACTTGAAACAGTTACTAATGAAATCAAGAGTACAGCCTTCAGTACGGATTGCAGCTCCATACTGGATTACAAATATCCGAACAACTGGACCAATAAACAATATCATGATAAGTGGAGAAAATTTTGAAGTTGTCAAGAATTCATTTTACTTGGATCCACAATCAGAATCAAATCTGCTGTAAATGATGTCTTTAAATTGTTAGAGAGCAAAGCTGTCGCTTTAAGTGCTCAGATGCACCTGACCCAAGCCATGGTATTCTTAGTCACCTCTCATGTATCTGAAAGCTGGACAACGAATAAGGAATATCGGAAAAGAATTGATGCATTTGAATTATGACATTGGAGAAGAACAGTGTAAGTGCCATGGACTGCCAGAAGAACAAACAAATCTTATCTTGAAAGAATTACAGGATCCATGGAAGCAAGGATGGTGAGACTTTGTCTCACATACGTTGGACATATTATCAGGAAGGACCAGCCCTGGGAAAGGACATCATGCTTAGTAAAGCAGAGGATCCGCACAAAAGAGGAAGCCCTTCAACGAGATGGATTGTCACAGTGGCTGCAACAGTGGACTCAAACAGGACAACGTTTGTAAGTATGACACAGAACCGAGCAGCATTGTGTTCTGCTGTACACAGGGCCACTCCGAGTCAGAGCCAAGTCAATGACACCTAACAACAGTGCTTAAAGATCAGTACCTAGGCCTTGTTGTCATTATTGTTAAGTGCCATTGAGTTGGTTGCAATTCACAGCAACCCGTATCCTACTGAAATAGACTGGCCGTGACCATTTTGCATCATATAATCACATGGTTTACTATACCAAGAATGACATTTAAAAAGAACAGCATCATATTCATCGTCAAAAAGAACATTTCAAGGTCTAGCCTGAAATGTAATGCAGTCAGTGACATAACACCAGTTTATATGACTATTGGAGTCCTAGTGTGGTTCTATTGGATAAGCACTGGACTGTTAACCACAAGGTTGGTGGATGAAACCTACCAACCATTTCTTGGAAACCTTATATAGGATCACTGTGAGGTGAAACCAACTTGACAGCACTTAACAACAACAACAAATAATTACTGTTACTGAAATTTATACACCAGCCAATAATGGCAAAGGTGAAGGAATTGAAGAGCTCTTATCAACTTCTGCAGTCAGAAATTAATCAAGCATGTGGTCAAGATGCATTGATAGTTACTGATGATTAGAATTCAAAAGCTGGAAAGAAAGAAGGACCCGTATTTGGGAAATATAGTCTTGGTATCTGAAATGATGCTGGAGTTCATCTGGTGGAGTTTTGCAATGGCTTACTCAAACAACATAAAAGGCAATTATATACATGGATCGCACCAGATGAAATACACAGGAATCAAATAGACTACATCTATGGGAAGGGACGATGGAGAAGCTCAACAACACCCACCGAAACAAGACCAGGGGCCGACTATGGAACAGGCCATCAATTGCTCATATGCAAGTTCAGGCTGAAGCTGAAGAAAACTAAAACAAGTCCTAAAGAGCTAAAATACGACCTGGAATATAGTCCACCTTAATTTAGAGATCATCTCAATAACAGATTTAATACTTTGAACACTAATGACTGAAGACCAGCAGAGTTATGTGATGATATCAAGAACATCATACAGAAAGAAAGTGAAAGGTCATTAAAAAGACAGGGGGAAAAAAACAAAATGGATGTCAGAAGCCACTCTGAAACTTGCTTTTCAGTGTAGAAATGCTAAAGCAAATGAAAGAAATGAGGAAGTCATAGAGCTGAACAGAAAATTTCAAAAGGCAACTTCTGAAAGTCAACTGTGCTAAATGTGGAGTTAGAATACCAAAAGGAAAGATCACACTCAGCATTTCTCAAGCTGAAAGAACTGAAGAAAAAATTCAAGCCTCAGCTTGCAAAATTGATGAATTCTATGGGCAAATATTGAATGACACAGAAAGCATTTTTAAAAATTAAAAATTCACAGACTCGCTATGCCAAAAAGAAATGGTTGATGTTCATTCAAGAGGAAGTATATGATCAAGAAGCAATGGCACTGAAGGAAGAAGGCCAAGCTATACTGAACGTATTGGTGAAAAACAAGGCACCAAGAATTGACAGAATACGAATAGGAATCTTTCAGCAAACTGATGCAGCGTTAAAGGTGCTCACTTATCAACGCCAAGAAATCTGGAAGACAGTTGCCTAGTCAACTATGTGGAAGAGGTCCATATTCACGCCCATTACAAAGAGAGGTGACTCAACAGAATACGGAATTCATCAAACAATATCATTAATATCACATACAAGTAAAGTTTTGCTAAAGATAATTAAACACTTATTGAAACAGGACATTGACAGAAAATTGCCAGAAATTCAAGCTAGATTTAGAAGAGGATGTGAAACTAGGAGTATCATTGCTGATGTCAAATGAATCTTGACTGAAAGTGAAAAATACTAGAACATAATTTACTTATACTTTATTGACTATGCAAAGGCTTTCAGCTGTGCAGATCTCTTGACAAACTGTGGATAACACTGCAAAGAATGGGTGTTCCAGAACACCTCACTGTGTTCAGGAGAGCCTATACATAGACAGTTGTTAGAACCTTGCAAGGGATACTGAATGGTTTAAAATCAGAAGAGGTGCACATCAGGGTTGTGTCCTGTCACCATACTTATTCAATCTGTTTGCAGAACAAATAATCTGAGAGGCTGAATTATATGAATAATGTGATATCAAGATTGGAGGAAGACACATTAACAACGTGCAATGTGAAGATGACACAATTTTGCTTGCTGAAAGTGAAGAGGACTTACTAATGATGATCAAAGACTATAACCTTCAGTATGAATTGCTTGCACCTCGGTGTAAAGAAAACAAAAATCCTCACAACTGGATCAGTAAATAACATAATGATAAGTGGAGAAAAGGTTAAAGTTGTCAATGACTTACTTCATTTTGCTTGGATCCACTATCAACACTCATGGAAACAGCTGTCAAGAAATCAAACGACGTGTTGCATTAGGCAAATCTGCTGTACAAGACTTCTTTAAATATTAAAGAGCAAAGATACCACTTTGAGGATGTAGTTGTGCCTGACCCAAGCCATGGTATTTTCAGTCGCCTCATATGCATGTGAAATTTGGACAATGACTAAGGCAGACTGTAGAAGAATTAATGCATTTGAATTAAGATATTGGAGAAAAATATTTAAAGGACCATGGATTTCCAGAAGAACAAACCAACCTGTGGTGGAAGAAGTGCAGCCAGATGCTCATTAGAAGCCAGATGGCCACACTTCAGCTCTCATACATCTGACATGTTATCCGGAGGGACCAGTTCCTGGAGAATGACATCATGCTTGGTAAAGTGGAGGGTCAGCAAAAAAGAGGAAAAACCCCAACCAGATGAATTGACACAGTAGTAGCAGCAATCGGTTCAAATGTAACAATTGTGAGGATGGCGCAGGACCGGGCAGTGTTTCATTCTGTTGTGCAGAGGGTCACTATGAGTTGGGATCGAACTGATGGCACCTAAGGAGCTCTGGTAGCATAGCGGTTACGAATCGGGCTGCGAACTGCAAGGTCAGCAGTTTGAAACTACCAGCTGTTCCGTGGGAGAAAGATGAAGCTTTCTGCTCCCGTAAAGATTTAAAGCCTTGTAAACCCTGTCACTGTGAGTCGGAACAGACTCCATGGCACATAACAACAACAAAGCGTGAAGTCAGGAAAATAGAGAGAAGAAAGCGGACTAAACATGACAGAACTGTTACAGCATCCAATGCAGAGAGTGAAACAGATGCTTAAACTTGGGGTCAGATTTTCTCATGGTTATTTAAATTAGGATAAAAATAAGTGACTCTGAGCTGTTTACTTGATTGGGACAACATTTTCCATGGAGAGACCTAGCTACTTACTATGTTCAGTGATCTTACTGCCTCTAACTTAACCTGTAATCATTTGATTAGCATTCAGCTGTGGCTGAGTGGATGAATATTTTTAATGGCGTCTCATAGGTAAAGTCACACACCAGCTGGTGGGACAAAGGCTTCAACAACCCACTTTACTCTCAGTGAGCTGAATTTTCCTGTTTCCACTCACAAATGACTTGCCCTAATCTAGAAGCCTGGATGCCACGAATTTGATTATGTGGAAGTTCCAGAGAATGCAATTTTGATTCCTTATGAGGAATATCTTCCTAAAAATGTGAGTGATGAATAAATGAAGTGAGCTGTGTCAAACGTGTGCATCTGCATCTGCATGTTTTGAAGCAGGTGACCACATCTTAGGAATGTTCCTGAGATGACTCTGGCTCCATGTGGCATGTTGGACTGGAGTGACCTCTGAGATTCATTCCAATGCAAAAACCCTCTGAGCCCATGAAAAAGTGTCCAGTGAATGTGCTCTGCAAATATACAGGCACTGTATAAACATAAGTGAAATATTTTAAAAGATGAACAGTGAGATACTTGTAAATCCATGAGCAGTGGTTGGAATTTTTTGCCTTAACAACATACCTTCCATGGTCAGTTGCCTGCAGTTTGTTCCTGTTGGCACGGGACATAGTTATCTGCATTATGTGTTAGAAATGCTCTCAGCCAAAAACCAAACAAATAACCAAAGGCATTCTCTTATCAGGATCTGTTTATAGGAGGTCAAGCAAAAGAACAAAGCAGGCCGGGTTTGATTCTTGGCAGGAAGCTACGGTTGCTTCAAAGCTCCAGAGTTTACAAGGAAGAACAAGGAGGCATTTTTAGCTGAGATTAAGTTAGTATTAAAGCCACAGAAAACTCAAGCATCCTCTGGGAGCCATACTAGAAAGGCAGAAACAAAAACTGATATGTTCCAGACGCTCTAGGATTATTTTTTAGTGAAAGGATGAAAGGTTTTAAAGGTGCCTAAAGAACCCTACACAGGGTCTCTATGAGTCACAGCTGACTGGACGGGCACTTAACAACAACAAAGCAGAGATTACAGAATGGCCTTGGTTAATAACACAGGATCAGAGGTCTCACACAGCATGTGAGCTAGAAGAGTGCTTAGCAAGCATTGAATCCCATCCCTAATTTTACAGATAACAGGAACTTGAAGAGGCTACCCAAGGTCACAAAGGCAGTCTTCTAGAAGCTAGGACTCCTGACAACCACTTTTTGTTTCAGACAACATGACAGAGGCCGCAAACAATTCAATTTTTCTATTTTACATGAACAAGGGACAGAAGATAACACAGCCACAGATACTGCAGTGTGAATTGACTTGGTTTTCTAGAATGTGGTCCTGATCCCTGGGACTGTAGCATTTGCTGTTACGATGGTACCTTCTGTTCTCCAGCCCAGGGTAGAGCCAGGGGTCTCTCGGCCCGTCCCTAGGAGTGGGGACTGAAAACAACTGAGCACGGGTCCCCTCATAACCTCTTTCAAGCATGCATGATTATGCGCAACCCAGGTCCTTCTACAATACCTACTCATCTCAGCAGTGTTCCAATGTCATTGAGAGTGTTATTGTCTGGCTTCCTGTGTTGACCAGGGTTCTCTACTCTTTGACAAAGGTGTGAACAGAATGAATCTGTGTTGAAATCATAGCACTCTTTTTATAGAAGTCTCCTTGAAACCAGGAGCATTTAAGGGAACAGTTGTTACTTGCTTCTGGAAAGGAGGGTGCAGAGAAACTGAACAATCTGAAAGGGAGAAGTGAAGGTTCTGTACATGTCTCTATTGAAGCCAGTAAGCATGTTCATTATCATTCTTTCAATTACTCATTTATTCATTCATTCATTTTCTTATTTGTTTATATTCTACAACAAAAAAAATTGACAAAATTTCTGACAAAGAGCATATAAACTACAAATAAAATACAAGGAGTCTTCGAAAAACTCATGGAAACATTCCATTATCTTTTCGTTCTATTTCTCCATGAACTTTTTGATGTTATCCCTTGTATAGATTGAATTAAATTACTTAGGAGGAGGAAACAGAATCCAGCCATGAATTGACATGTGAAATTTGTGTTAGATATCAAATTTTACTTTGTCCTTCCCAGATAAAAAGAGAATATATAATTTTTGTTATCACAAAGGGGGAAAAAATCTGCTTCTTCAAGACAGAGTAAGTGTTGCTATTCTGGGACTCATGCCCTTAGTAAATACTTACCCAAAGCTCCCAGCTGCCCCCTAAATTCAGGGAACCCCCTTTCTCCCCTTCATCCTCCTACTTCAAGATAGCCTTTTTTTTCAGGACAGTGACGCTTGGGAGAAAATGTGTTCTTAATACCACATGCTTTCTTTGCATGTGTCAGATATGGCTTGTAGTGATGAGGTTTAGTTTGGGTATTGGAATTACATTGTCATCGGGTGTAGGAAGTTTAGAGAGGGCAAGAAATCTACCCCACTGCCAACCCCACTGACTACCTATTCTCTACCAATGTCCGTCCCTTTCGTTCTCCAAGAAGCCTTTGACCCCTGATCTATCCATTCTCTGTTGTGTCAAGGTGCTTTGTTTGAACAGAGCATCTGGAAGGAGCAGAGTCCTTTAAACACATGTTGGGAAATATTGACTTAAAGGACTTTATACCTTCTTGCCCCCTGAAAGTGGGGAAGAGAGCTTGCAGTTGCATAGACACATAGAGTTCTGGAACTCACATATATGGCTTTTATTACTCCTGAAGTCTCACTTCTTAGCTCCTAAACTTCCTTCTAAGGTTTTTCTACAAGAAAATTTGATTTCTCCCAGACAAAGACAGCATTCGTTTTGACAGTTGTATCCCTTTACACATCTGTGAAAGCCATCCATTCTCAACTCCTTTCTCCATCCTTCTAGAACTTGAGGTTTGCCAGGGGATGTGCCGTAACATTATCGAATTTGTGTATGTGGTGGAAAAAATAGTACCATTTAGTATGTTATACTTCTGGAATAGATCTTTAGGAGAGAAAACACTAGAAAAGTAGTCTCTTCTCACTGGGATTCAGTGAATCACTTGAATTCTGAGTGAGATTCAGATAAATCACTTGAATATGTATGAAAAGATGTGTTCTTTCTATTTTTTTTTTTTTTTTATAATGTACACATGCATATGAGGGGACTTAAGAAAGTTTGTGAAAAAAAGTGGAATTAATAGAAAACAAAAATTTCCAACTTTTTTTATACCGTCTACATGCACTGCATCCCTACAGATGCATGTGTCCTAGAATGCTTTTTTATTTATTTATTTATTTAAAAGCAATTGTAAATTTGGTGAAGGTTTATAGAGCAGATAAGTTTTCCATTCAACAAATCATACACATGTAGTTGTATCTCATTGATTGCAATCTCTACAATGTAACATCACTTATCCCACTTCCTCCCTCTGTTTCCTGTTTTTTCCTTTTCTCCTTCTTTCCTAACCTTCTGAACTTTGTCCTTGGGTAAATGCTGCCCTTTGGATCTCAAATGGTTTGATTATTCCAAGGTGTGTGTAACATACTAGTGTTATTTTTCATCTTACATCCCTGAAAATGAAATCTTACATGGCTGAAAATTAAGCCGTGATGGTAAGTTTATTTACAGACCTGAAGAGTGACTGAGGGCCATCGTCTGAGGGGCTCTACCAGGCTTTGTCAGACCAGCAAACCTAGTCTTTTTTATGATTTTGAGCTTAGTTCCACATTTTTCTCCCACTCCATCCAGGATCTTCTAATGTGATCCCTTTCAGAGCAGTCGGTACTGTTACTCAAATACCTCTAGTTCTTCTGGTCTCAGGGTCATGGAGAGTGATGTTCATGTGGTTCATTAGTCCTTTCCACTAATGGGTTCTATGTATCTTCGATTTTCTTCACTCATTTTTTCCTTCAGACATAGAGAGACCAATAGTTATGCCTTAGATGGCCATCACAAACTTTTAGATCCCACTCACTAATCATCAAAGTAGGATGTAGACCATTGTCTTTGTGGACTGTAGCATGACAGTGTTTGTCCATTTGTGATTGATTAATTTCATGTTGGAAGGCACTTTTGATCATACTCTACTTCTTGAAATGGTTGAACATTAGCCATTTCTTTTTGGTACAGTGACTGTGTGTATTCCTTCCATTTTTTTTTGATGCTTTCTGCATCATTCAATATTTTGCCCACAGGATCCTACAATATTGCAAGTCAAAGTTTGAATATTTTTTATTTTCTTTCAGCTTGAGAAGTTCTGAGCATGTTTTTTCCTTTGGATTTCCTAACTCCAAATCTTTGCACATTTCATTATTATACTTGGCTTGGTTTTCTCAAGCTACCCTTTGAAATTTTCTTTTTGTCTCTCTTACCTCCTAATTTTTTCCATTTGCTTTAGCATCTTTACTCTGGAAAGCAAGTTTCAGAGTCTCTTCCGACATCCATTTTGGTCTTTTCCTACCTTCTTGTCTTTCTTCCTGTATAACATTCTTGATATCATTCTACAACTTTTTCAGTCATTAGTGTCTAATATATCAAATCTGTTCTTCAGATGATCTCTAAATTTAGGTGGGATATGTTCAAGGTCATATTTTGGCCCTCGTGGACTTGTTTTCATTTTCTTCAGCTTCAGCCTGAACTTGCATATGAGAAATTGATGGTCTGTTCCACAATCTACCCCTGGCCTTGTTTTAGCTGATGATATGGAACTTTTCCACCATCTGTTTCCACAGATGTAGTCAGTTTTATTTTTGTGTGTTCAGTCTAGTGAGGTCCATGTGTATCGTCATATTTTATGTTGTTTTAAAAGGTATTTGCAATGAAGAAGTCACTGGTCTTGCAAAATTCCATCATGCAATCTATCACCATTTCTATCACTAAGGCCTTATTTTCCAACAACTGATCCTTCTTCTTTGTTTCCAGCCTTTGCATTCCAATCGCCAGTAATTATCAGTACATCTTGATTGCATATTTAGTCAAGTTCAGACTGAAGAAGTTGGTTGTTGTTGTTGTTGTTATGTGCCGTCGAGTCGGTTCCGACCCATAGTGACCCTGTATAGGGTTTCCGAGGGTGTGAATCTTTACGGGAGTAGAAAGTTGGTAGAATTCTTGAATTTCATCATCACTGGCTTCAATGGTTGGTGTGTAAATTTGAATAATGGTGGTATTAACTGGTCTTCCTTGTAGGCATATGGTTATTTTCCTATCACAGACAACATTATACTTCATGATAGATCTTGAAATGTTGTTTTTGATGATGAATATGATATCATTTCTCTTCAATTTGTCATTCCTAACATAGTAAACCATATGATTGTCATATTTTAAATCCCCAGTACCAATCCATTTCAGCTTTATGCATTCCATTTAATTTTTGACAACTTCCAATTTTCTTAGATTCATGCTTCTTACCTTCCATGTTCTGATTATTAATTGACATTTACAGATGTTTCTCCTCATTTTGAGCCCCATCAGCAAATGAAAGTCCCATAAGCTTACTCCATTCAGGTTAATCACGGTCAACTCTACTTTGAGGTGGCAACGCCTCCCCAGTGGTATTATCATTGCTTTCCAGCCTGAAGGGCTCATCTTCCAGCACTGTATCTTGCAATATTCTGGTGCTATTCATATGTTTGAATAGTCAATATTCTGATGCTCTCTGACAGTGTTCCACTGCTATTTATAAGGTTTTTAGTTGCTAATCATTCAGAAGTAGTCTGCTTCTCCTGCTTCCTAGTCTGTCTTGGTCTAGTCTGGAAGCTCAGCTGTAACCTGTCCACCATAGGTGGCCCTGCTGATATTTTAACTATAAGTGGTATAGCTTCCAGTATCACAGCAACACACAAACCACCACAGTACAACAAACTGACAGTCAAGTGGTGGAATGTCCCATGTGTGTTTGAAAAGACTGTATATTGTGCTGTTGCTGCATGAAGTGTTCTGTATATTTGATGAGGGTATGTACATTGGTTGATTATGTTGTTTAGTACTTTTCTGTCTTTTTTGAGTTTCTCTCTAGTTGTTCTGTCCTTCATCAAAAGTGGTGTATTAATGTCTCCTGGTGCGTCACTGTAGGATAACCACTGGACCACGAAGTTAATTTGAACCACAAGGTTGGCGGTTCAAACTCATCAGCTGCTCCTCGGAAACCCTATATAGAGCTGCTATGCGTCGGAACCGACTCCACGGCACTTAACAACAACAACTATTATTTTAGATTTGTCTGTTTCTCTGCAGTTTTGTTAGAGTTTGATTTATATATTAGAGGTTCTTTCTTTGGGAGCATGGATAATCATTATAGATATGTCCTCTTGTTCAGTTAACCCATGAATCATGATACAATGTCCTTCCTCATTTCTTATACTGGTTTTTGCCTTAAAGTTTATTTTATCAGAAATTATATTGCCACTCCTGCTTTTTTTAAATTGCCATTGATTCATGTATTTTTTTCCAACTTTGATTTTGTCTATTTTTATCTTTGTGTCTAAATTTTGTCCCTCATAGAAAGTATACTGGTGAGTCGCTTTTTCTTACCCCTTTTTCTACTGTCTGTCTCTTGACTTTTGCACTTAATTCAGTTCCATTCAGTATAATTACTGGTAGGAATTGTTGCTATCATTTTGCTGTGGGTTTTCTTGTGATGCTACTGATTTCTTTGTTCCACTATTTCTTTGCACTATGTTCATTTTGTTTATGGGTTTTCATGTCATTTTCTTTGTTGATGTTGTTTCAGTGTTTACTAAATCTTTATAATTTTCCTCTTTTTTTTATTTTGATGTGTAGATTTTTTCATTTTCTTTGAGGTTACCCTGTAATTTATTAATTCCTTCCCAAGTGTAAACATTGTGTTCTATCTTGAAGTTGACGTGATTTCTCTCCAGATTGTATTATTTGTAAAGAAAGATAATAATTCAAGGTTAGAAGTGACCTGTAAGCAGTATGTGGTGGTTATGTGCCGTGGAGTTGGTTCCGACCCGTAGCGACCCTGTACAGGGTTTCCGAGGCTGTAAATCTTTATGGGAGCAGAAAGCCTCATCTTCCTCCTGTGGAACAGCTGGTAGTTTCAAACTGCTGACCTTGCGGTTCACAGCCCGATTCATAACCACTACGCTACCAGAGCATTATAGTTGACACCAAACAGTATGTCTGGCTTCTTGGCCAAGCATCAAATTTGGAATACTACATACCCTAGCCTAACTTGAGATCAGCAGCTGGGGTCACTTGGCCTGGCTCTAGTTGTATTGATTCCACTTCAGTGACATGTTTTGCTGGACCACAAGAAAAACTGAGGTTTACGTTCTCAAGTGAACAGAATGAATGTGTTCAATTCTACTTGAAATGTTTTTCATAATTACTTTAAGCAATGACTTGATTCTTACTTGTGCTTATTCTTTTTAAAAGTATTAGAAAGGAAGATATCTACAAGACAAAGTAGAGAGGAGCTGATAAGAAGGGGAGTTCTTAAGGAATTGACTGATCAAGGTGAGGAAATTAATCATACATGTAAAATAATTTGATCTTTCATTCTCTGATCTTTCTTTCCATTTGCTTTGAAACTGAAGATGATCTTAATCTGTGGCTGATAAAGCAGGGATAATGCACTCCAAGATTCTTGCTTTAATCTGCATGTAGGCTGTGAGAGGTCTGAGTTATTATAGGAAAACTTGTGTGACTTCTCTGGTGAATCCTTTACTGTATGTCACTTTAAACCCACAGTTCTACAAAGGTACATCATTTGTGACTAGACATATAGATAAGATACAAGTGCATGGTTCTTTCTCTTCACGAACTTTAGTCTTTCTACACATGTTAACTCAGTAGTCTGAGCAAATGCAGTTTTAGTTTGGTTTATACCTTGTTTGTTTCTTAACTACCAAGAAAACAAAAGAGAGGTAGACATGTTTCTCAGCCTTTGTGCTCTAAAACACACTCAAATGTAAAACTGATAAGGCATGAATGAACAAATGAAACTAATTTGCTGTATGCATTCTCTCAAGTCATTTTCCCACTTCCATGTTCATGTCTCTGAATCTCATTGCCCCTCAGCTTTTCACTAACAATTAACTATTTCCAAGTATTCTTTTCTTTTGCCTCTAATTGTCCCTTTTATAGATCTCTTCCCATAGGACAATCTTGCTAAAAATGGCAGGATTCGATAGAAACGGAGATTGACCCACAAAAGACACTAACATTCATTATTTCTCGAAATGATGCCTAGTGGTTTAAAACTGCTTCCAATACTATGAAAACTAAAGTAAACTTTAGTTGTGGTATTATTGATTTATCACAAGCCTTTTCTCCTGTAACATTTACTGGGGTAAAGTCGTAGTATCATGCTTCAGCAACAAAGAAAATGTTCATTTAGAATTGAGATCATAGTAGCACTTCTCTTCCCTCATATATGTTCCTTACAAAAACCTTACCTTTTTTGGCATTCACTATTTATAAATCCAGATGACATACTTTTTCCAATATCAGAATAATTCCAAAATACTGTTTTTACACCCACTTCAAAGAAAACAAGGGTATCTGGAATGAATCATACCATTTTTCTTGAGCCTTCACAATTTTAAGTATTTCATTTCAATTTCTGATCTGTCAAACTTTTCTCCTGGACACTTTATGAGTGAACTTCATGTATTTCCCAATTTCCTATAACCTTGAAGCTATTGATTTCATGTGTAAGACACTGATACACAAAAAAAACTTAATGTATATCCCTCACTTTTTTTTTTTTCTTTTTAACTTGAGGAGGTTGGGCCTGCAGTATGAAAATTCATCTCTTATGGAAAAATTCCATATCCACAGAAAGCTGAGCCATCAGCTTTAAGCAATGGGCCAGTGTATTTCTTTGGAATCCTCATTCATTAACAGAGAGGGGAAAAAATGGAAATTTTATAATTGAGGCTGTTAGTGTGTTTTAAAGCTAGAAATTGAAGGTACTTTTTTCCCCATTAAAAATTATAGATACACAAAAAATGTGCTTTTTCAAAAAGTAAGTAGCAATGCTCAGTTTAAAGAAATGCTTACAATTGCTTGGTTTTATTCTGCCACTTTGTTAAACTATGTTGTTAAGTTTCATCGAGTCAGTCCTGACTCAGAGCCTGGTATAGGGTTTCCAAGGAGTGGCTGGTGAGTTTGAACCACCAACATTTTGATTAGCAGTCCAGTGCTGATCCTACAGCACCAAACCAGGACTCCGTGTTTGTATGACAGATTATAACTTATTCAACCAATATGTATTTATTTCTGGTAAGTCTGGCTATACTTGACCTTTCCATTTAACATGACAGCTGAACTTTAAAAGTGTCAAAATACTTTTTGAACCCAGTTTTAACTTAAACATAATAATAGATTTAATATTTGAAAATCCACAAGCAACTGAACTTCCTGCCTTTAGGGAAATCACAAATGACTGCACTGTCTACCTTTATAAATCCTATTGCCAAATTGATTCCAACTCATGACAGCGCCCCGTGGGTCACCGTAGACCTGAGCTTCACAGGGTTTTCAGTGGCAGATCTTTCAAAAGGAACTCACGAGGGGTTCCTTTTGAGGTGGACTCAACCTCCAGCCTTTCAGTTGACAGCCAAGCATGTTAACTGTGTGCACCAGCCAGGGACTCTGGTCCCTATATTGTTGTTGTTGTTAAGTGCCGTCGAGTCGATTCTGACCCATAGTGTTTCTGAGGAGCAGCTGGTGAGCTTGAACCGCTGACCTTGCAGTTCAAACGGCTTTACAGTCTGACGCATTAACCCACAGCACCACACCAGGTCCTTTATAGAGCTATAGAAATTGCCTAATGTTTGCACCAGCCAGGGACTCTGGTCCCTATATTGTTGTTGTTGTTAAGTGCCGTTGAGTCGATTCTGACCCATAGTGTTTCTGAGGAGCAGCTGGTGAGCTTGAACCGCTGACCTTGCAGTTCAAACGGCTTTACAGTCTGGCGCATTAACCCACAGCGCCACACCAGGTCCCTATATAGAGCTATAGAAATTGCTTAATGTTTGGAAGTTCCCAGTAATGCCTATTGTAAGTAGCTTCCTCCCCTTTTCAACCAAGGACTGCAGAAAGTAGTTTTATTGTCCCCAAAACAAATTAACTTGAGAATTTCAGTCTATTTATAGCTCTAGAGGCAGTTGTTTTGGGTGACAACCTCTTCTTTTCTGCCAATGAAGACTCTTTCCTTGCCTTGATCTTCTCGGTCTTACCTTAGCTCTTGACAGTCCTTGTCAGTTATGGCCTGCATTCACAAGCCAGGTAGATATTTTAAATCCTTCCAGATAACCAGGATTTGACCTTATACCCTCCCACTCTACCTCATCTCCTTGAGTTACTGTTTTTAGTCCTTTGAAATTTTGTGTCTTAAACCAAGCTCTACCTTCAATCTAAAAGTTCAGCCATTGGTCTTCTCTTCTGAGAAGTTCGTAGACTTAGTTCAAATCTTGTCCTTATGTTCTGGTTCTTTCTTTCCATCTTTTTCCTTAACTGTAATTTGAGGGCATATAGATGCTTTTACCCATATACCTTTCTCCTTTCTTCTCCCACTATGTACTTTCTAACCTTTGTTTATGTGTGATTTTTTTTTTCCTACTCTCTCTTCCTCCTTTAACAATACTCCGGATTCATCTGTTTTCTATCTAACAAGAGATCGATCAACCCCTTCAAACACTCTCATGTGTATTATTTGTTTTTTTATGTTTTGTTTCATGATTTACTCAACTTTTCCGAGTTTCTCTTTTCTTTGTATGCAAATACTCCTATTTGACTTTGCCTTGGTCTACCTAGCTTAGCATCTTCTCTTGCCTTTTCTAGTTCTGCTTATATTTTAATCATATGCATAAACCATATCAAAGATTAAACATTTTAATTCTAAAACAAATTTCTTAATGCAGAGCATTTTGCATTAAGAAGGTTGTTTTAGAATTAAAATATGTTAAACTATTCTAATTTAAAATGTAAAAACTTTTTCAATATACTAACAAATTAAATATTGATCAGCATTATGACATCAAATAATTCTGTTCTCTCTTTTATTTTTGAATTTCTCCATTTCCATTTCTCTTAATTTATCACAGATGTGTCCTTTTTATACATTATTTTCATATATGCTACATTTATTTCATGCATCCAAGTATCTTTTTCTATATGACAATTTCTATCATGTGATAATCCATTTTCTTCTTCTGCCACAACTATTTCATTTTTTATCAGTTTTTTTTTTGTTCTGAATTTCAAAAACTAGTGATTTAAGTCTCTTAAGAATTGTAACTCAATAATGTTTGCAATATATTTCAATTGCTGTATGACATGACTCCAACATATTTTTATTACCAACTAAAATCAAAGAAAACAAAGATAAATGCATATTTGGTAACCTAAAAACTGAGGGTTTATGATTTTTGTTTTGCTTGTAACTTCCTACTTTTACCTCAGTTTTTATTTTACTGAGCCCAATATGTATATAGTATTGGCTTTTCTTTTTCTAGCTTAAGATTCCAGATTTAAAGCTAAGAGCTCTTTGGGGTTTTTTTTGTTGGTTTTTTTTTTTTTTTTGCTTGACATACGCTCTTTTACTAATTTTTACCTTAACTTCTTTTAAATGGTTAAAATTTATTTGCAACAGCATTGCCTCTAATTTTTCATTTTAGTTTTATAGGAATCAGAATATAGGTACCTGGAAATTGTATGACTAAGCAACAATTGAGTTTTCATTTTGAGCATGACATTATTCCATGATCATATATTTTACTTATGTCATGTCTGTTTTGGTTAATAAGACCAGTGGATTCCATTGTAGAATCAAAGCAATTCAATCATAGTTAGTGGATATTGGAAGATGGTCTCTGTTTTATAATGATCACCAAAATAAGTTTATTTAAAAATTGGATAAAACTATAGTCATGGGTTCATCAGGCTTGCTAAGTCAAAGTCTCAAGTCATTCATTTTTGGGGGACAGTAGCAAACCTTCTTAAAAATTTTTAGATATGAACAAAGATTAATCTTTTCAAGCATTACTGAGTTAAGAGTTTCTGCAAAAATCTCACCCAGTAATGAATCCCATAGGGGTGCAGTGGCTCCATACAATAAGCACTGGACTGTGAATCACAAGGTCCACAGTTTGAGTTTGCTAGCCACTCCTCAGGAGAAGCATTGAGGCTTTTATAGTCATGGAAACCCCACACAGAGTCTCTGTGAGTCAGGACCAATTCAGTGGCACTTAACCACAAAAACAGATGAACACCACAGTAATTGTGAAACTTCAGAGGATAAAATTGGTTGTTTAGCATATAGATCATATACATTTTATTTTCAGCTGTGATTTTTTAAAATCCTCTGTAACTACTTTTGTATGTGACTTTTCTGTAATGTTTTCAAATGATCAGTAGGCCAAATTAAGGACCTTTGATTAGTTATCTATGTAACAATTTAAGTGAATCCTTTTTAAGTATTTCCACAAACAAGAAAATGAACATAAAATGGTCTTGCTACCTGTTTTCTCTGAGCTGCAATTCTATTACGGTGTAAAGTTGCATAGAATTGATGTCATATGCCCTGGAGTCATTGGTACTTCAGAAATTTTCATGTTCTCCCACAAATTGCCTGTATGTGTAATTCCATTTCATGTCATTTGTGTATTTGCACGTACTCTGTGTTTTTGGTGTTAAAATATGTATTTCATTTTTCAGGTTACTCCTCTCACAGTTCAGTTTCTACCTGACAAAGAGACTCATAAGTATTGATGTCACCAAAACCTAAGAACAAAAACAGAGTCAAATCCCTCAACTGCCTGGGATGTTTTCTAATTAGTCTCATTAGCCCTCTTGTCTTGAGATGGCAAGTGAATAGCGCTCCCAGAACCACTTTCCCCTAAGACTCAGGCTTTACTAGCTCTTTCCTTTGAATAAATTATTAAGTAAATTATGGTAAAAACAGTACAGTATATCTTGAACCCAGGAACTGAAATATGCATCCAGATCTAATAATCCCAGTAAGTGGAAAACGGGTTTTTAAGAAAGCCATCAAGGTAGACATCTAGGTGTTTCTTTCCCCATTTTAGATGGAGATGTAACAGTTAACTTTGAAAATTCAAACGGGCACATGATACCCATCGGAGAGGAATCCACCAAAGAGGAAAATAGAGTAAAATCTGAAGAAGGTAATGGCTCTGTATCTGAAAAGGCGCCACCTCCAGAAGAAAAGGCAGAAGATAAGAAAGGTAAAAATAAAGAGAAGCCCCCATGTATTTTTCTTTGATACAGCTCAGTGTTGAGAACCAGGCTCTGGGCTCCAAATAGTGACTCTAAGCAAGAGAAGTGGTTCACAGGTTCAACCACAATGAGAAGTGGTAACTAGTGAACAGAATTAGGATTTCTTTAGGTAGATCCAGCCATTTTATAGGCATGTGATTTCATTTCTTATTAAAGAAGGCTCATGAAAGGGAAGGGTGACCTCTTCAGTCATTAGAATTGTCTGGGAATATTGCTTTTTCCTCAGGAGCCCTTTGTTGCATCTTCATAAAAAAAGAAAAAGAAAAAGGTCAGAAATCTAACTATGTTCCTGTCCTGGTTAGAATGAGTTCCTGTGTGTGGTCAGCATGGAGGGCTATCAAAACCCAGAGGATGCTCTTTTCCAGCATCCCATCTCTGAGCACTTGGCTGATGACATCCACACACCCAATGCTGTAGATTCTAGGCTGGGTTCTAGACAGTTCTGAGGGATATCCAGGAAGCTTGGTGAGATGCCAGGAACGTCAGTGTCTGTCCCTAGTGAACTGATGTAGCCTCTGTTCTATGACTCTTCTTATATGCAGCTGGGCATTTAAAACCCACGACTTAGACACCGTACCATTCCCTGCAGGCTTCCTTTGAGACCTTGGTTTCTAGAGTGAATGCACTATGTTAGACTGAGAGATCTTCAAAATAAATGTCCATCAAGGAGCACAGCCACAAATTCATGGTCACTGAATGATCAAATCCCAATTTCACTGCTATGCAAGCCTGAACTAAAATCCCCTCTGGGCTAGTTCTAGACTTTGTTTAGAGCTCATAGATGACTCCATGCAGAATAGAAATGAATTCTAAGGAGATCTGTTATCTCCAGTCCTGTGATGTCTGCAGCCTTTGAACTGGATGGCAAAAGTTTGTCAAATCTAGTTTGACTACTACAGGCATTTTGAGAACTCGTAGTAACTACTGAAAGCATACTTTCCTCTTTTCTAGGCCCAAATCCTTCAGATAAAAGAGGACATGGATCATTTGATAACCCAGTCGAACAGACATTGTAATTTAAAAACCATCTCCCTTAGATGTCCATGTATTAAAGTGCTGTTAAATCAATTCCAATAGATAGCAACCTTTTACAGGGTTTCTAAGGAGCAGCTGGTAGATTTGAACTACCGACCTTGTGGTTCACATTTCAGTGCTTACCCTACAGCGCCACACCAGGAGTCCTCAAAGTCCATAGCCACTTATTATTTGCATGTAAAATTAGCCTTTAAAA
>NW_006408531.1:2863866-2869727 GCF_000296735.1 Chrysochloris asiatica | reverse complement strand
TTAACTAATGTTTTAAAGATATTCTTAGAATGTAAAGAGAGAAATTATATATTAAAATATTTCAGAGGGATTCAGTGGGAAAAAAGAATGTTAATCCTGATACACACACACACATATACAATGTCCTATCCTTCCAACCTGTTCAGTTTCAAATCCATCTGTGGTGTGTTCCTGGGACCTCCTTTTCACAATCAAGAATCACATCTTTCATTATGTGACAGAGCCATCTTGACTGCTTGTCTGCGTCATGTGGGCGTCAGTCACTGGTCTGGCTAGGTTTCAAAGGAAGACTGCCCCTTATCAGACTAATAGAAAGTTGTTGACAAGTTTTATGTTAATGAAATCATCAGGGCCTTGATGTTCTGAAAAAAAGATGGCAGACTTTATAGGTGTGTGGATATTTGAGAGGCAATTTTGTTTTCTTATTCTTTGTCTAGAATGATTGTGTTCCATTTTCTTTGGTCCCAGATAGTATCTTGCCTGTCTACTTTATACATAAGAAATGGAAAGGCTGCCACATTAATAAGGCAGCACAGCCATCTTTATATAGATGACATTGATAATAAGGAGAAGCACTTGGAATCCACTTCCTGAGTAAAAATAATATTACTCATAATTAATACAACAGAATTATGTTAAGTACAATAATACCTCATAAACAAAGGTAACTATTTCTCTTGAAGGACATCATGTAATTCTGAAAACACATTACTTCTTATCCTTTTCTGATTTCATTCGTGTCTGGGTTCATTACTGTGTAAATCCACCACTGCATGGCAGAGAGAATAACCCATGTGGTTCTCAGACTTCCTCTCAGTGTTGTTGAAGTAATTCCTTCCTGTCGAAGAAGGAGCCAAACATGGAAAGGCAGTAAACATCTCTCTTCTGGTCTGTACTGCTATGAAACATAATATTCTTATCAAATCATAATGAATTGGCAGCTCTTTTGTAACCTCATTTCAAAAAGTTAATATACGTGCTCCTGACTTAGTGACATGGTTAGGTCCAAGAGACCAGGTCATTCTGCAGAAATGAAGGATGAGCATTTCAGATCACAAACTGGAGAATGACTGCATCATTACATAACTGCCAAATAGTATCATTACGTAATTGCCAAATACTATCATTACATAACTGCTAAATCGCTAGGCTTCATGACCCAGCCAAGTTGCCACACAACCTTAATTAACTATCACAGCCAACCAGCGTTACTTTCACCTCACATCTTGGCTTTCATTACTGCCAGATAGATGTACATTGTTAATGGGAAAAATCGTTGGGCTTTTTTATGTTTTGTTTTTTGCCATTGTTAGAAATATGAAATGTTAGATAAATGAAATTGTTGATAAGTGAGGAATATATGTACAGTGTGAACAAATTTAATTCAACAGCACACCAAGAGAATACTATATCATAAACAAGTGTGACTCATTATAATAATACATTCAGACATATTATCAGGAGGGACCAGTCCCTGGAGAAGGATATCATGCTTGGTAAATCGGTGGTGGTAGAGTGCCGTGGAGTAGGTTCAGACTCATAGTGACCCATTAATAGGGTTTCTGAGGCTGTAAATCTTTATGGAAGCAGAAAGCCTCATCTTTCTCCTGTGGAAACACTGACCTTGAAGATTAGCAGCCTTACTCTACTACCAGGACTCCTTACTTGTACCGCCTAGGGACCTTTGATTTTATGTTTGTTGTTGTTGTTGTTATGTGCCCTTGAGTCCATTCTGACTCATAGTGACCCTATCATAGAGAAAATGGTCTGCTCGTTCCCAAACCCAGAAGCTGGATATATTTGCAGATACAACTGTAGAATTGAAAACCTTAAGCAGAAAGGAAAATGATCCTTTGGCAATATGGTATGAGGGCAAAGGATAAGGCATGTAGAGGGTTTGTGGTCTGACCAGGAGCTGGGATGCATGAGTGTCGCAGGACAGGTTGACTGTTTGACTCTCACCTTGGACAAGTATTAATGTGCTTGATCTCCGTGCTAGGAGCTAAAGTTACAAAGATGCATGCACAGAAAAAACCCCTGCCCTCCCTCCAAAGATTGGCACATCAGTGTATATTGATAAGCTTTACTTCAAATGCATAAATTTGAATTATTCTCAACTCTGACTGACTTCTGTAATTATCTTGCCTCATGGTTCAGACCAGCTGGATGCAGAGAGCCCCTCCTTTACTGAAATGAGAAGCAACTTACAATATGTGCAAACAGACAAAACACTAAATTGTTGTTAAGTTCTGTCAAGTTGATTCAACCCCATAGCAACCCTGTAGAGGATTTTGAAGGAGCAGCTGGTGAGCTTGAACTACCAACCTTGCAGTTTAAATGACTTTGCAGTCTGACACACTAGCCCACAGCACCACACCAGGACTCCTAAGTAGCCTCTGGTAAATGTTACATCAGTGGCACCATCGGTTAGTAGTAATAAGTTCAGACGTGAGACAGTTTGATTTGGACTGCATGGTTGGGGAGGATTTCCTCAGTGACGTGAAATAAAAGATGAACTTTAAAAGAAAAGTTTATTGATCACATCATTATTATGGTAATTTTAGATGTAGATTAATGGGGTGTGGTACAAAGGCAAAGTCTTCACAGTCACCAGAATAAGACATGAAATTTCAAATATACATAGAGAGTCAGAACTCATCAGGACCTGCCTTGTCTTTCTAGATCTCTTGGGTTTTCTGCTTTGGACAGGCTGCTGTCTTCCCACTTTCCTACCACTCAAGGAAAATATTCTGTTTCCTTCTCCGACAGGTTTCCACCTTACACACATTCTGGTTGTAATAATAAAATGTGACCCATTCCAGTGTTAAAACCCTTTTTAAGAACATTCTATAATGACAGCAGACATCCACTCAGGGCTTCTTTTTGTTTTAGCACTGTATTATGTTTTAAGTATGCTCCAGTTTTAAAGAAATGCTATTGAGCTTTTGGGATTTATTTTCATTATAATCAGTCAGTTCTAGGAAAGCGCAGATGTGAAGATAGGAATGAACCTTTGGCATCTCCACTTTCAGCAGTGGGAGCTTAACGCCATTTCCCCTCCAGTCTTAGGCTTTTTTTTTTTAATTATGAATTTTGAGCCTTTCTTTTTCAGAATCATTATTTGTGCTTCTATTACAAAACATGTTTAATCGTTTTGAATGTGAGCCCACAATAACTGTAGTTCGGCATTATTTGAAAAACTCAGAAGCAGTTACTGTAACATTCTAGCAGCAGAAAATAGTTCATCCTGTTTTCTACGCCCCGTGTAAAAGCTTTTCTATAGCATTTACCTCCACTTTGAAAGTAGATTTTGACCTCCTGAGACTAAGAATAGATCCCATTCAGGTGGACTGGCTTGGCTCCCCCTGACAGTGTGGGAGTCTCCGGGAAAGTCAGGCAGATGATTTTGTGAATCCAGTCATTGTTCCTCTGCCGGTCCTTGTCCCACACATCAGTGTGTAACATACTGATCTTCCATCTCAGAGGCCTTGTCTTTCGCTTAATTGTTACATTTCTGCAGTTTAAATTTAGCATTATGCCCAAGTCATCCTGTAATTGCCACTGATTCAAGGCTGGCTTCAGGCCCAACCTTGTGGCTGTTTACACTCATCCTCATCATAATTTCATCAAAGTAACATCCATAATCCTCTTATCAAAGTACCTGGGAACACACCCCAGTTTGGCTTTCAGCCTTAGTGTTTTTAGCCCATGTTGTGCTCTCTTGGTACAGAATCCTGTGCTGGTTCCCAAGGGTTAAGCAGCTGCATGTCTGTATCACTGTTGCCATATGTCTCTCTCTTTGTTATGTATATGGTGTGTGTCTGTATCAGTCTGTTTCTGTTCACTTTCTCATTTGTAGAGAACACTGAAAACCACTCTGAACCTCCAGCAGCTTTTGCTCCGGCTCCTCCAGCTCCTCCTAAGCCTAAACCCAAACCCAACCCCAAAAAGTCACCTGTGCCTCCAAAAGGGGCCACTGCTGGGGTGAGCCACAAGGGTGATGAAGTGCCTCCCATTAAAAAAAATGCCAAGGCTCCTGGTAAGCAGGCGCCCATCCCTCCACCCAAGCCAACAAGCCGAAACACGACCCGAGAGGCTGGTGAGTATGTCCCCCAGTGCGCTATGGGGTTGAATTTCGAGTGCTCAGCTCTGGGATGGGCTAGTAGTTTTTCCTAGGAGTGAAGCCGTTTGGTGTCTTCAGCTATAAGAAAGACCTGTGAATTCACCTTTGACACAAAAATGCCCAAGACAGTCCTTTGTTGTGATCTCTGCCAACAAAATGTCAACCTACTGATTCATTAACCTTATTCATTTTGGGGTGGATATACTCTGTCTTCAGAAGGCCTGGTGGCTCAGTGAGTAAGCATTCTGACGCTAACTTAATGGTCAGTGGTCCACACGCACCAGCCACTCCGTGGGAGAAAGGTGTAACCATCTACTTCCGAAATGATTACAGCCTGATAAGCCCTCTGAGGCAGTTCTGCTCTGTGAGTCAGAATCGTCTTAATGACAAATGGGTACAACATATCTTTAGTATCCATAGCCTGCACACTAGAAGGGAGTGGTTTGTGTGATGAATGATGGTGATCTGATAGGACATTATTTAGACTCTGATTGACTCCCGTCTGTTTAAGTTTATGGATTAATGTTTACTTAGGTTTTCTTTCAAATTACCTTAGGTTTTCACATAACAAGGTAACACTCTGTGGCTGAAAGTTGGCAGTTCAAACCACATAGAGACACTTTGGAAGACAGATCAGGCAATCAGCCTCCAAAAGGTCACAGTCTTAAGAACCCTTTGGGGAAGTTCTACTCTGCAACACGTGGTCACTGTGAGTCAGAATTGACTCCAAAGCAACTGACAACCAATATCATCTCTGACATTCTTGGTGTATTTTAATGTCAAAAATCTTTCCATATACAGACTCATACTCTACTAACAGACAACAAAGGGTTCATACCACTTGGTTTACTTACAACCAGGCATAAATCTCAGCTCCACCCCTACACTTTCTACTAGAGTCAACACATCGGTGGGATTGAAAATTACCCTTCCTCCCCAGTAGACTTGAGTTTGTTGTATGGAAACATTCAAGCAGCACAGTTACAGATTGCTATTGCAAATCACCAGTGATGTTTTGGTTAGTTACAGCAACTTCCTGGAATATATACCCAGCTCTCCTTTCAAATCAGAGGTGCTTAATGCAAATGGGAGCCCACGCTATCTTTCCAAGTAGAGTAGAAATACCTCTCATGTCATCCAGCCTTTAAAAGAACATTAAGCAAAGTACACATGCTGAGTGGCTGTTTTTCCACTAACATACGCATAAAAATCCTCCTGTGCTCTAGCAAATCTTATTTTCCCCAAAATCAGCAGAAACTTTCTAGCAATTGGATACCAGGAATTGCTTTGGTATTGATCTTTTTCCCCTTGTAATTTATATCCATAATGCTCAAACTCAGAGCATGGCTTAGAAGACAGTATGACAAATCATGAAAGACAAATAGATAACCCTCTCCCTGTGTCCTCCTCTTCTTGCCTTTGACCTTTAGCATCTGGGTCTGTTCTGATGAGCTCCATAACGAACTGTCTCAGAATGATGTGTCATCAGGACCAAAAGACCATATCCTCAGGGACCTACTTCTTGACATGTCAGTGCCAACTCTTGTTGCTATCTGTATGTGTTTCCTAGACTGCCCAGAAAGCCCTCGGAGCAGCATGTCCAGTGAGACAGGCACCCATCTTCCTATTAGTGGAAAGTCCCCACCTGCCCCCACCTACCTGTCACCCTGTCTCGGGAATTAAGATTCTATCTTACACAAAATGTCCCACTTCTTCATTCCCCAACCACCCTCCCCCA
>NW_006408531.1:2850729-2863766 GCF_000296735.1 Chrysochloris asiatica | reverse complement strand
CACACACACACACACACACACACACACACACAAGGTAAGTCATTTGCTGTGGACTCCGAGCTTAGGCACTCTCTCAGAAGAAAGCTACCGATTAATACCAAGGCAAGAAACAGCATTCATGAGAGTTTTGCATGGTTCCCAGATCTTTAACTTGAAAATTCTGAAAATGTAGGCTCATGATGTTCTTAAGAAAATACTACAGTCATTTTACCCATTGCATTTTTTATACAGAGACCTGACAGGCCCTTAGTGTAAATAGAATTGTGGCAATTCTAGGCAATGGCACAGAGAAATGGCGTTCTATTGGAGTATGCCAACAAGCTCATTGTAGGCATCCTTTTATCAAGTAGTGAGAATACTCCCTGTGAATCCTAAAGATAGTTCATTGGAAACCATTTTAGAATTTCGTGTATGGTAACTTTGTTTTATTTGAATAATGCTGATCCTTCTGGAAAAGTTAGTTCAAATGCAACTCTCGCATTTCAATCAGATATTTTAAGCTCTTAACATAGTTATCAATTTACATTCTTTCGTGGTTACTACCTTAGTACAGACATCCCAGGGACTTCTTTCGCGCATTCACTTGCTTTGTCAGTGAGGCAAGATCTTTTTTTTCCCTGTCATTGTTACAAATTATATAGCTGCTTACCTGTGAAGAAGTGTCTTTTTTTTTTTTTTAATCATGACTTTAATTCAAAGTAGCAAGTAACTTGGTTGATTTCAGCAATGCATACCATTTTAGAAGATGCTCAGAAAAAAATATAATGGCATAACTTGCACTTCAGACATGGAGAACTTCTAAAATAGAATTTTCTTTAAAATTTACTAGAATAGATAAGGTAGATGGATTATGTTAAGCTGGAAAATAACTGAATTTGTTTAGGCACCAAATTCTTAAAGTTTTTGTTATGAAAAGTAAATTTAAAATAAGCTTAGCTAAGAAGGAGTAAGGTTAGGGTATGCTTAATGAGTTTGACTTATGAGTAAATTATTATTAACTGTAAATAAGTCTAGATTTTGGGAATGAATGGGATTCTATGTATTATGCATATAAAAACAAATAAGGCCCAAGACCATATGGAGATGCTCCCTAAACCAAAATCTTGCCACTAATTCAGACTGGCTTCTTTAGAATATCAGAAAAAGTGAAGTCTTCAGTCTCATTGTCTGTCCTTTATTTGTTCTTCATCTTGTTGCTCCTATTAGACTTAACTGGAGGTAAAATTACAATGAAATCTACATACAATGTAGACTGGCTCCACATAGTAACATGAGAGTTACTATAGTAGCACTGGGAAAGATCCTTTAACTCCTCATGAAAAAGAAAGAACATATCAAATTATAGCAGAAGAAATTAAGGAAAATATATAAATTGTAAATGTTCTGGAGCAAATTAGTTTTCTCTTGTTGTTGTAGTTGTTAGGTACTGTTGAGTCAATTTGGACTCGTAGCAACCCTGTATAGAGTTTCCAAGGCTTTGTTGTTGTTGTTATATGCTGTCAAGTCGGTTCCGACCCATAGCGACCCTGTACAGGGTTTCCAAGGCTTTACAAGAGCAGAAAACATCATCATTCTCCCAAGTCTTCTCATAGGAATTTGTATTACCTAAAAACATATGATGTGATACTGCAGGATAGTACACTGGACTGCAAGGTCAGTTTGAACCACAAGGTCGGCGAATCAGACCCACCAGCCATTCCTCGAACACCCCATACAGGATCGTTACGGGTAGGAACCGACTTGATGGCTCTTAACAACAACAAGATAGTAAAAAAGAAAAAGGGATAGTTAGCCTTTTTTTTTATCCTGGAAATTATTGAGTTGAAGGTAGTCCTACCCAGAAGCAGACACACACACACCGAGGGGACTTGTGATGAACGGTTCTCTTGGTCTAGAGCAGTTTGGAAATTTTATTTGGAGGGGCAGAGGGTGGTCAGAAAAACTAAAATGATATCTTTCCCTTCAGATTATTCTAGTGGAACCTATTTTGACATTTTTAAAAAGAAATATTATTCTGTCTTTGATATTCTGAAAGTGAGTTATCTTTCAAATGTGGCCATATGTTTTCAGTATGCTCCGTAGCCCACGAAGATGGGAGTATAGGCCGACACAGCGAGCTGCTTTCTCTGGAACTACGGTGGTAGCTGGGGAGCTTATTACCTTTTAGAAGTAGAGCAAGTGAGTTTGCTTTAGACACAGAAAGGAGCTGGTGGCATATACCATGGCCTCTTCTGAAAGTGAGCACCACAACCACAACTGTATTCCCAGAAATATGTCGTAAAACATGTGTATTTTGTGAGGTGCCCTGTCAGCTACTGGTGTCTGCTCTCCACACACAATTAACTTCAGAACGTGAAGGACTTTTTCAGGTGATCTATCAGGTCAAGCACTCTACGGGCATCCCCTTTGGTTGGCCCAGCCAAAGACAAGAGCAGGCAGAAGACAAGGGGCTCTTGCCTCACAGGGTTTTGCCAGGAGTATCACCCCCTCCCTACTTGATTGGGGCATGGAGGGCCCGGTAGGGAACAGAACCAAAATTATGATCATTATTAGCTAATTTTCTCTTACTCCTTTATGCACCAGATTTTTTAAATTTGTAAAGGCAGACAATAGCGACTCAGTTACTTTATTTAAAGAGTGTTATATTCTTTTTTAATGTAAAATCTTTCTCTTATTTTAGCTGGTTCCTCACATTCAAAAAAAACAACTGGCTCCAAAGCATCTACTTCACCATCTACTTCATCCACCTCATCTCGTCCCAAAGCATCAAAGGAGACAGTTGCTAGCAAAACAGGGACAGTGGGAACCACAAAGGGCAAGAAAAGAGCTGGAAAGCATCTAGCCTGTCGACTGTCCTCAGACGCAGCCACGTCTGGTACATCCGACCTTAAAGGGGATCCTTCGGAGGCCGGAGGAGAGAGTCTCAAACCTGAACAGACTGTCCCTGGGACTGAGGAGCAGACCACAGGCAAAACCAAGTCCATAGTCCCTCCGCCCCCCTTGGCTCCACCACCTCCTCCCCCTGCCTCTTCTCTTCCTCCCGAGGATCAGTGCGCTGCTCCCTCAGCCACTCCCGTCGTCCTGGTCAACAATGGGATTGAGCTGCCTCCCTCTGCCCTAGACCCAAGTCAGCTTCTCTGGACTGAAGAGTCAACCAACAAAACCACTCTCCACTCAGGCACTGGCCTAAGTGTCAGCAGAGAAAATGAAAAATGGTGAGTCAGGGCAAAGATTCCACATTCCGTCTGCATTCCCTATGAAGCTGAGTACCAAAGATCACTAAGCCATTCTGTTTGAAATACAGGAATCTTGTTTGTTTTCATATATTATTGAATACAGTGGACGTTAGGTAAGCACCCATGCAGTCCAGCTGTTTGTGTTCTACAGTGTGCCCCAAGACTGGACAGCTGGAGGCAATGGCATTTGTAACACTGAGAAACACCAGTGTGGCTCTTCATTTCAAGGACATTCAGAGCCAACTTCACATGGCTCAGCAGTCCTTCTTCTTGTCCCTGGACAATTGAGCCTTCTGTCTCCTTAAAGTGCTTATTTCAAGTTGTTAGCACTTATGTCCAGATTGTTTCAGTTCAACAAGTGATTTCACTTTCCCCTTCTCCAGGATCTTAAAAGCCACCAGGAAATAGCACTTTCAAATGTCAAGTCCTTTTTGCCTCCAGTCTTTAAGTGCACCCTCACTCGAATGTCTTCTCCTCAGTGATGGCTTGGCTATTGTTTTGACAGCTGTTTTTTGCTACCTTAGGGACTAGAGTTGTTGCTGTTGTTAACTGCCATTGAGTCGATTCTGACCCATAGTGACCTTGTATAGGGTTTCCAAGGAGCAGCTGGTGAGCTTGAACCACCGACTTTGCAGTTCAAATGGCTTTGCAGTCTGGCACATTAACCTGCAGCGCCACACCAGGACTCCAACTACTAGTTACAAATCAGATTGCTAACCTCAAGGTCAGAAGTTTGAAACTACCAGCTGTTCTGTGGGAGAAAGATGAGGCATTCTGTTTTGGTAAAGATTTACAACCTCGGATTTCCAGGGTCACTATGAGTCGGAACTGACTCCATGGCACACCACCACCACCACCACTGGGACTAGAGTGGCCAACGTAGCTGATTTGTCTCTATGGATTTAGCAACCAAATTTCATGCTCTGAATCATTTTATAAATTTTCCAAAGCAGTTGCTTCTACATCTTCTCCTATTTATTTATTCATTTTTTAAAAAATCATTTAAAATCGTTTGAAGAATACAATGGAAAGATAAAGCGACACCATCAAATTATAAATTATTTTCTTTAAGCTTGGCATTTTAATAAAAGATAGGAAAAGAAGAGAATGGTCTGAATGGTTGTGATAACCTCACTACTTCTAGCACTTGGCAGACATTTTCATTAAATTACAATGAACATTGTCCACCAGCACGGTCATGTTCAACCTTTAGAATTTAACATTCATTCATTCTGCATACACTCCTATGAGTGTATTCGACCTATCTTGAGTGTGTTGTTACCAAGAATACAGCATACAGTGATAGAATTCTCACCTTCCATGTGGGATACCTAACCAACTTCGCTTCCTGGCCAGTGCGCACCCTACGCAGCCACTACATCTGCCGGTGGAGGCTTGAGTATTGTTATGATGCGTAACAGGTTTCAGTGGAGACACCAGACTGAGACAGACTAGGAAGAAAAGTTTGATGTTAGACTTCCAAAAACCAATCAGTGAAAACCCTGTAGATCAAACAGTCTGACCCACAAGCAAACATTGGGGTGTCACAGTACCAGGTAATATTTCATCCCATTGTGCATGTGGTCACCATGTGTTGGAGGCGGATTCAGCAACTAACCACAGCATTATCTAGGAATCAGTACAGAGTCTGCTGTGTTATAGACACTTACGAAACATAAAGGGAACTAAGGAAGTTACAAAGGAGCTAGAAAAGCCAACCAACTTCTGTATAATAGAATCAATATTATAAAATGAAACAACCCTTTTGCGGCATTTTATAGAGTATTTGTTGTTGTTAAGTGCCTTCGAGTCGGTTCCAACACATAGCGACCCTGTACAAGGTTCCCGAGGCTGTAAATCTTTACGGGAGCAGAACGCCTCATCTTTCTCCCGCAGAGCGGCTGGTAGTTTCGAACTGCTGGCCTTAAGGTTCGCAGCCCGATTTGTAACCACTACACTACCAGAGCTCCTTTTATAGAGTATAATGCAGAGTAAATAAAAGCTAGTGGCCAAGTAGTCTTAGATTAATTTGAGAAGGAACTCAAGCACAGTGAGTCAAAGAGCTTAATATTGCCCTTGGTGGTCCCATTATCACAGGTGTTGTTGCTAAGTGCTGTCGAGTAGGTTCCAACCCATAGCAACCCGGTATAGGTTTCCAAGGACCAGCTGATGAGCTTGAACCGCTGACCTTGCAGCTCAAACAGCTTTGCAGTCTGACACATTAACCCACAGCGCCACACCAGGACTCCTTATTATCACAGGTACCAAACCCAAAAATGTGGGATTTGTTCCAGGGTCCTCATTCTCCATTCCCTGCATCTAATTAGTTAAAGTAAAGATAAATAAGACATGTTAGCTTTCCTGTCCCAGAGGTATGAAGGGAAGACTGTTGGAGTGTGTTGTTGTTGTTAAGTGATGTTGAAGTGATTCCAACTCACAGTGACCCTGTATAGGGTTTCTGAGGAGCTTGTGGTAAGTTTGAACTGGCTAACTTTGTGGAGAAGTCTATAGCACCACACCAGGACTCCATGTTGGAGTAGTGTAGATATAATAACCAATCTGATGAAGAGGTTTGGAGCTTTGAAATTTAGTATCATCTTAATCTGTTTCTAAGTATAAATCCTAATCAATAAATAAGTCATATCATTTAATATGTTCTCTTTTTCTTAACTTGATAGACTTTTTTAAATTTAGCTGATTTTTGTCAAAAATAAAATATTTTCTACTTGAATTATTTCATTGCTGATGGCAGTAACTGGTATGGAGCTAAGCGCCATTGATGTGTTATTTCATTTGCATGTTTTTATTGTTGTTAAGTGTCTTGAGTCTGTTTTGACCCATAGTGACCCTGTAAAGGGTTTCCAAGGAGTGGCTGGTAGGTTTGAACTACTGACTTTGTGATTCAAACTGACCTTGCAGTCCAGCGCATTATCCCACAGTGCCACGCCAGGAATCTATTCATATACGTAGTCTTCTCTAAAAGGCTTATATATTTATCCTAGTTTATAAATGGAAAATGGATACTGAGAGAAGGAAAATAATTTGTCCAAGATTACCCAATTAGTAAATGGCAAAACCATCAAATTTCATGCTCTGAATAACTTTATAAATTTTCCAAAGCAGTTGCTTCTACATCTTCTCCTATTTATTTCTTTAAAACAAACAAACAAAAAAAACAACATTTAAAATCATTTGAAGGAAAGAAAACAATGGAAAGATAAATAAATTCAAATTATAAATTATTTTCTTTAAGCTTGACATTTCAATCAAAGATGGGAAAAGAGGATATTGGAATTAATGGTTGTGGTGACCTCGCTACTTCTCGCATATTTTAGATGTTTTCATCAAATTACAGTGATCATTGTCCACCAGCACGGTCATGTTCAATCTTTAGAATTTCACTTTCCTTTGTTCTGCATACACTCCGATGAGTATTTAGCTATCCATCACTGTGCTGAGCAGCCCGCAGAGCTCCCAGGATACAAAAGTGAGAAGACAGGACAGTTGAGGGTAGTTTTCACCAAAATATTGTCTAATATGCCCAGAAATATTAGGAAGGAATTATAATAGCCAAATCATGAGCTAACTAGTACAAGTGTGAGGTATCTGTGTTTAAGATGAAGTCTGAATTTAGGGGACTAGATACCATGTATGGGCTTATTGCTCCGCACATTTAAAGATCATGGTCCATATAAAGTGTTCCCTTAGGTAATGGACTAAGTACTGCAAACACTCATAGCCAAAGGTACCTTGAATGTGTTCAGTTCACCTTCATAAATATTTATGGAGTATTTTGCACTGTGTTACATAACCACAGCTCTGGAGAAGATTCCAACTCAGAATAGAACTGCCCCAAAGGGTTTCTAAGACTGTAAAACATTACGGAGGCAGACTGCCATATCTCTCTCCCATGGAAGAGCAGTTGAATTCCAGACACTTTTCAGGTAACAGCCAAGTGCTTTAAGCACTGTGCTACCAGAATTCCTCCATGCTGCATGCTGGGTCTTGACCACACAGTCTTCGGCCAAGTCTAGGGAGGGGACCTTATGCTACTCTTCCAGAGACAGTGGTCACAGGGCGTGAGCTTAGGAACCACATTTGTCATTGAGGATATGGTAAGAGATTCGCATGTCAGTCAGAGTAACTATAATACGTCCTAAAAGATTTTCTTCTCTGTGCATTTTTCAACATAGAAATTTACATTGCCTTTCATCCCACAGGAGTGGCTTGTGTTTGCTCTTGAATGAATGAGCCTGGGATAAGTCGTCTCTCAAATTTTCCTCCAATTTCTTTTACACTTTCAAGTGGGTATTTGAATTAGAATTTCTGGAACTTAGTCACTTGCTTTACTTAGAACTTTCCGTTGGTTATATTTACTCAACTGATGTGCGAAAATCCTGTCATTTTATAAAGAGGCTTCTGTTTAGAATACAAATATCACAACTTTAAAGAGCACAAATAACTGTGTGAAAAACACCTACTTCAGTTCCCATATCACAGGGAGGTAACTACTTGGTTGATTTCTATTCATGGGCAGCATCACGAATAACATATGTATCTGGTATACTTTAAGGAAGAAACTAATGCTCACCTATTAAATCTGTACTTAATATATGGACTAAGAATCTAAAACCCAGATTCTAGATTAAATGTTAACAGTTTGATTGGGTAACTCCCATGGCCTTCCTCAGTTCTACAAACCATAAATTACCTGCTGTCCTTTTGTTGTTGCTATTGTTAGCTGTTGCTGAGTTGGCCCAAAGTCATGGTGACCCCATGCCCAAGGAATGAAATGTTGTCCAGTTCCATACCATTCCTTTGATGTTTGGGGATCATCGGGACTCATAGGGTTTTCATTGGCTGATTTTCAGAAATCGATCACCAGGCTTCTCTTTCTATTCTGTTTTAGTCTGGAAGTTCCACTGAAACTGGCTTAGTATTATAGCAAAACAAAGCCTCCATTGACAGACAAGTGCCTGAGGGGCTCGTGCATGGAAGAAGAGAATTCTACCACAGAACATACTGCACCTAACCCTTAGACTATAGAGCAGAGCAGTTAGCTGTAAGTGGGAAGTGTGTGCTGGACTCTGAAAGCTAAAAAATACTATAAAGGAAAAAAAAATAGAGAAAAATAAAGGTTAATATTATAATAAATGGAGTCCTGGTGTGGCGCTGTAAGATAAACACTAGACCGAAAGGTTGGTTTGAAACATGAGGTAGGTGGTTCAAACTCACCAGCCGATTTTTAGAAACTATATACAGGGTCTCTATGAGTCCGAACCAACTCGATGGCACTTAACAATATTTGAGTCTTCAAAGTTACAGATTCTCCACCTGTGAAATATAGAGGCTTGACCAGATAGCATCTAATAATATATTTAGCAGAGACCTGCAGGATAACACGCTGGATGGCAAGGTCAGATTGAAACACAGGTCAGTGGTTCAAAACACCAGCCACTCCTTGAAAAATCTATAGAGTCACTATGGGTCGGAACCAACTTGATGGCATTTAACAACGACAAATACATTTAGTACATGAATGTGGTGAACTATGTTTTGCAAATTTATTTTTTCATAGTCATGGAGGTTCAGTGGAAAAAATAATTGTTGATTATGTGACTTTGGCTTTACGTATGACTCCTAATTATCCTTCAAGTCTCAGGGAATGCTTCAGTTCCTTCAAGAAGGCTTCAGTCTAGTTCTTTTCCCTTCCTGTCTGCTCCCATGGTGACCTCAATACAACTCCAGAAGAGCACGTGGCACACTGCACCTCAGTTCCTACTACTGACCTGTCTTCTCAGTCCCTATTGTTGTTGTTAGTTGTCACTTCGTTGGCTATGGCTCCTGGTGACATTTTATCTGAGAGAAGGAAATGGTGCCTAGTTCTGTACCCTCTTCATGATCATTGGTCAGTTTGAGTCCATGTTAGAGCTGGCCTCTGCCTGACTTCTGCTGTTCCCAGGTTGAAGGATGCCCAGGAAACTAAACTCCTTCACAGAACTTGGCATTGTTCCCTGATGATTCTGTGAGCTCTGTGTTACCCCTGTGTTTTTGTGCCTTTTACAGTTTCACAACCAAAGATGAGCTGGGAACGGCAACACCTCAGCTCCTGATTCCTGGGCTGATGGGAGAATCTTCTGAATCCTTCAGTGCCCCAGAGGACGAAGGCCAAAGAGAATACCAGACCAATGATTCTGACTCTGATGGACCTATTTTGTACACCGATGACGACGAAGATGAGGATGAGGATGGCAGTGGAGAAAGTAAGACAGCTTTTCAGGGGGTAAAGAGGTGGTGGCGAGAAGCAGCTGAGTTCTAGGCTTAGTTCTGGCTTCTAGACCAGCCTTGTCACTTTGGTTGGGCACCACACATGGCCTTACTCATTTCTGTGACCCATCAATTATCTGCTCTCCATATACTATAGAGCACTCATAACTTGGAAATATATGCAGAACTCTTTGAACAAGATGTTTTCTTTCTTCTCAGCTTCCTTTCCCAAATTAAAAATGTGTTTATGCTAAGATTTATCTTGCGATTACAAGCCATTCTAGTAAATGATTCCATAGGGTTGGAGGTCAAGTCTATGAGGCAGATGTATATACTTTTATTTGTACAAAAGACCTAAGCCCTCTAATGATAGAGGCCTTCTCAGAGTCATCAAAGATGACCCTTCCACCTAGAATCATTCATTAGATTACTCATTGGAGGTGTTTAAGAGCTACTTTCACTTTTATGCTCTTTTGTAAAGAGGGGGAAGAGTACTTGGCTCAGTGATTAAACACTCAACTGCACCAAAAGGTCAGAAGTTCAAACCCACCAGAGGGTCTATGGGAGATGAGACCTTGCAATCTGTTCCTCTAAAGATTTACAACCTAGGAAACTGTGTAGGGCCATTCTGCTCTGTCAGATAGGGGCTCTATAAATCAGAAGTGAGTCGGTGGCAAAACAACAGAGAAAGGAGGGAGGAATGAGTCAAGAATGATAAATGCCTTTTAGCAATTAGAAGCAAGCCTTCATCCACAATAAGTGGGATGATCTGCCTTCCAAGAAGTAATGGTTGTAAAGTGGATAAAGCCAACCCTTTATTTGTTGTTGTTGTTGTTGTTGTTGTTGTTGTTGTTGTTAAGTGCCATCAAGTAGGTTCCAACTCATAGTGATCCGGTATAGGGTTTCCTAGGAACTGCTGATGAGTATGAACTGCCAGCCTTGCGGTTCCAACTGACCTTGTGATTCAGCGCTTATCCTACAGTGCTACATCTGGGCTCCTTTAGTTAGAGAACAGAAAAGTGCTGTTTTGTTTTGTTTTGCTTTGCTTTGGAATCAGAAGCTGCGGTGTTGCCGTTCCCAGCTCATCTTTGGTTGTGAAACTGTAAAAGGCACAAAAACACAGGGGTAACACAGAGCTCACAGAATCATCAGGGAACAATGCCAAGTTCTGTGAAGGAGTTTAGTTTCCTGGGCATCCTTCAACCTGGGAACAGCAGAAGTCAGGCAGAGGCCAGCTCTAACATGGACTCAAACTGACCAATGATCATGAAGAGGGTACAGAACTAGGCACCATTTCCTTCTCTCAGATAAAATGTCACCAGGAGCCATAGCCAACGAAGTGACAACTAACAACAACAATAGGGACTGAGAAGACAGGTCAGTAGTAGGAACTGAGGTGCAGTGTGCCACGTGCTCTTCTGGAGTTGTATTGAGGTCACCATGGGAGCAGACAGGAAGGGAAAAGAACTAGACTGAAGCCTTCTTGAAGGAACTGAAGCATTCCCTGAGACTTTTTTTTTTTTTTTGCTTTACTTTTAGCTTCTGAGCAGGATAACTTGGGAAACATTTAGTGTGACATTGAATTTATAGATTATGAATAATTATATATATAAGTAATTTAACACCATTTTGTCAAATTATTTCTACTTTATGTTGATTTAAAAAAAATCATTATCATCCATCTGCTATTAATTATCATCTGTGGAGATTTTACAAACTCTTGGTATTTGAGAATTAAAATTTTAATATAAATTGTGTACTATTTGCCAACATGGAAAGAGATGAAAAGGATTTACTATATAGGATAAGTAAGCTTTTTCCATTTTTTTAAAACATGAAGAAAAAAGAAAAAGCATTATGCAGTCAGAAATTTTCATCATACTCCATGTTAGCAAAATAACCTTGAAATATCCCTTCCCAAATGATTAAGTGCTAATTGGAAGTTTTTCATGGTGCCCCAACATTTTTCAAAACTTTTTATTTTTTAATTAATCTTTCTTCAGCCATCTCAAAATGAACTACATCCAATTCAAAACTTTTTTCCTTTAGGTTAATTAAAATTCCACTCTTGCATGTGGGGTGAAGAATTTGGTCTGGACCTCTGCTGAAAGTCCCTGCCACATGTAACCCAAGTGCCACTTCCTAAAATCCTCTTTCTCTACATTTCTGCAATCCTCAGGTGCTTTGGCAAGTAAAATACGACGAAGGGATACTCTTGCTATCAAACTTGGCAACAGACCATCTAAGAAAGAATTAGAGGACAAAAACATCCTGCAGCGTACATCTGAAGAAGAGAGGCAGGAAATCCGACAACAAATTGGAACCAAGCTAGTCAGGTAACTGCTGAGATGTTAATGGTAGGAGCTATTGTTGTTAAGTGCCGTGGAGTGGGTTCCGACGCATAGTGACTCTGTATAGGGTTTCTAAGGAACAGCTGGTAGATTTGAACCACTGACCTTTTGGTTAGCAGTTCAATACTTATCCTACAGTGCCACGCGTAACTAATTCACTTTTTCCTCCCTCTTGCTCTTCCCTACCTAAAGGAAATAATTGTGAATCGCTCAAACATGGCAGCACATAACTGTATTGGTCTTTTAAAGTTGGTCTTGGATGGTGAACCACTCAAGGAAGCTGTTCTTGAGTCCAGTTTGTCAAGTTGCCAAAACTTAATCCAGCAGTTGGCAGACTTTTGCTATAAAGAACCAGTTAGTAAATATTTACTGTTTGAGAACCAGATGATCTCTGTTGCAACTACTCAACTTTGCTGTTGTAGCGTGAAAACAGACATAAAGAATGCATAAACAAATGAGCCCTGGCTGTGTGCCAATAAAACTTTATTTACCAAAATAGGCGTCAGGCTGAATTTAGCCTGTAGGCTGATGTTTGCTGACTCCTGGCCTAAACCAGGGGCTCACTAGCATTCCTGTTGAATAAATACCATGAGGGCTGTGAGACTGTAGTAATATTAATTAACTACCCTGACTCGTCTCTATCCAAGTCAGGTAGCCATAGCCCTATATTTAAACTGTCCATTTTCATTTCAAATAAATGGATTGGTTTCCTTCTCTCTCTGCATCCAGGATGATATAGATAGTATTTATGCTTTTGCCAGTAGTGACTTTGAAATTCTCTGTGGCCATGAGTAAACAGGAAACAATTGCTGTTGAGTTGACGCCTGACTCTTGGCAACCCCATGTGTGTCAGAGTAGAATTGTGCTCCATCCAACCAGATGAGAGCTGAGTTTTCAGAAGTGGCTTTCAAGTCTTTTTTCCAAGACACCTCTGAGCAGACTTGAACTGCCAACGTTCTAAGTCTATTAACCTTTTTTTTTTCTTTTTTTTAATGTTTTATTGTGAATTATATGATAGTTTACATGTTTACATGAGAGAACTTTAGTTTTACATTCATTCCATCGTATATCATTTCATTGCCATGGTTCCAATCCCCTTCATGTATCATCAACCGACCAAAGGGTATATCCTAGAAACCCGCCCCCTATCCTCCCCCCCTCCCCCCTAGTCTTCAGCCCACAG
>NW_006408531.1:2846589-2850008 GCF_000296735.1 Chrysochloris asiatica | reverse complement strand
GGTCTCCTCACATTGCTTGCCAAGCAGGTCCCCAACTGGGTCCACAGAAGCCCACTGAACATTGTAAGGCTGAGCTTGCCGCTTCATGCTGCTTTTACCCCTCTTCCCCCCATCCGTGATGCGTGTGGTCACCAATCAGAGCGTGAATTTCCATTGAGTCTTAGTCTTGGAAGGGGGTTTGCATTGAGAGGACCCGACCACTTGCCTTGATGTTTCCTAGTAAGTCTATTAACCTTTGATTAGCAACTGAGCATGTTAACCGTTTGCACCAACTAGGATCTTTTTATTTAATAAAAGAGTTTTCATTCATGCTGAAACTCTGATCTTCAGTCCTACGTTTATTCACATTTAAGTATCTGTTATTTTACTGACTTCTCTCACTCTGCGTAAACAGCACAGTGCATAAATTGAGAACTGGAAACTGTGTGGAATGCCAGGGTTTGGCAGAGGGAAGAAATTCTTCTTCTTGCTTAAAAGTAGAAGACTTTCAAGGTATTACCATAGGATTGGTGTGTTCCAGAATCTATTGATAATTTTTCCAGAGGGAAAGTAACCCTGTAAGATCCCTTCTTATGGCTGCAATGTGCAGAAAGTTATGAGACAGCACACTCTGACATCTGTGTAACAGAAAAAGCTCAGCCTAAATTGGTACAAATATGGAATGTAGGAAGAGGCTGGTGGGCCTCTCAGCTCCTAGAGAACCTTCCAAGAGCCTAGAAAAAAATATAGTGAGGGTTTACACCAATGGTCTCTTCTCTCGACTCCTCTTGCCCCATCCCTAAACTTTGACCATAATACATGAGAAAAGAGCCACAGAAATAAAAAGCTCAAAGGGATAAGTTTCAAACTGGAAAACCTTACAGTTCTTAAAGTGTCATCTTATTGAGTAAAATCAAAGGAGAGAGGGAGAGATTAAAGACAAGAAGTTACTTTAGAGCATACCCAGGACTGGAACTTTAGTCCCTGAGCTCTAAGTAAACTTCTCTGCTGTCTCCTGTTTGGTTCTGATTACACTGTGTAAGATAGTGTATGCTTCTGGCTGTTGTGTTTGTTTTATTACCTTGGAATGAGTTGTACTAGCTATCTAGTACAACTGTAACAGAAAAGCCACAAGTCAGTGACTTCAACAAACAGAAATTTGTTTTCTAAAGTTTGGTGGTGGCGGTTATGTGCCATGGAGTTGGTTCCGACTCATAGTGAACCTGTACAGGGTTTCCGAGGCTGTAAATCTTTACGGGAGCAAAAACCCTCATCTTTCTCCCGCGGAACAGCTGGTAGTTTCGAACTGCTGACCTTGTGATTCACAGCCCAATTCGTAACCACTACATTACCAGAGCTCCTTAAGTTTAGGAGGCTAAAAGTCTGAATTCAAGGTGCCACCTCTAAGGGAAGGTTTTATCTCTAAGTTGACTCTCAGTGAAAGGTCCTTGTAGCTTTGGCTTGGTTCGTGGTTGCTTGAAGATCTCCTTGTGGTTTGACATCAGCCTTCCTCACCACTGTTTTATTGCTTAATATTCTTTATATCTTAAAAGACATTGTCTCAAGATACACCCAACACTAACCTTGCCTCATGAGCATAGAAAGACAACCCGTTCCCAAGCGGGATCATAATCACGGATATGTTGTTAAGTGCCGACTTACATAGCGAACCTATGTACAATGAAATGAAACACTGCCAAAGCCTGTGCCATCCTAACAATTATTGTTCGGTTTGAGGCCATTGTTGCTACCACTGTGTCAGTCCGTGTCCTTCGAGATCTTCTTATTTGCTGACCCGCGACGTTTCCAAACTTGATGTTTTTGTTCAGGGACTGGTCCCTCCTAAGAACACATCCAAAGTACACGAGATGAAGTCTTGCCATCTGGCTGTACTTCTTCTAAGACAGGTTGGTTTGTTTGTCTGATAGTCCATAGTGCTTTCAGTATTCTCCTCCAACACCATAATTCAAATGCATGGACGCTTTTACGATCCTCCTTATTTAATCTCCAACTTTGAATTATGTGTGAGGCAATTTAAAGTATCATGGCTTGGGTCAGATGCACTTTACTCTTCAAAGTGACATCTTTGCTCTTTAACATTTTAAACAGGCCTTCTGCAGCAGATTTGCCTAATGCAAATCAGAAATCAGTTGATTTCTTGACCCTGCTTCCATGAGCAGGAACTGTGGATTCCAGCAAAATGAAATTTTGACAGCTTCATTCTTTTTTAATTTATCATGATGTTATTCATTGTTCCAATTGTGAGGATTTTCGTTTTCTTTACACTGAAGTGCAGTCCATACTGAAGGCTGTTGTCTTTGATATTTATCAGTAAGTATTTCAAATCCTCTTCTCTTCCGGAAAGCAAAGTTGTGTCATCTGCCTATTTCAGGTTGCTAATAAGTCTTTCTCCAATTCTGATGCCACATTCTTCTGCAAATAATCCAGTTTCTTGGATTATTTGCTCAGCATACAGATTAAATAAGTATGTTGAAAGGATACAACCTTGAAACACATCTTTCCTGATTTTAAACCATTCGGTGTTCATTTGTTCTGTTCATAGGCCTCTTGATCTATGTACAGATTAAGTGTTCTAGAATACCAGTTCTTCATAATGTTATCCATAGTTTCTTATGATCCACAAAGTCAGTAACCTTTACACGTTCAGTAAAGCACAAGTAAACATCTTACTAGTACTCTCTACTTTCAACCCAAATCCATCTTTTGTCAGCTATGATATTTCTTATTCCATGTCCTTTTCTGAATCCAGCTTGAATTTCTGGAAGCTCCCTTTGGATATAACCATTTTTCAATCATCTTTAGCAAAAGTTTACTTGAAAGTAATATTAATGATACTGTTCAATGATTTCTGTCTTCCATTGGGTCACTTTCTTTGCAATGGGCACATCTATGTACCTTTTCCCATCATTCAGCTGTCTTCCAATTTCTTGGCATAGATGGATCTCCAGCACTATCTCAGTTTGTTGAAACATTTCAACTTGTATTCCATCAATTCCTGAAGCCTTGTTTTTCACCAATAACTTCAGTGCAGTTTGGACTTCTTATTTCGATATCATCAGTTCTTGGTCATATAATACTTGATTAAATGTTTGAACATCAAACAATTATTTTTGTTACAGTGACTCTGTGTATTCCATCCATCTTCTTTTGATACTTCCTGTGTTATTCAATGTTTTGCCCATGCTGTTGTTCTTCATCAAGTCGATTCTGACTCACAGTGACACTATGTACAACAGAACAAAACACTGCCTAGTCCTACGCCAGCCTCACAGTTGTTGTTATGTTTGTGCCATTGTTGCTGACCTTCCATTTTACCAAATATGATGACTTTCTCCAAGAAGTGATTCCTCTTGATAATGTCTGAAGCATGAGCGCTGAAGCTTCTAAGCTTTCTGACTTGTAAGAAGCATTCTGACTGT
>NW_006408531.1:2820177-2844544 GCF_000296735.1 Chrysochloris asiatica | reverse complement strand
ATTAGTTGGTAGCATATTTCAACTTCATCATCACTGGCTTTACTTGTTGGTGTGTCAGTTTGAATAATGACCTTCTTTGTAGGCATATAGATACTATCCTACCATAGACAGCATTGCTTATACAATAGGATCTTCAAATGCTTTTTTTGATAGTTAAGGTAATGCCATTCCTCTTTGTCATTCCTAGCATGGTAAACCATATGATTGTCTCATGCAAAATGGCCAATGCCAATCTATTTCAGCCTGTTGTTGTTGTTGTGAAGTGCCATAGAGTCAGTTCCAACCCATAGTGACCCTGTATAGGGTTTCTGAAGAGCAGCTGGTAAGCTTGAACCACCGATCTTGCAGTTCAAACAACTTTGCAGTCTGGTACATTAACCCACAGCACCACACCAGAATTCCATTTCAGCCTAGTATATTGATTTTTTATGAATTCTGTTTCATTTTTGACAACTTCATATTTTTCTAGATTCATATTTCATACATTCTGTGTTTGAATTCTTAATGGATGTTTACAGCTGTTTCTTCACATTTTAAATTGTGCCCCATCAGCAAATGAAGGTTCCCAAAATCTTCACTCCTTCCATATCATTAAGCTCAACTCTGCTTTGAGGAGGCAGCTCTTTCCCAGTCCTAATTTGGGTGCCTTCCAATCTGCAGGGCTCGTCTTCTGGATCTATATCGGACACTATCTGCTGCTGCTCATCAGGTTGCCAGTAGCTAACCACTCAGCAGTGGTCCACCTGTCCTTCTTCCTAGTCTGTCTAAGTCTGGAAGCTCTACTACAACCTGTCTGCCATGGGTGACCCTGCTGATATTTTAAATACTGATGGCAGAGCTTCCAACATCACAGCAACACACAAGCTACCACAGTACGACAAACTGGCAGATGTGTGATGGAACCACAGGTATAGAGATTAGGATTTACAATATGTATTTGAGGGGATACAGTTCAATCCATATTAGTGAGTTTTGTTGTAAAGAATAATTTAAGTCATTAGATAAAAGTTGCATATACAATATTACCTTCAAAGATAATGCAAAGTAGGAGATCCCCCTTTAAAAACAAAGAATATACATATTATCAGGAGGGACCAGTCCCTGGAGAAAGATACTATGCTTGGTAAAGTTAAGGGTCAGTGAAAGAAAGGAAGACACCCCCCCCAACAAGATAGACTGGCAGAGTGGCAGCAGCAATGATTGTGAGGTTGGTCCAGGACCAGGCAGTGTTGTGTTCTGTTGTGCATAGGGTCGCTATGAGTAGGTGCAAACTTGATATCGCCTAACAAGAGCAACAGACTAGGGTCAGAGGAAGAAGCGCTGTGTGTGCTGCTGGTGTCAGAGTTGAACAGAGATGTGAAAAGGTGTTATTTAATAAGATTTTAAGTTTGGATTCCATTGATCTCTCAGTTATTAAATGATACTCATTGACAAGCAGAAAAAGAAAAAGAGACTATCATCATATTTTATGTTGCTAGTTTCTGACAGGTTGATATTAACTCTTGCTAACCCCATGTGTGCAGAATAGAACCGCTCTGTAGGGTTTTCAAGGTTATGACCAACCTCTCCAAAGCAGATCTCCTGGCCTGTCTTCTGAGAACCCTCTGGCAGGATTTGAACCGCCAACTCTCTAGTTAACTGTCTACTGTTTAAGCATTTGCACTACTCAGGGACTCTCTTAGTTTATTATCATAGACAATAAGAAAAGAGATGTATCCTATACCAAATGGCATTAAAGACAACTTTATATTTCTTTGTTCACATTTTCAGCAATTTAGGAGCAGAAGGTTGTTTGTTTGTTTGTTTTTAAAAATCTTGGTAAACATATTAATATCTGCAGAAGCCTTAAAGTTGTTTTATTTTGTTTTTTTTTTTAAATAGAAACAAGACAAAATGCCCTGCTTTTATTTTACTGAAAAATCTTTTTACAGATGTTTGTAGTGTAAAGAAAAGATCTAAATTATAGGAAAGCTGTACTGTTGTTCTGCGTGATGATTGTCTTAGTTATCTAGTGCTGCTATAACAGAAAAAACACAAATGGATGGCTTTAACAAGCAGAAATTTATTCTCTCCCAGTTTAGGAGGCCAGAAGTCAAAATTCAGGGTGCCCAGCGCTTTCTGTCTCTGTTGACTCTGGGGCAAGATCCTTGGCTCTTTTCACCCTCTGTGAGCCTGGCGTTCCCTGGAGAACTTCATGAATCTTTGCGTTAGTCTCTCCCTGGGTCTAGGAGGTTCTCAATTCAAGGATCCTGGACCCTTGTAGACTTTTCTTTTTGATGATAGTGGATCCCTTCTTTCTGCTCACTTCTCTCTCTTCTCATCTCTTGTAAGATAGAAAGTACTGCAGGCAACACACCAGGGAAACTCCCATTATACCCGGTCAGGACTGTGACCTGTGTAGAGGGGATGTATTACAGCTTAATCCCCTTACTAACACATTGGCTGAACACATCTGGCCATACATATCATGCAGAATGATTACATGACTACATAACTGCCAAACCACTGAGAGTCATGGTCCAGCAAAGATGACACTCATTTTGGGGTAACTCTTTCAATCCATCACAGATTTATACCTAGAAAACTCTGCGGGGAGAAAAACAAGTAAATGTTGCTTTACATAATCCACAATTTTCGCAGGTTCACAAGATGTGAGACTCATCCATAAAAATCAATACAATCTAAAAAAAAATCAATACAATCTGTTGAAAAGGGAAAATTATATTTATAATATTAGCAACACCTGTATTTAAATTGCTTTCAACTGTTCATTTAATTTCAGCCCCCCCAAAAAAATTATTTCTATAATTGAAGGAATGTATGAATAAATAGAGAATAACTATTTTTATTATTGAAAAAAAATACAGTAGACAAGTTTTATCAGATATGTGAGTAGCTTGCAACATATAGTTACGTTCCTTTATAAACCATGGCATAAATTAATTCTATGATGCAAAACCAAATGAATTAATATCACTTTCAAGCTGGCCCCCAAAGCAAAACCAGAAACAGCCACTGAGGACAGGAAGAGGAACCTGTAGTAGCAGGATTAGGAATAAAGGTGTTTGAAGTTCTGATAAACCAAAGGGAGTTAGACTTGAGAAGGGGTCTAATAGTGAGCTCAGATGTATGCAGAACTCACAGAAACAGAGTAGAACAAAGTAGGAGAGAGTTGTATAAGAAAGCAATACAACTAACCCAAGAATCCGTTAGTTATATAAGTAACCCAAGGAATTTTGAAGATAAAGTAAAATGATGCATTTAAGGCATTTTAGTTCATGGTTCATAAGGAGTGCTCAATACAATTAAAGTTTTATTATTAATTAAAATCATATTGTACCTATTAAACTAAGAGAAACGATTTCTAAAAAAACATAACCTAATGTTGATGCCTTTCTGGGGAAACAGGGCATATATACATAGGCTCTTTTGTAGTGTTTCTGAAGAATAGTGGTTACCACAATAGCCACAACCCTGGATCCTAACCTAGCAGTCATTACGAAGGTAGCACAGGACCAGGCCACGTTGTGTTCTGTTGTCTGTAGACTCGGCATAAATTGGAGCCAATTCAGCAGCAACTATCAACAACACTTTAACAATAGGAAAAATCATTTTAAAGCAGTCTATTTTTTTCATGGTAATTTCATTTGGAAGACTATAAAAGTAGGAAGTAATCCAAATTAGGAGAGAAAATTATTTTAAAAAGATGTTTATTACAAGGGTATTTACAGTCATGACAAATTGAAACAAACAAAACACTGAAATCCAGGAGACTGATTAAGAGCATTGTGAGAAGTTGGCAGTGTGGAACACTGTAAAGCATTGTTTTTTTCTCATTGCTTCTCCAGGATACCTTAGAGATGGTACACAGGCTACTTAGGGGAGAGCCAAAGAAGTGCGGGCATGTATCTGGTGTAGAAACGGGAGCGAACTAGCCATCCCAGATCTAACCATCCAACTGGAATAGTTCCTCTTTTGTGTGTGTTATACATTGGAATCCCACCCCATTCCAGAAAAGATCAAAAGCCTCTATAACTATACATGCCATATCTTTTTTTTTTTTTTTTTTATTTGATTGTGAATTATATGATAGCATTTTTAACAGAACTAGACTTTTTTGCTTTTTTTGTTGTGGTAAAAATACATATAAGAAGATATATGCTAATTCAACAGTTTTTGCGTTTACAATTCACTGACATTGCACACATTCATTTTGTTTTACAAACAGTATCACTATTGTTTCCAAATTTTTCCCCCTCCATTAATAGAAACTATACCGTGACCAATGGTGCTTTTTTTTTCTTTTCCTCCCATTCTTAGTAGCCACTGATAAACTTTGGCCTCTATATGTCTTAGTTCTCTAGCACTGCTATCACAGAAATAACACAAGGATGTTTAACAAACAGAAATTCATTTATCACAGTTTAGGAGACTAGAACTCTGAATTCTGGGTACTGGCACTAGGAGGTCCCTTTCTTTTTCTGCCAACTGTGGAAGAAAGTTCTTGTCTCCTTGAGCTTCTGCTCATGGCTGTCCTCATGTGACTTGGCATGTGTCTTACTGCTGGAGCCAACACTAGGGCCAACTGCCGTGTCCGACAATTGCCTTATCTCCGCAACCTGCATGGAGAGATTAAACCCGACTAGGGGCAATGGGAGATTAGAAATAAAAAGACACAAGACACATTTGAAATATAGTATAGTTGGGACCAGGTGGGACACAGCACTCTGATGGAGATACTGAGACACAGACCTAGGTAGCGAATTTATTTTATACGCAGCTCAAAGGGAGGTGCTTAGGGGCAGGGAAAAGAATAACATCTGGTGTTTTGATGCATGCAGTAAGCAGGACTTTATCAGAAGAATGTAGTTGCTAGGGAAACAGAGATAGGGGTGGCTAGAATGTTGAGCAGGCTGAGCCGGAGACATAGCTGAATACAAGGAAAGAACTTGCAAGTTCCCTGTCCCCTGAGGCAGCCCTGCAAGTTCCTCATGGGGGTGGGGTGGGGGGCTTTGACTTGGAAGCAGCCAAAGTTTTTGGACCACAACTGTTTAATTGCAATCCTTCAGTTAAACTACCTCCAAGTCAGGGACCTTTGGCTCAGCTGCTCCCAACATCTTACCCCATCTCTGCTTCCTAGTTTGTATTTAATCTCTTTAATATCTTAAAAGAAGATTCATTCAAGATACACCCTACACTAAGCCTTCCTCATTAACATTCATTCCCAAATGGAATTAGAACCATAGGCATAGAGGCTGAGATTTACAACACATTATTTTAGGGGGCACAATTCAATCCACAATATTCCACCCTTTGGTCTTCCAAAATTCATGTCATTGGCACATCCAAAATACATTTTACTGCATCACCTCATTCCAGAAGTCTTAAATAAACTCCAAGTTCAAAATCTTATCTTTTGAATCATCTAAATCCAATATGAATGAGACTTTAGGTGTGTTCTATCTTGGGACAAAGTCCCACTACATCTATGAACCTTTTAAATTTAGACCACAAGTTATCTATTTCCAACGTACAGTGGTGAAATAGTCCAAAGTAGACATATCCATCACAAATGGGATAAATTGGAGGGAAAGAAGGGATAACAGGCACAAAACAAGTCTAAAATCTAGCCGAACAATTTATATTAGCTTTCATCATAGCTTCAAATTAGTTTTTCCCAGTGAAGCAAAACTGGAACAGATTTAAATTTGTTAACTGTGGGTGTCCTGGAATACGAAAAAATATGTCACTACCCTATTAGAGATGTAATCTGTCTCCTAGAAAGTAAGGTCAGCATGCATGATGCCTAGCAGCCAAATCTCTTGATTGACACAGTCAGAAACATTGGTGCCTGGCTCAAAGATGGTGCCCACCCACATCACTCCTAATTCAAGTCACTCTCCAAGATCCAGCAATAATCCAGTCTGCCACATCAGCCTCCTGAAAGGGTTTACTATGCCTTTTCTGAGTCTCCCATTTCAGGGCCTTGAATTTTTCCCTTTCCACTTATTGTTCCAGTACATCCCTATTTTACAAAGTCGGGTCTATGATAATGTCACTGCCTCAGCCATATATTAGCCTGTTCAAGCCATTTTGAAGCCCTGTTCTCAGGCTTGGAAATAATCTTCTGTCCTTGGAGACTATCTGAGCGTTGACCCTGACCTTTAGACTCTGGGTACACGCCACACCTTGTGGATTCTGGATGGAGGCTCATCAGCCCTGGGTTTCAGCTATGCCTTCTAAACCCACTGGGCCAGCATCTCGGCTCCTTTGACTTTGGGCAGCAGTATTCTGCTAGGATCTGTGTGACCACTCCATTCCCTTCGCTCCAGCAGGCCCCGTAATTCTGTCCCTTGAGCATGGTAACCCTGTCTCCTCATCTCTAAGTGATGACCCCAACCTCCTGGCACACCTTAACCATGGCTGCACTCACCAGAAATGAGTTGGTGAAGATCTGCCTCTGAAACCTAGGAGGCTGTGGCCCCATACTTTGAGAGCCAGGAGACAGTGGCCGCACCCCTTGAAACTGAGAAGGCCCTGCTTCCTGTGTTTCTTCCAGCTGTCCAGATCTCCAGGCTACTCCGGGGATGGCGCTTTTCTTTTCCTGGAGAACAACAGATGTAGTCTTTTGGCCTCGTTCCTACCTGTAGCATTCCAAGAGGCAGACAATGTTCTTTCCTGTCATTCTTTTTCTGTCCCCTTCAGTCTAAGCTGATGCATTTTCTGCTCCAGTTGTTGGTTAAATGTATTTTTCAAATCTTTGAGTTCTGTTTTCAGTAAGGTTAAAGTCTGCACAACTCCAGGGTAAATGGAGACACTAATAAGAATATGGGACAATTTTGGTAAATACTATAACGTATAATTTTGGAACAACAATAATAACAACCAAAAAAATAGGTGTTTGGTTACACGGGTAGACATGTATGAATATATGTATTTAGGAAGATGTATGTGAGTATATGGTTATGCAGTAGAGTCCTGGTGTGGTGTTGTAAGATACACACTGGACTCCTAACTGCAAGGTTAGCAGTTCAAACCCACCAGCCACTCCTTGGAAACTCTATAGAGGCTCACTGTGAGTTGGAACTGACTCAATGGCACTTAACAGAATAATGACAGACAGATATATCTGTAGAAATATATGTATGCATATATATATGTGCTGCATATGCAAGGAGCTTCAAAAAGTAGAAAAATGGAATTAAAAGACAATGGAATTTTCCCTCAAACTATTTGAATCCACCTCACATATCTTATATATATATATAATAAACCACATAGGGGCCACAGTATAGATACTAATTACTAGATATAATGAAATACGTTGCAAGATTGGTTGGTGAGTTTGAAGACTTAGGACAACTTGGTTGTTTGGCATGATATAGTTCATAAAGACAATACTTAGCGTTCTGGTTTAGTGAGTAATATTTGGGGTCTTAAAAGCTTGCAAGTGGCCATTTAAGATACAGTGATGGATCTGTACCTGTGTGGGACAAAAGACAATGAAGGAAACCAAATTCTCAAGAAAGAAACCAATAACCTACATGAACCATGGCTTCATCTAGCCTAAGACCAGAGCTAGATGGTCCCCATTTACCACAACCAACCATGCAGAGTAGGAACACTATAGGAAGTCCCAGATAAAACGAAGAAAAATACAGAATAAATCTCAAATGCCTAAAAACAGCAAGGCTTATTATGGAGCTCTGGTAGCGTAGTGGTTACGAATCGGGCTGCGAACCTTAAGGTCAGAGGTTCGAAACTACCAGCCGCTCCGCGGGAGAAAGATGAGGCTTTCTACTCCCGTAAAGATTTACACCCTCAGAAACCCTGTACAGAGTCGCTATGGGTCGGAACCGACTCGATGGCACTTAACAACAACAACATTGTGCCAATTAAGACTAGAAGAATATCAAGATTCTCACCCAAAGCCACTCCTGGTGAGCACCTTTTGTCCAAATCATCCATGTGTATTGTGCCTCCCTTAAATTATAAAATATATGAGACCAAACGGTCAACCTTTACCATAAAACAAGGATGAGAAAGTAAGAAGGTGCAGGGAAGCTACATTAATGGAAACAAAATGAACCGAATGAAATAATGAAAATTATCGTGAAGGATTGTGAACAGTGGAACCAATGTCATGAAAGATTTGTTTAAAAATGTAACCGAATTTACTATGTAAACTTTCACCTAAAACATAACAATGTTTTAAAATAAAGATATATAACTTTGCTTGTTGTTTTTCTTTGCTTTTTCCACTAAGGATTCCTTGTTTGTAACTTATAGTATATCCATTTTGTCATCATAGGAGACTTAGCCAGAGGCCAACAACTGAAGAACTAGAGCAAAGAAATATCCTAAAACGTGAGTATCCTGTATTCTATAATGATTCTTTATATATCCATTAACAGTTGCCCTCTAGAAACTATATGCCAGTATGAAACCTTATAGTATACTAGTTTCTTCACAAGTGATTGAGATGGCCCATTTAAATCACATCAATATGAAGTTGTTCCTATATTTTATCTGATAATTTCTTAAAATCAATGTTTCATTCTGTGACTTTGACCAGAGTCGTGGTCCATGACAGTTGTTTTTAAGAAATATAAAATATGTTCCATGTATTCTTTCACCCAAATATTAAATAGAAGATGTTGTCATCTACTTACAAATAAATGTCAAAGAAAAGGCCAAAGAATCTGCAAGGAAATAGTTCAAACATCTCTGTATTAGTAATAATAATTTCTTGCTAAGTTTAAAAAATATGTCAATTTAAAACAGAATTATGGTAAAAAGAACTATTCAATCCATCTCATGTTCCTTTGTTATGATAACTCGGCTTCCCTCTTGGGTTGTTTATGATTCCTCAACATTTCTAGTCATTTTCTCACTTTATTTTTCCCATTCCTTTTTACCTTGTATCCTCTTTAACTCTAGTTTTTAGTCTATAGTTTAGTACTATCTTAAGCTGCTAGAATTTGTAGTTGTTATTTTAAGACTGGAGTCCTTTTATGGCAATGTAGGATAAGCACTCGACCGAAAGGTCAGTTTGAACCAAAGAAGTTGGTGGTTCAAACTCACCAGCTGCTCCTCAGAAACCCTATACAGGGTTGCTATGAATCAGAACTGACTCGATAGCACCTAACAACAAAACATTTTAAAACTATAAAATTAATTGAAACAATCCACTCTGTTTTTAAGTATCAATGTGGATGTAAACCACAGTGAATTCATTAATGGATATTGTAAAATTGAAACTAGTTCTAGTTTTATATATTTTTTTTTTTAACATCTTAGTCCAGTATAAATATTGAAGAGCAAGAATAGTACTATAATAGTAGTGTTGCTGTTGTTGTTAAGTGAGTCGGTTCCAACTCAGCCCACCTGTATAGGGTTTCCAAGGAGCGGCTGGTAGGTCTACAGAGTAGAACTGCCCCACAGAGGATCTGAAATGTTAGATCTTTACAGAAGCCGACTGCCACATCTTTCTCTCACAGGGTGGCTGGTGAGTTCGAACCTCTGACCTGTTATGTATATAGGCTGCTTGTAAGAGAGTAAAGCCTACTGAACAATGAAAAAAACTGTCATCTACACAGTAGATAGAATTGCTTCTGTGAATTGCTTTCTTCTGCCTCTTTGTGAACATAACTGGAATAGAACTTGCATATTTCTAAGAAACTTAAGTGACCATCAGTCTGAAGAAGAGCCAACTTGGAAGAAGAATGAGCCATGGCTAGTAGGAAACAAACGTGTTTCAGCTTTCTGAGGAAGGATGAAAGCAACATCTAATTTTGACAACAAAACAAGAAATACACATGGCTTTTCATACAGGTTCCTGGAAAATATTTGTGGGATTAAATTTTAAGTAAGCCAAAATACAGACCAGACGTTCCTAAAACACAGAGATTATGTCTTCTTGGATGCCTGATATAGCACCTTAAAAACCAGAGGGAGAAATAAGTCTGGTTAATTCTTTCCTACTCTGTGAGACAAACAGTGCCAAATTGCATGGAAATTTGATTATTTGAGAAACTATTTCATAAACCAGGAAATTTGCAACACATTGATCTAAAGTATTATGTTGGTATTTATATGCCCTCTTCTTTCCTGGAGGCCTGAGAATGTGTGAAGCACCTAAGTCAACTTCAGATTTGACTCCAGACCTTTTGTACTTCCTTTTAAATTCATTTCAGCCTGGTTATTCTAGAAACAGATGACTCATTTCTAGTGTTCAGGTGCTGATAGCCTGGCATATGGTCTTTAAGCATAAAATTATATGGTCAAGGGAAGCAGAAAAGTTATTTTCACTAGATCCCGTTTTCTTGACATACTAGGAAACTGATTCACAGTGTAAAGCATCCAGCAGTTCTCAAACTAGAGTTCATCATATTTTACTAAACGCACATCAGCTGGCAGTAGATGCTGAGGGCTTCATTGGAGATCACAAAACACATTTTATTTCTTAGCGTTACTCTCATATCATTCCCTACTTGATTTTCTTTTGTCTTTTAATGCAGCTAGAGTTTAAAATACATATGATATTAGTAGGTCCCATTGGATCCATTCACAATCATAATGACGTCATGTACAAGAGAACTAAACACTGCCCGGGCTTGCACCAGCCTCAGTCATTCCTGTGTTTGAATCCATTGTGGCAGCAACTGTGTCAATCCATCATGGCGACCCTCTGCTTTGCCAAATATGATGCCCTTCCCCAAGGACTGTTCCCTCCTCATAGCATGGCACCATGCTCGCCTCTAAGTACTTCTTACAAGACAGATTTGTTTGTTTTTCTGGTGGTCTCTGGCATATTTAATATTCTTTGCTCCCTCAAAAAAGTACATATTATATATTTATAAACATATTAAATTTGTTTAGTTATGCATTTTTAAACTACTTCCTTCAAATCTCTCAAATAGTCAGCAAGATGCGGTCCCTAAAAGGGAAGTCTTTGTTTTTCAGGAAAGTAATGTATGTAGAATACCTTCTACCAGACAGGGATAAAAGATTAGCTTCTCCTATACGATTTAGCTGTAAATGTAATTGCAGCTATATGTTCTATAGAGAAAAATAGATTATTCCATTGAGCTCTGCATGGGTTCTTTCTCCAATATTTTATTTTGACATTTTAAAAACACACAGTAAAGTTGGAAGAATTCTATAATAAACACCCATATGTTTACCATTCTACTATTAGCATCTGACTTTATGATGTTTTGCAGCTATAGATACCATTTCCATTGATACATCTTATGTATTTAAATATGTTCAAAACACCCATATGGAAATATGTAAAATAGCAAAAACAGAAACAAACCCACACAAAAATAAGATTGTCTGTTAGAAACCCATCTTATTAGCACTGAAGACTCAGAAACGTAATACTCCAGTTGCTGATATTTCTGTGTTGTTCATTCTTCTCCTTCTAGCTCATCCACAAAATGCTCTGTGCAGAACTTAAAACCAGGCAGGCTTCGTGCAGGATCCAGTACTGTTAAACCTCTATTGTTGTTTAGCGTTTAAGAAGCCGTTCCTTGTGGCGGTGCCAAATTGTCTGCCTTTCTCTGCTCTGCTGACTTAGGGCAAGACTTGTCAATGAGCCAGGGCATTTCCTTTCTGAACGTCCCTCTAATTTGTTTAAGGTGACCAGGAAGGCTTACATCCGACTATTAGCCCTTCTGATAAACCAAAAATGAAAGGAAACATGCAAAAAAAAAAAAAAAAAGAAACCCTCAGTGAATTTTAAATAAAAAACAAGTTCAAGTTTTAACCTTGACTGTATGTAAGAGATTTCACAAAGACTAAATATTCTTAAGAAGATCCAGAGCAGTCCAGTTAGCTTCCCTCCACTTCTCCTCTTCTGTAGCATCTTTAGAAGCATAAACTCAAACATGGGAAATGTAAGGAAGTTAGTTTCTGATGTCAAAATAATTGCCAGATGGTAAAATCTTAATTTATTTTGTGCATTCATAACCTATGGAACATATATCACCCATATACATTTTTGGCCTCTCAGGTTTCTTAAGAAGCTGCTATTCCAGCTGTATTTCACCGGGCAGGGAACTGTGTTGTTGTTGTTGTGAAATGCTGTCATGTCAGTTCTGCCTCACAGCGACTGTAAAACTGTAAATCTGAAGAAACAGGCCTCACCCATCACCCTCCAACAGAGTCCACTTGGGACATATATGTCCCACATAATTGTATCAAAATCCATATTGTTGTTGTTGTTATGTGCCATGGAGTCGGTTCCAACTCACAGAGACCTTGTACAGGGTTTCCGAAGCTGTAAATCTTTACGGGAGCAGAAAGCCTCATCTTTCTCCTGCGGAACAGCCGGTAGTTTTGAACTGCTGACTCTAAGGTTAGCAGCCCAATTACAATTTTTAAAATGCTTTTCCTGATTTCAGAATGCCTTCCATTACTGAAAACACATGGTACCAACAAAATTTTTAAATAAAAAATAATTAGGTCATGAAATGGTGAACTTTACTAACTGCAGTTGATATTGATCCTTTTTTTAAAACGTAACTGGCTATAATTCACAATAAAATATTTTAAAAAACATAACTGGCTATAAGTCACAATAAAACATTAAAAAAATTACCCATAACTGGCTATAATTCACAATAAAACATTAAAAAAAAAAAAAGAACATAACTGGCTATAATTCACAATGAAACATTAAAATATATATATATAACTGGCTACAATTCACAATAAAACATTAAAAAACAAAACATAACTGGCTATCATGTAGTGTTTACATGTTGCTTTGATACTGGAAGCTATGGCATTAAATGCCAGCAGGCTCACCTTGGTGGACAGGCTTCAGCAGAACGTCCAGAATAAGACAGACTAGGAAGAAAGAGAGGTTGACAACTTCTGAATGTTCAGCCACCGAAAACTGCTGCACAGAACATTGTAAGATATAGCGTCAGAAGATGAGAGCATCAGACTATAGGCTTGATGTGGCACTGTGGGCTAAAGCACTGGACCACAAAGTCAGTTTGAACCAAAAGATTGGCGGTTCAAACTTATCAGCTACTCCTTGGAAACCCTATACAGGGTCTCCATGAGTTGGAACCAACGTTATGGCACTTAGCAACAACAACAGTTGTCATATAGAAGATGAGATCCTCTGTTTGTAAGACACTCAGAATATGACTGGAGAAGAACTGCCTCCTCAGAATAGCGCTTAAGGCACTCACTCATCTCTGCCAGAAAATTTGTAAGACAACTGTCTGGCCTACTGACTGAAAGAGATCCATATTTGTGCGAATTCCAAAGAGAGATGACCCACCGGAATGCAGAAATTAGCGGACAATACCATTAATATCCCATGCAATCAAAATTTTGCTAAGGATAATTCAAAAACGGCTACAACCATACATTGACAGAGAACTTCCAAAGGTTCAAGCTGGATTCAGAAGAGAATAGTCTTCAGTATGGTTTGCATCTCAATGTAAAGTAAACAAAAATCCTCACCACTGACCAATAAATAATTTTATAAATGGAAGAAAAATTGAAGTTGTCAAAGACTTCATTTTGCTTGGATTCACAGTCAACACTCTTGGAAGCAGCAGTCAAGAAATCAAACAACATATTGCATTAGGCAATTCTGCTGCACAAGACCTCTTTAAAAAAAATTCAAAAGCAAAGGTAATCAGTTTGAGGGCTAAGGTGTGCCTGAACCAAGCTATGTTATTTTCAATTACCTCATATGCATGTGAAAGTTAGGCAATGAATAAGGAAGGCCATACAGGATTTGATGCATTTGAGTTACGGTGTTGGAGAAGAATATTGAAAGTACCACGGACTTCCAAAAGAACAAACATATCAATATTGGAAGAAGTACAGCCAGAATGCTCCTTAGAATCCAGGATGGATGGTAAGACTTCGGACATATTATCAGGAGGGACCAGTCCCGGGAGAAAGACATCATGCTTGGTAAAGTGGTGGGTCAACGTAAAAGAGGAAGACCCCCAATAAGATGTATTGGCACAGTGGGAACAGCAATGGGCTCAAGTATAATAATTGTGAGGATGGCGTAAGACTAGGCAGCCTTAGGTTCTGTTGTGCATTGAATTGCTATGAGTCTGAACAGACTTGACTGACAGCACCTAACTACAGTAGCACATGCTGCCGCTGTTGGTGTTGTTGTTGTTGAGTGCCGTAGAGTTGATTCCAACTCACAGTAACTCTATATAGGGTTTCTGAGGAATGGCTGGTAAGTTTGACCCACCAATCTTGCAGTTCTAACCGATCTTGTAGTTCTTTGCTTAACCTACAGCACCACACCAAGACTCCTGTAGCAACAGCAACACATATGAACTAGTAATCAGTCTTTCTGCAGAATCTTTTAACAACTTTTAAAATAATTTTGATCAATATGTGTTGTTGTTAACTGCTGTTAAGTCAATTTTGACTCATAACAACCCGGTATAGGGTTTCCAAGGAGCGGCTGGTGGATTTGAACTGCCCACCTTGACGTTCAAACCAGTTTTGCAGTACAGTGCATTATCCTGCAGCGGCACCCAAGGCCAATTAACTGTTGCCTTATCTAGTTTTCTTTTTATAATTACTGTGTATAGTAACTAACTCATACCTTTTCCTCTATTACAGAAAAGAATGAAGAGGAAGAACAGGAAGCAAAAATGGAACTTAAACGCAGACTCAGCAGAAAGGTAATGAAACTATGACTATTCATGAACATACGTGTTTTGAAATATACTCTAGTTTTTACTTCCAATCAGTTCTTGTAAATCTGATATTTAGGAGTTACTATTGCCATGAACTTACTAAATAATCAGCCCTCAAAATCAGTATAATAAATTCAATATGAATTGTTTGTATTTATAATTGCACAGTATGTTAACTTTGAAAAGTTAAAAATCAAAGGTTTTTACACTGCATGTACTGATTATAAAAATTGGCATCTACTCTTTCTGAGTTTTTTAAAATATGGAAATAACAAAAGTCCATTGAGTCACTTCTGATTCATATGATTCTTTATCAGATTCTTGAGGCTGTAAATCTTTACAGGTGCAGAAAAAAACCTCATCTTTCTCCCACTGGTGGATTTGAACCTCTGACCTTGCAGTTAGCAGTCCAGTGCTTATCCCACTGTGCCAATGAACTCATACACAAAAGTCTTCCATCCAAAGAGAGCCTTGCTAATATGTCATTGTTTAAATTTCTGATGTTTAAAAACTCTTATTGTCATAATAGATAACAAAAAACTGTCCCTTTTGACCGTTTTCAAGTGAATGATTCAGTGGCATTAATGTAATTGTGTCCACTTTCAGCACTGTCTCTTTCCAGAGTTCCTCATTGGCCCAGGGTCTCCCCACCCATTAAGCAGTAAATTCCCATTGCCTGCTCCCCCAGCTCAATTGAGATTTCATATTTTTTCATTTAAAAAGTAGTTTCTAAAAGTGCTCACACTATGGGAAGAGAGGGACTAAGAGATGGTGGCCAGGAGACCGACTTGCAGAATGTGCCCTTTGGTGGTGTAAATTATTATATATGCCTAAGTGTTTAAAATAAGGAGTTCTGGTAGCGTAGTGGTTACGAATCGGGCTGTGAACAGAAAGGCCAGCAGCTCAAAACTACCAGCTGTTCTGCAGGAGAAAGATGAGGCTTTCTGCTCCCATGAAGATTTATAGCCTTGGAAACCCTGTACAGGGTCGCTGTGAGTTGGAACCGACTCCATGGCACATAACAACAACAGTGTTTAAAAAAAAAAAAGAAGCTAAAGTGAATAGAGAGAAATACTGTTTACTGATGGTACATGGAGGGGATTGTAATCATTGTGATGAAACAAGGTGCATGATTTGTTGAATGTAAAACTGATGATCTGCCCTGTAAAGTTTCACTCCATCTACAATAAAAACTTAAAGGAAAAAAACCCCAAAGTGCTCATGCTTTCCATGTAGTCTTGGAAACATTAAATGAGTGTTGCACTTTTACTAAAGATTTGCCTTTATTCCTGTCAGAGAGAGATGAGTCATTTTTAAATGAATTTGTTCATCTAGTCTGCCCTGTAATACACTACTACCCAAATCGACAAATGACTTATCTCTATACCTTAGTTCTCAAGTGCTGCTAGAAGAGAAATACCACAAGTGGGTGGTTTTAGCAAACAGAAAGGTAGACCTTCACAGTTTCGGAAGCTGCACGTCTGGATGTCTTTTAAGGGGCTGGCTCTAGAGAAAGGCTTTCTCTCTGTGTTGGCTCTGGAGGAAGATCCTTGTCTTCTATAGCTTCTGGTCCTGGGCGATCTTCATGTGGCCTGGCCTATGTCTTCCTTAGTCTCTGCTTGCTAGTCTCGTGTATCTCCAAAGAGATTGAGTCAAGACACATGGGACGCTCATCCTGCCTTATTAACGTCACAAAGACAGCCCTTTTCTCAATGGGATTATAACCACAGGCATGGAGGACATATTGTGGGGGAACACAGTTCAACCCATAACACTCTAAAACTCAGAAGATTGTGTCCTCTCATTGATGACAACAAATCTGATCCCACTGCCACCACTTTTGGGTAAAAGAATCATTTTGAGGACCAGGATTCTTGGAGTTGGTATCTCAGTGTAAATCCTTGTTTGGCAAGTCTTCATATGCATCTGTTGCCTTCCACATCTGGAAAAAGGCAGTGACTAAAAGATAGCATAGGTGTGTGACGTGACCCATGTTTATGTAGACTAGTTAGGGATCCACAACAAAGCATTCTGGGGCGGCTGGAGCATACACTACATTCCCACGGCAAGTTACTGGGATGGCATGTTGATAGATTTTTTTATTTGTTTCCAGGTCAAAATATCCTTAATTACTTTCTCCCCCCACTCCTCCCAACAGTCTCTAAATGTCAAATAATGACAAAGGTGAGAAGACTTCAAGAAATAGGTAGCCTCTTCTCATTGCTTTATCCCTTAAATACCTAGAGATTGTCTAATGGTGATTATGTGCCGTGGAGTCGGTTCTGACTCTTAGCGGCCCTGTACAAAGTTCTGAGGCTGTAAATCTTTATGGGAGTCGAAAGCTTCATTTTTCACTTGCAGTACAGCTGGTAGTTTTGAACTGCTGACCTTCAGGTTCGTAGCCTGATTCGTAACCACTACACTACCAGAGGTAGACCCCTATAATGCAAGCTGAATGCTGGTGAGGCAGCTGCCCTTGTCTTTACCCTCAGCATGATTTACCTGTACCCCACAGAGCTCTCTGTCAGAGATACATAACAGCCCATGTATAGTGAGACCCACACCAAGACCAGCACAGATCCCACAGGCAAGATTAGATGGAGAATGTCTCCCTGTGTAGTCACTGTTCTCTTGTCCAAATTCTAGGGCAAGTGTTTCTCAATTTCCTTATCCCCACCCACCCCAGAAAGGCCGCAGAGGCTAACAATAAAGATTGGACTAGAGCTACGAGTTTAACAGAAGGCACTTTTGATTATTCTCCTCTCTGCCTATGGCCTGCCAGGGCTTGATGAAGATAGAAGGGCTGCAGTTGTCATGTGCCTGCTCAGGGTATGAACTCAGGCCTGCTACGAGTCCTTGAATGCTTCAATTATTAGAGCATTTACTTAGCTCAACCATTTGTTTTACTGAGGAAGAAACTGGAGCCCAGAAAAGGGAATACTGTGGATCACGGAGTGCATATAATCCAGTGTGTTTTGGAATAGCTCCAAAGAGGATTGCTTAGGTTGTCTGGCTATAAACAGAGTACCTATAAGAGACAACGATATTGAAAATAGAGTCTGTAGGTAAAATAGCAACCCACCTGAAAACACTATGACGTCTCCCAACTGAGGAATTCTGCAAAATGGTGAACTTCAACAGCCAGAGTAGGGTGGTGATGATCAATATGGGAGGCAGGTTTGTTCAGTTTCTGTCCCATGTCTGGTTTCTTTGGTGTTTTACTACCATTTCTGTCTTATTCTTGGACTTGAGAAGAGACCAAGAGAAGAAAGCAAATACATAGAGGACTGGTTAGGTTAAATATTATTATAAGTTTGAATTTGATAAAAGACTACAAGGAGGAACCCAAGTTACTAGAAGTGTCTTACAGGCTACAGCTAACTGGAAGCAGTTCTGTGTCCACTCAACTGCAATTCTCCATCTGGACAATGGCAAAGGCCTATACCAACTTTCCCTTCCTGGTGCCTTCATATCAGCTTTTCTCATCCAGGAGAAATGTCAGGAGGGGACCTGGATCTTTAGTCTCCAAAACAGGCTGTTGCTGGACCATTTCTTTGCCATAGCGACCCTTTAGGGCTCTCTAGGGAAAGGAGCCCTGTGGTGCTGTAGGTTAGACATTGGGTTGCTAACCACAAGTTTGGTTGTTCAAACCCACTAGCCCCTCCATGGAAGAAAGATGAAGCTCTGTAATCCCATAAAGACTTACAGTTTCAGAAACACTATTCAGGGTCTCTCTGAGTCAGAATCGACTCATTGGTGGTGGGTTGAGTTTTGTTTCTTAATTGTTATGGGAGCAGATCACCAGGTCTTTCTCTCACGGCCCCACTGGGTAGGTTTGAACCCCCTACCTTTTGATAAACCAAGTGCTTAGCTGAGGTGTGCTATTAGGGTTTCGTTTCTTTGCCGCTGCTCTGTGCGTCTCTGAATATGTAGGTTTTCTCTAACAGGAACAGAGATTTTGATTCTCATCTCTAAGAGCTTTAGGGGTTTTGTCTTGATAACTCCATCCTCAAACAAGCCTTCCTGTACTTGGATTCCAGTTCTGTCCGTGTCACTGTGCATTCCTGTGTCAGGGACGACAGACAGTCTTTAATCAATCACAGTACTAGGCAAGGTGGGAAAATCGCACAGTGCAGACAGATGCCAAAGACTGACCTATCTAACAATGATGATTTTTACAGTCACAGAAATTAGGGCTTTCTAGTTCTCATTAGAAATCCCCTAGACACTGCTGCCTTTTTGTTGTTGTTGTTACCTGAAAGTGACCTTATTTAATCAAACTTCGAAATTTTCTCTATAGAAAATGTGCTACCTTGAGGCTATCAATGGTTCAATGGTTTGTTGACCTCTTCCTGTTCTCCCTGTCCTCCTGCAGCTCAGTCTGAGACCCACAGTGGCAGAGCTACAAGCACGAAGAATCCTGCGGTTTAACGAATATGTAGAAGTCACCGATTCCCCGGACTATGACCGCCGAGCAGACAAGCCCTGGGCCAGGTTAACACCTGCGGACAAGGCAAGACTCACAATGGCTTTATCCATGATCTTGTTGCTTCCTTCAAAGCTCCCATACCCCCCAGTTAGTCATCCCACGAGTCTAGATCTTACCAAATATTCCAACAATGTTCAACCTCTGATTACTTAAGCCACTTAAGTGATATAATTAGTAATGCCAGTATATTTCTTTCAACTAGTCATAGAGAATACCAGTTTTTAGTTACTCTGGAACCTGCCTGTGTTCAAATCTGGTTGGGGAGGGCTTTACCATAGTCATGATTTATCTTGACTCTTAGAAAATATAGCTTATACAACTTACTATTTTTTAAGTATGTGTTAATTGTGGAAAAGGTATTGATCAGTAGTAAGACTGACAGACTTTTTGTGTAAAGACCCAGATAGTAAATATTTGGGGCTCATGTAGCTTTTGTTGTCATTGCTCAATTCTGCCACTGTAGCTTGAAAGTAGCCCTAGACAGTACATACACAAATGGACATGGCTGCGTTCAAATAAAACTTTATTTACAAAATTAGGTAGCACGCCATATTTGTTGCATGGGTCATGGTTTACCAAATTCTGTCATTGCTCACAATTCAGAAAAAGTGAAATATGAGGGGACTTCGGAAAGTTTATAGGAAGAGCAAAAAGAATCCTTTATCTTTTAGCTCCATTTTTCTACAAACCATTTGAAATGACCTCTTTTGTAGTGATCCCATCATGAAGAAAGACCATTTATCTTTTGAGTACTGTGGTTCCATAGTTTATGACAACCATTTGCTTTTAAGTTTTAAAATTAAGGATCCCAAATGATGATATCTCTAAGCAAAATTTAGCACTGGACTACTAATCTCAAGATCATTGATTCAAACCCATCAGCCACTCCTCAGAAACCCTAAGTTGTTGTTAGGTGCCATTGAGTCATCTCCAACTCATAAGTACCGTATGCACAATAGAACAAGATATGGTCCCATCATCCTGCGCCATCTTCACAATTGTTAACATCTGAGCCCATTATTGCTGACACTGTATCAGTCCACCTCATTGGAGGTCTTTCTCTTTTTCACTGACCATTTACTCTATCAAGCATGTACTTCTTCAAGGACTGGTCACTCCTGATAACATGTCTGAAGTATGAGAAAGGAAGCCTTGCCATCCTAGCTTCTAAGGAGCGTTCTGGTTCTATTTCTTCCAACACAGATTTGTTCTTCTGGCCATCAATAGTACTTTTAATGTTCTACTCCAGCACCATAATTCAAATTTAGTCTGCTTTATTCATTGTCCAACTTTCACATGCATGTGAGGCAATTGAAAATACCACAGCTTGGGTCAGGCACCCCATAGTCCTCAAACTGATATCTTTACTCTTGAGCACTTTAAAGAGGTCTTGCACAGCAGATTTGCCTAATGCAATATGTCATTTGATTTTTTGACTGTTTCTATGAGTGTTCCATGAGTAAACACTACACAGGGTTGCTATGAGAACCGACTGGACAACACTTAATAACAACAAACTCTAAGACAACACTTAGTCTTACTGCATTCTGAGCTGATACCTTTTAGTAGAGTTAAAGTACCTACTAGATAACACACACACAGTGGAGATTCAGATTTAGAAATCATCTCCTAAAGTAGAAATACGAACTAGGAAGAAAGAGATCACAGAGGAAGAATGTTCAGAATGAGAAGAGACGGTAAAAAGGCTGAACCTAGCCCACCCATCAGTTCCTGCTGCCCATCCCTCATGGACAGGTGTCCAGTAGCCAATCCTCTGGAAGTCCTCTCTCCAACTAATGTGCAATGTAGCTAAAACCATCCATGTGGTAAACCATAAGCACAAATCTCAATTGGCAGCTCTCTCCTCTTTTCTACCTTGGAGGTCATTTTGAGGGGTTTCGCCTGTTTTATCCACATTCCTGTCTGTACTATGGTAAGCAGCAGTAGACTTTAATTAGGACTCCATGTGATACCTGATGCCCCACAAAGAAATGCAAAGCTATGGGTCAGATATAATCTCTATGATGAGTGTTAATGATAGATAGTTTCAAACCTAACCCTACCAAGCCATGTCTTCTATACTTTTCTGGCATTTTTTGGGTTTTTCTTCTATTGTGAAATATATCACATGTGGCAGATAATATATAAAATTAACATACAATTCAGTTAATAAAAATGAAATACATGCCTTACTAATCCTTGCACTTTGGGAGAAGTCCCCGGTGGTACAAATAGTGTGTTTAACTGCTAGCCCAAAAGTGGGAGGTTGGAGTCTACACAGAGGCACCGTGGAAAAAAAGCCTGGTCATCTACTGCTGACAGTCAGTCACTGAGAATCCTGTGGAGCACAGTTCTACTCTGACACACATGGGGCACCATGAGTGGGATCTACTTATAAAAATCAGCCACTGGAAATCCTGTGGAGCACAGTTCTCCTCTGACACACATGGATCATCATGAGTCAGAATTGACTCAATGGCAACTGGTGCTGATTACCACCCAGAAGAACTTTTTCTAGAAAAATACTAATACCTGAAAAAAGTACCTGTGTGCTCCTTGTCAATTGCATTATCCATTATCCTCCCTACTTCAAGGAGTAACTGCTGCCCTTGTTTTTTTGCTAATCATTTCTTTTTTAGAAAAATAGTTTGGCTATGTATATAGAGAGAGAGCTCTGGTAGCGTAGTGGTTGCGAATCGGGCTGCGAACCCAAAGGTCAGCAGTTTGAAACTACCAGCTGCTCCACGGGATTGGAACTGACTCAATGGCACTTAACAACAACAACATATATATATATATATATAGTAGCGTAGTGGTTACGAATCGGGCTACTAACCTCAAGGTCGGCAGTTTGAAACTACCAGCTGTTCCTTCTGCTCCCGTAAAGATTTGCAGCCTCAGAAACCCTGTGCAGGGTCACTATGAGTCTGAACCGACTCCACGGTACTTAACAACAACAATAACATATATATGGATTTCTGGTGTGATGTAGCCAGTTAATGTGGTAAAATGCACCATCGGTTTGGGCCGTTAAGGCCAGGAAGTTCCAGCTGCTCCTTGGAAACCCTGTACAGGGTCGCTATGAGTCGGAACCAACTCCACAGTACTTAATAACAACAACAACAGAGAGAGAGATACCACTAAACACAGCAACAACAACAACAAATAGATATTTCTTTGTTCTGCCTCTGCTGGAATTATGTAATTGGAATTTATGTAATTAATTGTAATTAATATTCTTTTGTATGTTGCTTCATTATGTGTTGCTTGATTCAACCAACACTAAAGAATCAATATTGATGCACTAAGCTATAGTTTATTCCTTTTTCATTGAAATATAATATTTCATTGTATAAATAAGCAACAAAGTAATTTTTCATTCAACAGTTGATTATTTAGTTCATTTCCAGATTTCGTTTTACAAGCAACAATACTACAGTGATTCTCACTGATATCTTCAGGGACATCTGTACAAGAGTTTTCCTGCTATCTAGTGCTTGTGATTAAACTACGGAGTCTTAGCAATGTCCATAAGTTTCTAGGTTGGTCCAGCGTACCCTTCCACCATGAGCATAAATGATTAAACACGCTTAGATGGAAACTAAGTATTCCACACCCTAGAAGTAGACTTTCCTAACTGTTGGTCAGTTGTTGAAAATAAATTTGTTTATCTCTAGCTATACCAGTCTTTGGAGTCCTGGTGTGGCACTGTGGGCTAATGTTCTGGATTGCAAAGTTGGTTTAAACCGCAAGGTCGGGAGTTCAAGCTCACCACTTGCTCCTTGGACACCCTATACAGGGTTGCTCTGGGTCACAACTAACTTGATGGCACATAACAATAACAATACTAGCCCTGAGAGTTACAACCCTTCCTCACGTGAACCCCGGGTCCAGACTGCACCACTTCAGTCTCTTCTTGGTTTTCAGGTTCCCTCCCCACCCTCTCTCTAAACCTATGTGGGCTGGCTGCTTATAAAAGCAAACTCCTTGTCACTTATAAGGCATGACCCTCCCACCCTCTCAGGAGGACCACAAACCAACCAATTCCCTCTACAAACAAGTTACTCAATCTTTTTGAGTGCATTTTCAAGCCACTATTTAAATAGCAAATCGACCAGTTACTGCAAGGTGCATAAAATAGACAAATTACCAGACAGACGCGACAGTCAGGGAGGGGCCAGACAGAAAGTATCCAACCAGCAGGATTTTCGTCGCGGCTTACCCAGGACATGTCGCTCATTCCGGGGAGTTGCCTGGACGACAAGTAGTGTATGCATGGGGCCTGTGTGCAGGACTCTGAGGAAGACAAGTAGCCCGGTCACACCACCACTACCCCCAGGGCAATTCTCCAAAGAACTAGGGCAAAGGCAACTCCTCAGGGTTTAGTGGGAGAATCGCCTAAGTTGTTTTTACCAAAGAACCAAGGGAAAAAAAAGGCCGCACCAAGGAACTCATCTTGCCACACAGACTCATTAGTCCTAATTACAAACCAGCGCAACATGGGTCCATATGCTTAACTGGCTCTAGGGGGAAAAATGTATGCATTTATATGTAGTCAGAGTCCTGATGTGGTTTGTTGTTGTTGTTAGGTATCGTTGAGTTGGTACTGACTCATAGCGACGCTATGCACAACAGAACGAAACACTGCCTGATCCTGGGCCAATCTCACTATTGTTGCCATGCTTGAACACATTGATGTTGCCACCTTCCCAATCCCTCTCGCTGGGGGTCTTCCTCTTTTTCTCTGACCCTCCACCTTACCAAACATGATCTCCTTCTCCAGTGACTGGTCCCTCCTGACAATATGTCCCAAGTATGAGAGATGAAGTTTGGCCATCCTGGTCTCCAAGGAACACTCTGGTTGCACTTTTTCCAACACAGATCTGTTTGTTCCTGTGGCAGCCCATAGCACTTTCAATATTCTCCTCCAACACCATAACTTCAAAGCATCCATTCTTCTATGGTCTTCCTTATTTACTGTCCATTCACATGCATATGAGGTGATTGAAAATACCATGGCTTGGGTCAGGCGCACCTTAGTCCTCAAGCTGACATCTTTGCTCTTCCACACTTTTAAAAAGTCTTGTGCAGCAGATTTGCCTAATGAAATACATCATTTGATTTCTTGGCTGCTGCTTCCATGAGTATTGATAGTTGATCCAAGAAGAATGAAGTC